>NC_061113.1:182574759-182641000 GCF_002878395.1 Capsicum annuum
AAGTGAACATGGACTTTGTGATAAGTTTGCCTCGTACTCCTTGCCAGCATGATTCAGGTTAGGTCATTGTAGATAGAATGACCAAGTCAGCTCATTTTCTTCTAGTCCATACCTCTTATTCAGCCAAGGATTACGACAAATTCTACATCAGAGAGTTGGTCAGATTGCACAGTATTTCATTATCTATTATCTCAGTCAGAGGTACACAGTTCACCTCTTATTTCTGAAAAGCATTCCAAAAGGGTCTTGGAACCCAAGTTCATCTTAGTACAACCTTTCATCCTCATATAGATGGTCAAGTAGAAAGGACCATTCATACTTTAAAAGATATGCTGCGAGCGTGTGCAATTGATTTCAAGGGTAGTTGGGATGACCACTTTCCTTTGATTGAGTTTGCATACAATAATAGTTATCATTCCAGTATTAAGATGGCTCAACTTAAAGTTCTCTATAGTAGGATATGTAGATTTCCATTCGGTTAGTTCAAAGTTAGTGAGGCCTCAGTCATAGGGCCTGACTTAGTATTCGATGCCTTAAAAAAAGTCCAAATAATCAGAGAAAGACTCCAGGTTGCTCAAAGCCAATAGAAGTCTTATGCAGATGTGTGTAGAAAGGATCTTGAGTTTGAGATTAGTGACTATGTCTATCTAAATATCTCTTCCATAAAGGGAGTGAAGAGATTCAGTAAGAAGGGAAAGCTCAGTCCCTAATATATCTATCCCTTCAAAATTCTCAGTTGTTTTGGCAAGGTAGCTTATGAGCTCGAATTGCCTTCAGATCTAGCCTCAGTTTATCTAGTCTTCCATGTTTCTTTGCTCAAGAAGTGCATAGGTGACCCAGCAGTTGTAGTCCCTATTTAGAGCATAGATTTTTAGAATGGCCTCTCTTATGAAGAGATTTTAGTCAAAATCCTAGACTATCAAACTCATATACTGAGGAACAAAGAAGTTCCTCCAGTCAAAGTTCTTTAGCGGAATCAGTCCGTTGAGGGAGCTACTTGGGAAGCAGAAGCAGACATGCATACCAAGTATCCTCATCTCTTCTTCACCAGCTCAGATCAAGCTCAAGGTAACAATTCTTCTTACACTTTTCAGTTTCATGTTCATACTTCAGTTACAAGGTTGGTACTAAATTTATGCTCAAAATTCCAATATAAACTTGGTATTAAATACCATTGCATATTTAGTCATGTATACATGTATTAGTTCAGTTATATAATCATGCATCAGACATGCATTCTCATTGTGAGAACCTTAGTTCATCAGAATACTGAGTCATGCATTCATGAATCAGTTGCACATGCATTAAATATTCATGTTCGGTATGATATATTAGTTATCAATCATATCAGTCATGAGATCATGTTCCAGTTACTCATGTTCAGTATATACATTATTTTATCTTCTCCCCCCTCTCTCAGTCTTATTCAAGGATAAATGTTCTCAAGGGGGAGATATTATAATACCCCGTACTTCTACCTAGCTTGAAATCATCCTAAGAATGTTAGAAACTTACTTTGAAAGATGAACCAACTTTTATACATGTGGAATTTTTAAGATTTTCACTTTTTGTCATGTGAAAAATTGAATTATCTTCCTAACGATACCTATTTCATCAAAATCTAACATCGGAAGAGAAAGTTATGGACGAAATACAGAAAGTAGTCAAACTGCCCAGGTGCGATGGTGAGAGCCGATGGACAGTCGAGCTAGCGATAGACTGTCGCCTATGCCATTGTAGTGAGGCAGTGAGACCACCTTCTGCGTAAGAGCAACGTCCCAGGCCGATGGACTATCGAGCTAGCAACAGACCGTCGCCCAAGCCATCACAGCAGAGGCAGTGAACCCCTATTCTGCCCAGGTGTGATAGTTACGACCGATGGACCGTCAACCCAGCGATGTACGATCACACTCACCGTCGCACATCCCATTTATTTATTTTAAATTAATTTCTAAAAAGGGTATTTGGGTCTTTTTCCACCCATTTTAACCCCTAATTATATAAGACCAAAGCGTATAAGTTCATTATTCATTCACAACATTAAATTAGGGTTTTCTCTCAAAGATAATCCTCAAGAACAAGATCCAAATTCTCCTTTAGGAAACTAAGAAATTCAAGTTCTTCCAGTCTAAGAACCTCAAGAAATAACTCACCCAGGTATGCATAGTGCTCCTTCATGGACTCCTTTCATCCATGAAGCCCAAGAATCTGTTTTCAAAGTTCAAGTATATGGATTTTTATGAATTCCATATTGGGTTTGCTTTTGTTCATGTTGATAATGAACAATTGAATTCTAATCCATGTTTGGTGATAAATCTTAAGTGGAATTAATTATTATAGGTGTATATTTATGTGAACCCAAGATTAAACCCTTGAATGATGAAATTGGAATTGAATCATGATGTTTACTTGTTGCATAATGTTGTCTACATATACTATACTCTCTATGTGTTTGATTAATTGACTATGTAAATAAAAAGTGCCATACTAGCATAAAAATATGACGGTAGATGAGGTGGCTTAACCTGTTATATGAGGGTTCTAGAACTATGCAGCCAGCGTAGGTTGAGATATCATAGCCTGATATATGAGGGTAGATGAGGTGAATTAACCTATTATATAAGGGTTCCCATCATTCTCACTAGAGTTACTTGTTATATGAGGGTTACTCATAGATTGTCATTACCAGTGGCGTGGTATTGACACCCTTCCAATTAGGGTTACATATAGGACCCCAACTCAGCTATATTGCATTATTTGGGGCATGTCAATTAGGTGACTACTTCCCATAGTTTCAATTATAGATCAAGACTATCAGATACATTCATTCAATTTTAGTAATAGAACTCAGATAGTTCTACAGATTTTAGGATAGTTAGATACAATCAACTTTGATACAGTATGGAACTTATCTAGTTCCATCAGATTCAGGACTGTCAGATACAGTCATTTATGTTTTCAGTTATTTCAGTTATACAGTTATCAATATCTTATGTTATTAGTACTCAGACTTAGTAATCATGTTATCACAAACTCAGTTACAATTATTATGTATTTATGCATGCATTCTCACATTCACGTTATCCAGTCAGTTAGTATATTTCATGCATGTGAACCTTTTGCATTCATCCTACCTCACATGCATACCAGTATATTCAATCACACTGATGCATTTATGCTATGGTGTTTTATACCATAGGTTCAGATACACGAGCTCCAGAGCATCAGTAGCAATCCAGCCTCAGCAGTAAGAGTTAGCAGTGAGTCCTCATCCTTCAAGGATGATATGATTAGTTATTTCATTATTTTAGTACTTAGTTATTTCAATAGTTGGAGTTAGTTGGGGACATGTACCATCAACTCCTTATTCAGACAGTCATATTATACAGGCTATTCAGACTACAGTATGTTTATACAGTTTTATTTTGGGTATTTATACCCCATCCCAGATGCTATGTCCTATGGTGATTTATCAGTTTTGAGCCTTATGGCCTTTCAGTTCATGTTTTCGTATTTATATAGTATATTATGTAGTTTCAGGCACTAATATTAGTCATGGATTAGCTTATGGTCCTTCGGGGTTAGGGGCATCGTGTAGCATTTCAGGTATCAGATTTAGGGCATTACAATCTATATGGTCTAAAACAAGTTCCTCAAGCTTGGCATGACAGATTAAGAAATTTTTTAATCAATCATGGCTTTACAAGAGGAAAAATTGATACAACTCTTTTTATTAAAAGAACTTTCTCTGGAAATCTCATTATTCAAATTTACGTTGATAATATTATCTCTGAAGGTATTAATGCTAATTTGTACATGGATTTCTCTGATCTAATGCAAAGTGAATTTGTAAATGTGCATGATGGGAGAGTTAACATTTTTTTTTGAACTACAAATTCACTAGTTAACTGTCATCCATCAAATTAAGTATACTAAAGGACTCATGGAAAAGTTTGGGATGAAGGATGCTAAATTCACAATAAGCCTAATGAGCTCTACATGTCTTTTGTGTTTGAGATAATGGTAAGTCTTTTGATAAAACAAAATATTGTGGTATGACTGGCTCTCTTCTGTATCTTACTTTTAGTCAACTAGATATTCTATTCAGTGTCTATAAATGTGTAATATTTTAGATGGCTTCCAAGGAGTCTCAGCTAACTACAATCAAGTGCATTATTAGATATCTGATTAGAACTTTATCTCTTAGACTATGGTAACCTAAGTCAAAAAATTTTGAGCTAAAAGGTTTCTAAATGTAGATTTTGTAGGTGACAAAGATGATGGAAAAAGCACAAGTAGAACTTACCAGCTTTTGGGAAACTCTCTCATATCTTAGAATAGAAAGAAGCAAAATGTCACGACCAAGGCAACCCCCTATTTGTAACAGGTGCTTAGGAACACAAGTTATCCTAAGCTAACCCATGGTACTTTCATAATGCTTGAGGAACTGATTAAAACATATAAAAGCTAAATGACTGGGTAGAAGCATAACCATGAAATAAGCTATTTCAATACATTACTGTTAAAAGCTTACAACACTGTAATTTAAAAGAAGGGGAACAAAAACTACATACAATAACTCTAGTGGTCTATCTATGAGGCCTCTACTAATACTGACTATAGGTAGTTGGGAAATGACCCCAACTATCCCTAATCAATACATATGAATTTAAAAAAATGAAATATTGAAATTACAACTGACTTGAAACCTTGACATAAGAGAACTCATCACCAATTGGCTGAAGTTATGATCTTCTTGACTATAATCCTTATAGTAAGAATCTAAATCTATATCACATAAAAAATATAGGCAAAACAGGTATGCTAATACTTCAATAAGAGGAATATTAGTAGACAATTCCTTCAACATAAACATGAACTTCTGATACTTCCCTTCCTCTTGCTTCTTCTTTAATCTCTAAGAAAAAGATGGGGGAGGTCATGGAATAGTCTTCACTATATCCTTATAGACCTTGTAGGCATATTATGCCCTTAAAATTTTATATCTAGGAGTTTGCAGAGGTTAGATACATGATATTTATGCATGATTGGTACTTGGGAGTTGATATTGAGTTTTGATTCAAGTCCAATAATTTATGATATTGAGTTTTGGTTTAAGTCTAGAAATTTATAATACTGAGTTTCAGTTCAAGTCTAATGGTTGATGGTATGGAGGATATCAAAGGGGAGTATGTTAGTCAAATAAAGGGTTCTCACGGGGGTGTACTTATCTTGTTGTTGGTAGGTGCAACTATGTGAGTTGGCAATTATACACAATGATTAGTACTTTGAAATATACTGAGTATGTAAGATATGCACTATTTATGAAAACACTTAAAATATGCCTTAAAACTGAGAACATAAGACATTTAGTGAAATATGTATATAGCACATGTTTTCATGTAAAAGCAATGAGGTATAGTGCAATATCTAAATCATGACCTAAAATATTTTTTTAAACTGGAAAGCGGTAGAAGCATAAATATTATTTCATCTAAAGATAATCTTGGATATGTTGTAAAAATGCACTAAATGCTAACTAAAAATAAAGTGATGAACTTGAGTGTGAATGCATAGGGTTGAGCTATAGTACAATAACCCTACAATATATATATATATATGCTGGTGTGCAGTGATTATCTGAAAAGTCATAATATAAAAGCAAGTACAACTAAACAGAGAGTCATGTATAAATACTGGGTCTGAAGCTATGGGATGTGACTGATGCAATAATCAAGTAATAAATATGTAGCTGATTAATATTGTACAGACTAAACAGAATATGAGGTCATACAATAAATGAGTCTGATCTGTGGTAGCTACTATTAACTAACATATAACCATATAAGCTAAAAATGGAGTTTGATGTACAAACCTATCTACAAGTGCCCACCATACCATTCCAGGGTATAAATACTGGGCTGACGTGGTACCACTAAACTGATGTCCAAAAGGACTAAGGTGTCAAGCCTGATCTGACGGGCCACCCTTTAGAACCTATAGTTGCGCTGTAGTTCTAAGACTTAGGGACTTCTACTAAAGGTCTTAGCCTAACTGATGGGTGACCCTCCATCCCTACGTCTGCTTAGTGCTACATACTACTCCCAACTGAATATAAACAGATATACTAAATAGCTCAATAATACTAAAGTTCTGAGGTTGAAAGATATGTTCTTTGTCTAAAAGTATTCTAAATCATGAAATTTGAAGGACTGAGCGTTTGACTGATAATGCATGATATCCTAGGTCATTGGGTATTCATAACCTGCCATTTTTGAAGAATACAACTATTATAATAAATTTTATAATCTGAAGAGAAATGTGAAATTTCATAACACAAGTCCAAAATCATGAATTTACCAACATACAAAGGGTTCATAATTCTAAGTATGTGAATTGACTAGATTTTATGGTAAAACATAGTATGCCAACTAATATAGATTGAAATCCACAAAATCATGATAATTAATGCTTAATAGTCTTGAAAGCTGATACATCACACATAGCTTGATCATTTGTTTTAAATATGAAGTAATATAATGTAAATCATGCATGGACATGAGAATATTGTGAATGTATAATATAGTCATAATAAATCATAAATAATCATGAAAACATGCTCATGAATGTAAAATATATTAAGAAGAGCTGAATTTAACCCTTGAAATTTTATTTGGGTAAAAACCCTAGTTCATGGGAATCATAGAAATCGTAACTGAAATTCATATTATAATACTAGGTTTTGGGAATAATGGTGAAAAGATTCCCTTATTGAATACCTGCATACCTGGACTGATGAAATCTTAGATTGAAGCCTTGGAAACCTAGGTTTGAAAAAAACCTTGGGCTTATGCTTGCTTGAGAGTTGAATCGCTTGATTTTCTAACTTAGAATCAGTTTGAGGAAAATAATGAGGGATTTAGGGTGATTAAATAGACTTATACCTCTTGTAACAGCTTAAACAACATAGTTTTTGTTTTAAAGGAGTGGAAAATACCAAACAACCCTTTTAAATTGGTCTAAAAAGTTGTTGGTATCAATCCCGATGAGTTTGGTGATGACCCAGAGAGTATAGTGATAAGTCATGTCCTGAGTCACCATCTGTGACGCAAATTTTGTTCCCTACTAATGTCACTCCTTGTAACCCTATGAGTCATAGTGTGACCTAACGATCTATAGGGTCTAATGATGACTTGTAGTCCGAGTCATCGTCACTGATAGGTTTGACAGTGCTTCAGTAAATTGGACACAACTTCTTACTCCAATATTAGATTAAGGAAAAATTGGAAGAGTTGGAAATACAATTCAATTATCTATATTTTAGTGGGTCTTAAGCTCCAAAATACTTTAAAATATACTAATTATGCTCGTTTGAAGTTGGTTGTAGTAACATCCTTCTCAATAATTCAATTGGTAAGGAATATTTTGACTTGTCTGTAAGATAGGAGTTATTTGTGGACTTAATATATGTATAAATTATTTATCAAACTATAAAATATGATGTTTTATTCTGCATGTACTTGAAGCATGGTTCTGATGTTAGCTTAAATTTTTGGGGTGTTATAATATCTCTTCCTTAAAATTATTCATCCTCGAATGAAGACTGACTAGGCTGAAAGGATAGGGAAAGTATTGTAATCCCTAACATATATTTATAAGAGCTAAATATGGACATGGTGACTAAATTTTCAATAGAAACTTTGACTGGTCTAAAAATTAGGGAACTTACTATTACTATCTGGTTGATTTCTAAAGTTGGATAACTAAAATGATACTGATTTCTAGATATAGATATCTTTTATGTATGGTTGGGACTGATTAGACTAGGAGTAAGGACTCAACTAATTTCACACTTAGAATTAATGAAAGTAAAGGACCTCATGAAATTGGAAAATTCATAAAACTTCATATATTAAGACTAGATGAAAAAATAGAAAACTACAGGAGCTTGTTTGTCTGATTACTGAACTGAATTATTGGCTGTATAGACTGACTCATAATGAGAGTTTTATAGATCAACTAAAGAATTCCTAGAACAAACATATATTTAAAACTGTAAAGTGATAGATAATGGCATGAAATTTCTAAGAGTAACTAAGAAAGGAATGTGTTACCTTCGACGCTCTTCATTAGGTGTTCTGATAACATTAGGGAGGGAAGAATTTTAGGCATGGTCTAAGTGAGATATCTAAAAAAGGATTATAACATGGTTTGAGAATCCAATCCTACAGTTTTATCTTATAGAATAGGAACAACTTAGTTCTGAACATGAGACACCTCTAATGCGAGCTACCTAAATAAGAGTATCTTAGGCCAAAAGTAATGGTAGAACTAGTATGCTTTAAGTAATGGAGTTGATAACTTCTAAATTAGCAATATTCTTCAATTGTGCTCCTCCTTACAAACCCATCATACTTAACTTGTTAAAAAATTTTCACTCTCTTAAGGATACACCATAATAGGCTACTAGAGGCTAAGTTTAGTTACATGCATATACCCAGTTTAAGATTTACTCGTAGATATAAAGCACCATTATTAAAATAACTACACTGGCTCAACTACGAGAATCAATATTCTATATCCACTAGAAATGATTAAGATCAAAATATACTACTTATTTCTGCCTTAAGCAATCAACCTTAAGTACTAATCAAAGAGATACTAACCATCGTAAGCCATTATCTGTAGGTATATCAGTAAATTATTCAAGCCTATCACTCATTGCCAATAACATCACTATCAAAGTATAAGAAGGGCCATTAAAGAACTAGAACATGGGGGTGTGATATAAGAGAGATAGTGTAAACCTTTGACTTAAGGATTTTTCATGAATTCATCATGTAACTGAGGACTAAGGAGTAAAACTATAATTGGAATAAGCTTGTTTAAGAGACCTAATCTGAGAGTATACATGACATAGTGTGATCTCATTAGTCATTAAGGATGTATCATGAGTACCTATAACTGGGAATACTGTAAAACATGAGTACATGAGTCATAAGATGTATGACTTGAGATTGGAATTCATAAATTCATGGATTATGATCCGTACTACTGACTGAACTATCACTCCTTATACTATGAAATGGAAGTGGACATGATTTTTTACAAAGTACAGGAGTATGAGCTAGAATCATGGAGCTAACTTGTAAGCCATGAGTAGAGTGTCATAATAATTAAAGTACAAAAATTTGTACAAAGATAATAATGGGTAAGATATTTTTCTCCCTGTGTGTTGTTCTAGAATTCACTGGCATCACTACTAGAATCTAAAAACTTGACTTGGTTTCTTGTTCTATTATCTCCCCCTTAAATTAAATATATTATTTTAAGTATATAGTCCTCTTCAATAAACTCTAAACTAAACTACAATCACTCTACTCTAGAGTTCGAGATATAACAATACACATAAATACTGAACTCCCCCTAAAAGACTGTATCTAAAAGTGTAAAACCCGTTGCAAGTACTTCCTTCTGAGATACAACTCTTAACTTTCTATAGGTCCAATAGTCATCATATAATAACTTAACGCTTACTAACTTAGAATCTTTTGAAGTAAAACATTACCCTTAGTGTACATATTTTCCTTGTATAATTCCAAACTCTTTTCTGTATTAACCTAATCATCCACAATCAAACTTAGATTCTAATACTTAAAATGGATATATTCAAAAACTTTAATAAACTATACTAAATTATTACTAATGGATAGGAATCATGAAACACTAACCAACTCAAAATTGTATGAACATACTCAACCTTAACAAGTTTCTCTATCTTTTAGGTCACTGCCTAATTTTAGTCTTGTCTAAAGCATTTACATGTTCTAAGTCCCCTTAACTGGTAAATCTCTCTCAAAGTACTATCATATAATCTACACAACACCTTTCTGGATCTATTGATATAATATTTACTAAATCTAGATTAACACTATCCCCACTCTACTGCTACTATATTTCTAGGTCCATGCTTCTAATTATACTATTGTAGGATTCTGAGAAGGGATTTAAGGGAACATCTAACTTTGTCTTAGTGCACGAATTTCATAAACAAGAATGAACTCTTTCAAAGTTTAGAACTTCAAGGTACTGATGCGATCCTTTTATACCCGCGTGCAATCTCATAACTATCTATAAGGATTGTCTAAGATAACTATATCAATAGAAATTTAAGTTTGATTGTTTTATCATCTTAAAAATAAGGCATAGTCAGTAGGAATGGAGCAATGCCATAATCTCTATAAGTTTCTTTAAGAACGTCCCTACTTTATGATCTAAGATAAAAAAGATGGAGAACCTTTCCTAAATGATTTGTAGGCTCTTAAAGAAAATTACAGATGTCTCTATACCATTTCACACGACTCTACTAGCCATGTCTTCATAGATATCCTAGGACACTTGAACCTTGTACTCTAATACTAAGTTTTTTATGACTCAAGACTACCCCCTAGTCATAACATTGTGATTAGAACCACAAGTGATCCCAAGCTAACCCACATATATAAAAGCTAAATTTACTGAGTAGAAGCATAACCATGAGATAAGATATTTCAATACATTACTGTTAAAACCTTACAATATTGTAGTTTGAAAGAAGGGGAACTGAAAGTCCATACAATAACTCTAACTGACTATTTATGAATCCTCTACTAATACTGACTATAGGTAGCTCGGACATGACCCCAACTATCCCTAATCAATACACATGAATAATGAAAATAAAATACTAGAACTGCAACTAATATGAGTCCTCAAAATAAGATATCTCATCACCTGCTAGTTGAATTCTATGATCTGCTGACTATAATCTTGATAATAAGCACCTGAATCTACATTACATAAAAAATATAGGTAGAAGAGGTATGAGATCAGTACTTTAGCATATACTGAGTATGTAAGATATGCACTATTCATGAAAAAACTTAAAATATTCTTTGAAACTAAGGACGTAAAGCATTTACTAAAATATGCATTTAAAACATGTATGTGTATAAAAGTTGTGAGGCATATTGAAATTTCTAAATCATGACCTAAAATATTTTTGTAAACTAGGAAGTGGTACAAGCATAACTATTATAATTAATCTAAAGTTAATGTTGAATATATTGTAAAACTATACTTAATACTAATTATAAATAAAGTGATTAACTTGAGTGCAAATTGGATGCATGGGCCTGAACTATAGTACAATGATCCTATATAAAATACATATATACTGGTGTGCAATGATAGTCTAGAAAGTCATAGTATAAAAGCAAGTAAGACTAAACTAAGTGTCATATATAAATATTAGGTCTGAAGTTGTGGGATGTGAACTGATGCAATGATCAAGTAAATAAAAATGTAACTTATTAATACTATACTAAGTAAACTAAATACGAGGTCTTAAAATAAATGAGTCTAATCTGTGGGAGCTACTATCAATCGACGTATAACCGTATGAGCTAAACTTAGAGTTTGATGTATAAACCTATAATGACTTGAAAATTTTGATGAAATATGTGTTTCTATTTGAAATAACTATTTTACCCCTCCCTATAATTGCATTGTAGTATTTCTAGCATATGGGGGTGATTGGCACAGTTTTCGATGCATTTTGGTGCCTTTTGTGTGATATTGTAGTTTTTGGTAGCTTTGAGAGTCTTATTATGGACCTATGTGGTTATCTTTTGATTCGTGGCATGGATAACTGAATGGGCTACACTATAAGCTCCAGGATATTGATTTTAGGCTAGGTATATCTTTAGTTTGGCTCTCGATGCACTCGAGCTCATATCGACCTGTCTGTCGGAAAGTTGGAAAATTAGAAATATGGGTGTAGGACCCATATTTGGTCAAAATGACCTCAGATGGAAAATTTAAATTTACCAATGCTTCCAGAATATCAATGCTAGGGTGGTAAAATATTTGGCTGGATTTTATGGCTTTTAAATCTCATTTAGATCCTCGACTTGGAAAATTATAATTTTGGGTTTTGGTGATCAACTCTGTGAAAATAATATTTTTTGAAAACTTGATATCGCCATTGAGTTTGGATTGTTTAATTTAGTATGATTACATAGTTCATTTGCATATATTAGACCCTAAACAAATCCCGAGCACCTCATCGAAGTCTATTTTGGACTTAAAAATCTGGTGCACTAGGTTAAATAGTGTACAAAGGGGAAAACACATTCAAGGGGTGCGATTTATGCCCTTTATGTGCCAGGTAACTTGGTGAAGTATAAAAAGGATCTTTTACCCGATTTTGCTCATTCTTTCATCTTGCCTCTTGAAAACTAAACCCTAAAATAGTGTGAGAGCTTCAAAGTGAAGCTTATGGGTGCTTGAAAAGCAAGATTAACATCTATTTCTTTCTCTTACGAATTTAAGGTAACATTTGATCCTTTTCTTACTTTAATTCTTGATTTAATTGTTCAAAACCCCATAAATCTTATTACTTAATTTATCCCCAAATTTCACTCCTTTTCACTTGAATAATGTTACTAATCTTACAGTTACTTGTTTTTCCTCGATTTCATTTCATCTTCAAAAAAACTTTGTTTCTTGATTTTAACATGGATTTCAAGATTTTACCCGGTAATGCTCAAAAATAGTTTTTCTTCAATTTGAACCTCATTTTTGACTTGTTTTAACTCTGGTTTTTCAATTGTAGATTCATAAAAGTATTGTGAAGACATTTTTGTAATAAAATTCTGATTTTTCCTTCTTTTTTGAAAACTTGTTTCAAGGGTCCGTTTTGACCCTAAATTAAAAGTAGTCAATATGGGTATCGTTGGATTTATTTTGATGCGTAGATTCAATTTCTTAATTTTAGTTGATTTCAAGATTGTTCGTGGGAATTAAGTTCATAGGTTCAAACTGTAGCAAACCATTTTTGGCAATTGAGGTAGGTTATGGCTTAACTCTTCAAATTAGAATCGGTAGTTAATTTGTAAACTAAAATACATGTTAAGGGTGGGAACTAATAATAAAATATGACTATCTATATGTTGTGCCTATGAGTGGGCCTAAATGTGTTATAATTATTAAATAAAATATATCATGTGATATGTGTGACCATGCGGGATCTTATGTGATAATTTGATAGCCTTGAATACATAAGAATAATTGTATTGTACTGTTAGATATGCCTATTGTTGTGCATTGGGCGTATTGTGATATAATAATACTTTGTGGGAACGTGAACCATGTGGAAAATGCATGGTTAGTGGAAATAGTGAGTGGATATTGGCTCGCATAGTTATGGAATTGTAACATTATGGTTGGTTGTAGAAATAATTCATATGGACTGGTTGTAGATATACAACATGTGGATTGATTATGGAAACACTCATTTGAATGGTTGTGAACCTTGCATCATCATTTTCATGTCATTATATGCATTATTTCACTTGTTTATTTTATTGCTTTATATTTACTTGTTGTCTTGTAAGTGTACTTGGTTTATGTCTTATGTTATGTATATGCTTTGGAAATACTGGAAGTACTGTAAATACTGACTATTGGAAATAACCAAGGAAGTATGCTAAACTCAAGGTTGTGTGTCAAACTCAAGCCTGTGTGCCAACCCCGGGCATCATCATCATCATCATCACATCATCATCATCTTATACATTGAATTTGTTTTATTGTGTTGATGTTATGATTGAGTTTATGTATTGACTTGTTATATGTCTACTTGCTCTATATCCTATTACTTATACGTGACCATCCTTTATATACACGTTCTTCTCTATTTTATACTTGCATGTGATATAATGTATACTTGTGTTATATTTTTTATGTTATTGTTGTATTTGCTATATATTAGAACTTTTAGTGAAAGAGGTGTAGGCTACTAATGTGGGATATTTTTTTTATTGTTGGTGACGTGTCCTTAGTGTGTATTTTATGTACTTTATTTTTTACTTTGCTTGAATGGCTTATGATGCCTATAAGTACAAGTATACCGTACTTACTCCTATGGTATCCTTTCGGTGCAGATCCAGGCTTGGGTGCACCCTGCATTGCTTGCTTTGGGAAATTATTAGAGCTCTTAATGTAGTTGATGATTTTTAGGTGTCTAGATGTCTTCAACTACCTTTATCTATTGACTATGTATTTATTTTCAATTCAGAGATAGATTTTCTCTTGTATTTGGATATCTTGTGTATTTTATTTAAATTTTAGTTGTACTAGATACGTTCTTATACTGTTGACACTTAGTTTGGGGAGTTATGGTTGCATTGTTATGTTTCATTTTACATTTATTATACTTGTATGGTTTTTTCATTCTAGAAGCCTTACCGTGGGGTTATTGTATACTTTTCCCCTTTTGTGTGTTGGTTAGGGTGATATGCTTACTTGTTAAGGTTCTCCGTGACAAGTCCCATCATGACCCTTTGGATTTTGGGTCATGAAAAATTGGTCAGATAAGGTAGATTTCATTGGTCTCAATAGTGGAAGAATGGGATATCTAATAGAGCCTCATAGATTGGTATGTAGATATTCGTATCTATCTTTGAGAGGATACACGATATCTGTAGGAAACTTTCATTATTTTATTCCTTATCATGAGAATTTCTTTTATATCCTATGTTTTGAGTTGTGTTTCACTCTTTCTGTGCAGATGGTGTTGTCTAGGTCCCATGAGGTCAGATATACAGAGCATACTTTTGTGAGAGAGTTTAGTCGAGAGAACGAGCCTCGAGTTATAGTGAACTCGAGGGAAAGAACGAGCTCGTGGTTTAGCCTCATCTACAAGGAGTGCTAGGGGATTCTCCCTTGATCCTTGTATTGAGAAGGTTTGAGGTGTGCGTTCTACTCCAGTTCTTCAGAGCTGGTCTGCCCTAATTTTGGGGGTGTTGGTTATGCGGTTGTTGACCCGCTTAGAGTGTTCTCCTTTGGTTATGTCGGGTGTTCCTCAAGCTCCTAGAGTGGATTATTATATAGAAACTACTTCTTTTTTGGGTACTTCTCATACCCCGAGTATTATTCCTCCATCTACACCGACATCTAACAGTATTAGCTCCTCAGACAGGATCTCAGCCTATCAAATTCACTATGCCTCCTTTTATTGCTAGTACAGTGATGTTTTTTAAGGATCAAAAAGGTTTAAGATATTTACTCATTTGGGTCCTTCTAGATTTAGAGGTGGTATAGGTGAGGATGCCTATAAGTTCTTGATTGATTGTTGGGAGAAGCTGCATAACTTAGGTTCTCTTGAGTTGCATGGAATGGCTTATACTACCTGTCAATTGAGGGATGCTACGTAAGATTGGTGGAGGTCATTTTTTGGTTGTAGACCTCTTAATCCCATGAGTTGACTCAGGATCAATTTACTGATGCCTTTCTAGAGAGATTTATGCCTTATAGTTTGATGGATCTGATGCATAATGAGTTTGATTATCTCAAGTAGGGCTCCATGACCATTGTAGAGTATGACACACACTTTTATGCCTTACCCAGATATTATTATGCCAGTATTTCCACCGAATCTAAGAAGATTCAGAAGTTTGTAAAGGATTTAGATATTTTGCTTCAGTTGGCTACTTCTTAGATGGTGATATTTGGAGCATATTTTTAGAGCATTGTGGATCACGCTAAGATGATAGAGGATATTCTTAGGGAATCATATGGAGGTGCCAAGAGGGTGGGCCATTTTGGTAAGTTTAGAGGTCAGGCTTCTCGTGGTAGAGATTTTAAAGGTTCTCATAGATATCAAGGTAGGCTAGTGTAGGAGAAGATCCAGAGGTCTGGTGGTGGATCTTCTGGTTCATTAGTGTAGGGTGGCTATTTGAGCCTAGTGATACCTTCTAGTAGTGATGCGGGCTGCAGGACTTATTTTGTGTATCATTATCCAAGGACTACCCCCATCGTATAATTTGAGTTACTCTTATTTTAGTAGTAAAATATAGGGGTACTACCAGATAAGCAAGAGGTAGAGGTAGTAGAGCCTATGGTAGGGGCTGTAGGGCTACTCAGCCAGTTAGTAGTTGTGGTTAGTGTTATGTTATACCAGCCATACTTAAGGTAGAGGCGTCAGATGTTATGATCACAAGTATCATCCCTATTTGTTTCAGATCTGCATCTTTATTATTTGATCCCAAATCAACTTTCTCCTATGCATCTTTGTATTTTGCTTCAGTTTTGAATTCTGTTAGTGAGCCTCTTTCCATGACTATTTGTGTATCTACCCTGGTAGGTGATTCTTTAGTGGTGGATCAATTGTACTGATCTTGTGTTGTGACTTTCTCTGGTCATGAGACTTGGGTAGATTTTCTTATATTAGATATGGTTGATTTCGATATTCTCTTGGGTATGGATTGGTTGGCTCCTTATCATGTTATCTTAGATTGTTTTGCTATGATTATGACTTTAGCTTTTTCGATGTGCAAAGGATATCTTGGAATAGTGCACTTTATTTGGGACCTAAGAGTGTCATATCTTAACTTTAGGCTCATTGATTATTTGAGAGGGGATGTTTAACTTATTTGGCTTATATTCATGATACTAGTGTTGTTTCACCTCTCTTTTTAGGATTTTATTCGCATTGTTTGTGAGTTTATGGATGTGTTTCATACAGATTTTCCTGGTATGCCTCCTTACTGTGATATTGATTTTGCTATTGATGTTGAGCCAAGAACTAGCCTATTTCTATTCCTTCTTATAGTATGGACCTATCTGAGTTAAAGGAATTGAAGGATCAATTGTAGGAGTTATTGAATAAGGGATTATCTGACCTAGTATTTCGCCTTGGGGTACACTTGTCTTGTTTGTAAAGAAGAATGATGGGTCTATATGGATGTATATTGATTATCGATAGTTGAATAAGGTGACGATTAAGAATAAGTATCTTCTTCCTCGTATTGATGATTTATTTAATCATCTTTAGGGTGTTGTAGTGTTTTCAAAAATTAATTTGAGATCTGATTATCATTAGTTAAGGGTTGGAGCTTTGGATATTCTGAAGACAACTTTTTAGAGTCAATATGGTCATTATGAGCTCTTGGTCATGTCCTTTGGGTTGACCAATGCCCCTATTACATTCATAGAGTTGATGAATCAGGTGTTTTAATCGTATCTCAACTCATTTGTTATTGTATTTATAAATGATATCTTGGTTTATTCCAAGATAGATGTTGAGCATAAGGAGCATTTGTAGATTGTGCTTCAGAGATTGAGGGATGAGAAGTTACATGTGAAGTTCTCTAAGTACAATTTGTGGTTGGAGTCTTATTCTTTCATGGGTCATGTGGCGACTAAAGAAGGTATTATAGTTGATCTAGCCAAGGATGCCGATGTTTGTGATTGGTCTAGACCAACTTCGCCCATAGAGATTTAGAGTTTTGTTGGCTTAGTAGGTTATTATCGATGTTTTCATAAGGGTTTTTCATCTAGTGCAGCTTCATTATCCAAGTTGACTCAGAAGAAGATTTCTTTTCAATGGTTTGATGCTTTTGAGGTGAGCTTTCAAAAGCTCAAGGAGTTGTTGACTTCAGCATAGTTTGGCTCTGCCCAAAGAGGGCATGGGCTTTACTCGTGATTTGGAATTATGTGTGGTTGTACTTTCTTTGAAGTTATGGATGCACTACTTATATGGAATCTATTGTGAGATTTTCCCAGATCATCATAGCGTTCAATACTTCTTCTCCCAGTGAGATCTTAATACGAGGCAACGTCATTGGCTTGAGTTGCTTAAGGATTATGACTTGACCATTCTTTATTAGAGCAAGGCTAATATAGTTGTGGATGCCTTGAGCCGAAAGTCAACTAGCATGGGTAGCTTGGCATATCTGTTGACCCAGGAGAGGCTTTTTGCCATAGAGGTTCAGTCTTTAGCTAACCAGATAGCTAGGGTTGACAATTCGACACTTGGGTGTGTTTTGGCCTTCATAGAGGCTAGGTCTTCTTTGATGGAGGAAATTCGAACTCATCAGTTTGACGATGAAAATTTGAGGTCGATTTGATGTAAGGTGTTAAGCAGTGAAAATTAGGAAGCCTCACTTGATTTGGATGGTATTTTGAGGATTGGTGGTCGGGTTTTTGCATCAAGAGTGGGTGATTAGATTAGAATTATTTTGGAGGAGGCCTATTGTTCTAGGTATTTTATCTATTTGGGTGTGATTAAGATGTATCATGATTTGAGGTAGCTTTAATAGTGGGGTGTTATGAGGAAAAATATAGTGGAGTTTGTATCTCATTGCCTTTATGGTCGGCAGGTAAAGTCCAAGTATATGAGATCTGGTGGTTTGCTTCATAGGTTACCCATTCCCAAATAGAAATGGGAATGGATCACAATAGACTTCATGACTGGTTTGCCTCGCATGTCGCAGGGTTTTAACAGCTTTTGGTTTATCGTGGATTGATTCACCAAGTTATCCCATTTTATACCAGTTTAGGTTTCCTTCAGTTCTGAGAGATTAGCTCATATCTACATTCAAGAGGTTGTGAATCTACATGGTGTGCTCGTATCTATTATCTTAGATCGTGGTTCTGTATTCACTTCTTCTTTTGGAAGACTTTTTAGGATGATTTGGGAACACAGCTTGATCTTTGCATATCATTTTACCCCCAGACTGATGGCCAGGTAGAATGGACTATCCAAGTTTTAGAGGATATGCTCCGCATGTGTGTGATGGATTTTGGGGGCCAGTGAGAGTGATATTTGGCAGTAGCAGAGTTTGTATATAATAATAGCTACCATTCCAGTATTGATATGGCTCATTTTGAGGCATTGTATAATAGGCAACGGTGTTCTCCAGTTGGTTGGGTTGATGTTTCAGAGGATATGCCTCAAGGTACGAACTTGCTTCATTAGTTCTTGGATAGATTTTGGGCCATTCAGGATAAACTTTAAGCAGCTCAGACTAGGCAGAAGTGATATGCTTATCGTAGACTTCATGCCTTGAGATTCGATGTGGGTGACCATGTTTTTCAATTATTTTCACTCATGAAGGGTGTGATGAGGTTTGGTAGGAGGGGCAAGCTAAGACCCAGGTATATATTGGTCCATTTGACATTCTTCGGGCAGTTGATCATGTGGCCTATGTGTAACGCCCCCAAAAAAGGGTCCCGGAGCGTCACACAATGCTTGAGGCTACGAGTAGCCCCAAGCTAACCCTTTGAGCCATTTTCATTCAGTTCAACACAAATCAACGGGGTTTCCATAAATAACCCTCAAATATCAACAGAGTAATCATCATCCAAGAATAAAAAAATTTCAGAAAGATAACAAAATATGACTTATTAGTCAACTCCCAACATCTATACTAGTCTGACAAGCCTCTAAGAAAATCAATAAAATAAGTGAGCCATTGAGACATGCCCCAATTGACTCATACTCAGTTATCAAATGTAAACAATTCTATGAAACCAACATCAGACATCACGTCCTCGGAACATGAGGACTCACCATAATAGATGATATAGAATAGCATTCCTGAAGAATCACTGTCAAACCTGGAACTAAGCACCTGAACCTACATGCCGAGAAAATACAGCCCACATCCGATACCATGGAAAGGAACCGAGTATATGGGGGTGTATGCAGTTGTATAAACATCATCATCATAAATATTTATAAGAAATATGCAGGATATATGAAAGACTCACATAGCCCAAACAAAATCATCATAATCATGAGAGGATGAAATAAGTACAATAACACATGTGAGTTATCATATAATTTGTCAATCAATTTCAGTTCATCAAGAATATCAGTTCTCATAATGTAAATATCATTTAAATCTTTCGAAAGAATAACTTTCACAATTCCACTTTCAAATCACTTCACCATTCACCATAGACATAAGGAAACACACACACACTGGGAGATCCTATAACCAACATAAACCATGTGAGCTACATGGAGTCCAACGTACAACCCACGTTGGGGAGAGCCATCCTATCCTTGCCATCGGGTAGGACTATCAGTATCAAATCTACACAAACTAGTGATCACTATATAAATCAGCCTCAGGCTCACTCCTATGGAGGCACGTAGTTCTAGGAAATTAAGGTCACTTTATACCTCCAACTCGGTGCTAAAGATTTCTCCCGGACTTAGCTCAGATCATTTCAAAGACAATCCACAACAAAATAATTCCAATAATATATAAATATACATCGGGAGCCATTATGCTTCCCATCTATCAAAATCAACCACATTGTGGATTTCTTTCACACTCGAGTTCAAGATAACTCCATTAAGACCAAAAGGTCAAATCATTCAAAATATCTCAAATATTCAACATCAACGTGCTTATAACACACACTTTCTCAAAAAAAACACAATTTCCAATGGAGATTCATGACCCAAATATCAAAATCATGATAAATATCATTCAAGATTCATGCTTTATATCACCACACATGTAAATTCATCTTTCAAAATCATAAACATCAAGATTTCATAATAATCATCATAAGATATGGGTTCATTCTTCAAATTCATAAAAATCAAATAAAAATCATGCCTTTGTAAAGAAAATTACTTTTGGGCACAAGAACGAAAGAGAGTTTTTGTTGAAAAACTCCACATACCTTGAATGATGAACTTTAGATCGATACTCATTTTTGAGATGTTAATCGTTCCTTTGAATGATGGTTCTTGGAGTTCTTGAACTAGGAACTTGAAATCTTGAATAAATTTGCAGAATTAATGGTGAACTTTGGAGGTTTCTTGAAGTTGGATGTAGGAGCTTAGGGTTTTCTTTTTGAGGGAATTTGATGAAATATAACATATAATGCTTCTAATAGGCTTTAATATAGGGTTTGAACGGATTTTGGGTGAGGGAGAATGACCAAAACACCCCTAAAAATCAAATAATTCTCGAATCTGTCCTTTGGTGGACTGTTTTGATAGTCTGAAGTAGATCAACCATAACATTTTACTCCGATATCCAAATTGGATGAAACCAATTTTATTAGAAAGAGAAATCTCATATATTTTTGTTGATATATAGTATCTTACCCAGATCATTGTGTACGAGTAGTTATGATCGTTTGAAATTAACCCAAAAATTCTCTTTTGATAGGCTGAAGTAGATCGACCATAACTTTTTGTAACGATAGAAAAATTGGATGAAACCAATTTCATTGGAAAGAGGACTCGCAGATCTTTCCGTTGATATATAGTAGATCACCTAGATCATTATTTACAAGGATTTATGATCATTTAAAGTTGAAGCAAAAATACGCCAGGCCTCAGTACTTTTTCCTGCAATTTTTACTGTTCATTACTATTCACGGTTCGATCAAAATGTTCATAACTCGTCACTCGGGTGTCTGTTTTGGATGATCCATATATTGTTAGAAAGCTTATTCGATATTATATGCAATGGTGGATCATAATCTAAGACATTCTGCACAAAAAATTTATAATTCATTCTAGAATATAGAACCCAACATGTTTACGCACAAAATTTCAATGAAAAATTTCCCGGGGTATTACACTATGATTTGGCTTTGCCCTTAAATTTGTTGTATATTTATCCAGCATTTCATTTTTCTATGTTTCACCGTTATATTCCTGATGGGTCTCATGTTATCCATTGGGAGTCGGTTCAGTTATATAAGTGGTTGTCTTTCGTTGAGGAGTCAGTTTGTATTTTGTCTAGGGATGTTAGATGGTTGCGTTCTAAAGTTATTTCTATTGTTAAGATTCAGGGTGAGATCAACCTGTAGATGAGGCTACTTGGGAGGTAAAGTCTGATATGCGTAGTTCTTATCCCCAAATTTTCACTGATTTAGGTATTTCTTTGCCTTAGTTTGAGGACGAACTAGATTTTTAGTGGTGGATAATGTAACAACATGAAAATTTGTTGAAATATGTATTTCTGTGTGAAATAACCATTTTACCTCTCCCCATTGTTACATTGTGATATTTCTAGGGTGTATGGGTGATTTGCACAATTCCTAATGCATTTTGGTGCCTTTTCTATGATATTGTGGTTTTTGGTGGCTTCGAGAGCCTTATTATGGACATGTGTGGTTATCTTTTGATCTGTGAGATGAATGGTTGAACGGACCATGGCAGTAGCTCCGGAATATTGATTTTAGGCTAGGTAGACCTTTGGTCGGGTACCGATGCACCCGAGCTCATTTCAATCTATTGGTTGGAAAGTTGAAAAATTAAAAATATTAGTGTGGGACCCATATTTGGTCGAAACGATCTTGGATGGAAAATCCATCTTTGCCAACTCTTTTGGAATGTTGATTTTAGGGTGGTAACATGTTTAGTTGGGTATTATGGCTCTTAAATCTCATTTTGATCATCGATTTGAAAATTTTTAGTTTCGTATTTTAGGGTTCAACTTTGTGAAAATGACATTTTTCAAAAATCTGATATCGCCATTGAGTCTGCATCATCAAATTTAGAGTGGTTACATAGTTCATTTGCGTATATCAAAGACCAAACAAATTTCGAGAACCCTATCAAAGTTTTTTTTGGACTTAAAAATCTGGTGCACCAGGTTAATTGGTGCATAAAGGGAAAAACGCATTCCAGGGGTGGATTTCTACCCTTTTTATGCCAGGTAACCTGATGCAGTATAAAAAGTCCATTTTACCCAATTCTGCTCATTCTTTCACCTTGCCTCTTGAGAATTTAACCCTAAAATAGTGCGAGAGCTTAAAAGTGAAACTTTTGGGTGCTTGAAAAGCTAAATTAACATCTATTTCTTGATTCTTTATGGATTTAAGGTGATATTTCATCTTTTTGTAACTTTAATTCTTGATTTAATTATTCAAAATCCCAAAAACCTTATAACTTGATTTATCCCAAAATTTCACTCCTTTTCACTTGAATAATGCTCCTAATCCTTATAATTACTTTTTTTCCTCGTTTTTATCTAAATAACTTCGATTCTTGTTTTTAACACAGATTCAATGATTTTATCTGATAAAGCTTAAAAATGATTTTTCTTTTATTTGAACCTCATTTTTTACTCGATTTGACTTGGGTTTTTAGCTGTAGATTCCTAAAAGAATTGAAAACACGTTTTTGTAATAAAGTTTTGCTTTTGCCCTTCTTTTGCAAACCCATTTTGGGGGTCCATTTTGACCCCAAACCAAAAGTAGATAATATGGGTATCGTTAGCTTTGTTTTGATGGATAGATTCTATATTTTCTTATTTTAGTTAATTTCGAGATCATTCATGAAAAGTAAGATCGTGGGTTTAAAGTGTAGTGGATCAGTTTCAACATTCAAGGTACGTTATGGCTTAACTCTTCAAACTGGGTTGGGTAATTAATTTGTATACCAAAATGCATGTTAAGGGAACTAATCATGAAATATGGCAATCTATATGTTGTGCCCGTGTGGGGGCCTAATTGTAATATAATTATTGAATCTGAGATATCATGTGATATGTGTGACTGTGCGGGGTCTTATGTCATAATTTGATTGCCCTAAATATATAATAATAATTGTATTGTGTTGTTAGAAATGCCTATTGTGGTGCATTGGACGTATTGTGGTATAATCATACTTTGTGGGCCTGTGAACTATATGAAAAATACGTGGATAGTAGAAATAGTGAGTAGATATTGTCTCACGTTGTTGTGGAATTGTAACATTGTGGTTAGCTTCTTTGTGATTAATGATAAAGCCTGGGGATGATGCTCATCCCCTAAAATTTTTCAAAAAAAAAAATTGTGGTTGGTTGTGGAAATACTTCATATGGACTGGTTGTGGAAATAAATCATGTGGATTGGTTGTGAAAATACTCATTTTGAATGGTTATGACTTTACATCATCATTCTCATGTCATCATATGCATCATTTCACTTGTTTGTTTTATTACTTTATATATACTTATTATCATGTATGTGTACTTGATTTGTGTCTTATGTTATGTATGTGCTTTGAAAACACTGGAAATACTGGATTTACTAGAAATACTAAAAATATTGGAAATACTAAATATTGAAAATACTTGAGGATGTGTGTCAAACTCAAGGTTGTGTATTAAACTCAAGGTTGTGTTCTAACCTCGTACATAATCACATCATAATCATTATCATCATCATCATCATCATCGTCTTATACATTGCTTTTGCTTTATTGTGTTGACGTTGTGATTGAGTTTACGCATTAACTTGTTATATGTCTACTTGCTCTATACCCTGTTACTTATACTTGATCATCCTTTATATACATGTTCTTCTCTATTTTATACTTGCATGTGATATAATGTATACTTGTGTTATACTTGATATATTGTTGTTGTATTTACGATATATTAGAATTATTAGTGTAAGCGGTGTGGGCTACCATTGTGGGACATTTTCTAATTTCAGGTGACGTACCCTTAGTGTGTATTTTGTGTACTTTATTTTCTACTTTGCTTGGTTGGCCTATGATACCTACAAAGTACAAGTGGACCGTACTCATTCTTACTGTACTCTTTCTGTGCAGATCAAAGTTCGGGTGCACCCTGCATTGATTAATTTGAGCAATTGTTGGAGCTTTCAAGGTAGTTGAAGATTTATGGGTGTCTATATGTCTTCGGCTATATTTTTCTAGAGACTATATCTTTATTTTTATTTCAAAGACAAAGTTTCTCCTGTATTTTGATATCTTATGTATTTCATTTGGATTCGAGTTGTACTAGATATGTTCTTATACTGTTGACACCTGATTTTGGGAGTTATGGATGCATTGTTATGTTTTTTTCTGCATTTATTTGTAATACCCCATATTCTCCTAGCTTAGTTTATCTCTTAGTACATGAGAATTTCTACATAAAAATTTCAATTCACTTAGAACTTTTAAAGTTTAAGACTTACTGAAGTGTAAGAAATTCAGTCAGCTTTCCAATGATATAAATTTTTTCCAAATCCGATATTCAGGTGAGAAGTTATGGAACATTTATTAAAACATTATGTGAAATTTAGCATCACCGTATCGCGGTGAAGTTCCAGGTCCCAATCATCATTTTTCAGTGTGTCAACGAGATAACGGCACATCAAGCATAGTGTCATTTCCCAATTGTCATTTTCCAGTGAGGCACCGCGATTGGCCCGCATTGCACCAATGCCCATTTTAAGAATTGTCACTTTCTAGTGAGGCTCCGTGATAACGGCGCATTGCGCCAAAAGTCAATTTCGTGGTTGTCCATTTTTAAACAGGTTCAGCCGACTTACAGTGGCTCACTGCGATGCCACTGCTTCGTGGTGAAGGCCAAAATTGGGACTTTCAATGATGAAAATTTATATCGTTCCATGGGTGATTTAGTCTTTTTCTGTGGCCCAAATCATTCTAAACACGTTAATTAACCCCTAATAACCTAGTTAAGTCATTATTCACTCAATTTCCCCAAATTGAAGATCATTCTCTCAATTAGTAAAACCCTAGCCTTCAAGAATCAAGGACTAATCCTCAAGAATCTCACCAAGAAACTTCAAGAACTCATTCTCCTAGGTATGGTAGATGTTCATCCATGGGTTCTTACCACCCATGGAGCCCAAGAATCCTTTTTCAAAAATACAAGATTGAGATTCTATGAATTACATGTTTGAGTTGAATTGTGTTCATTTGTGTATTGTTATATGGTTTTCAATCCATGATTAATTACAAATTTCATGAAATTAAGATAGCATGGGTGATGAATTATGTGATATTCATGTTCAATCCTTGCATATATAAGTTGAATGTAGTAGCCTTGGTATTTATATATATTTATTATTATTATTATATGACATAATCATGCTCCCTAGTGTTTGTTAAAATGCATCCATGAATTGAATAGTGCAATCATGACATGTTAGCATGTGTTCCCATTCATGTACAAGTTCACGCCTTGCAAGTGTTTGACAAAATGTCTCAATGAATGAATTATGACTAAGTGACTAGCTAGTATGCTTTCAAGATTGTGCCATGTTTTACTAGTAATGCTATTGAGTCCTGGGGGTATTCAATACCTAAAAAATTTAGCTATCTACCTAGTTCATAGTAGCTTTAGAATAGTCTCATTAATGTCACGAGCAGTAGTACTCAGTCAGTTACAGAACTCAGTGAAACTCCATCCAGTTTAGTTCAGATTAATAATTAGTGTCATTCAGTTGGGAGTAGGATTCAGCACTGAGTGAACCCAAGGATGGGGGCTCACCTATTAGTAGAGGGTGTGATCCTTAGTAGCAGTCCTTACGTTCTAGAACTACGTAGCCAGCGTAGGTTGAGATATCATGCCAGTTGAGGGTTGATAAGGTATTTACCTTCCAGTTGAGGGTAATACCATTCTCATTAAGGAACCTGCCAGTAGAGAGTAACCCTTAGTCCTTCGGGATGATATTTCAGTGGATCCACACAGCTAGTGTCTATACCCATAGCATGGTACTGACACCCTTCCAATTAGGATTACAGGTCGAACCCCAATCAATTCAGAGAGGGGCATGTCAGTTAGATGATTACCTCTAACAATTTCAGTTTCAGTCTTCAGTATAGCACTCAGTTTAGTTTTATAGAATTAGGACTGTAAATAACAATCACCCATATTTATCAGTAATTTAATTATCAGTAATCTCAGATATCAGTTACTCAGTTATCAAAACCCAGTACTCAGTTTTAGTATGAATCTCAGATACAGTATATATGCATATGCACAGTATTGTATACTCAATGTTTACAGTAGCTTTAGTTATCCATGTACTCTCATTCAGTTATATTCATATCACTCAGTCAGTTACTGTTCATGCATATGAACCCTTGAATTTCAGCCTTACCTCATCTAGTCTACCAGTACATTCTACGTACTGATCACATACTCATTTCTTGCGCTATGATGTCTCATATCATATGTTTGGACGCTCAGGTTCCTGACCGTGCTTAGCCAGATTTAGTCAGCAGCATTAGATTCAGTAGTGAGTCCCTATCTATCGAGGATATTCTTTTATTTTAGTATCATAGTAGATTCAATATTTTATTAGTTGGAGTTAGTTGGGGAATTATCTCATTAACTCTACATTAGACAGTTCAGTTAAAGGCTTTTCAGACTAGATTAGTTTAGACAGTATTCAGTTTTCAGATGTTATTATAAGTTGCTATATTTATTAGTATTTAGTTTATGAACCTTAAGGCATTTCTACCTAACTTCTGCATTATTTTAGTTATATTATTCAGTGCTCTCAGTAAGTATCAGTCATGGGTTAGCTTGTGATCCTTCGGGGTGATAAGCACCGTGTAGCATTCGAGGTGCAGACTCGGGGCATTAAAAACTTGGTATTAGAGTCTAAGGTTCAACAGAGTCCTAGGGAGTCTAAAATCCGCATCAAGTAGAGTCTTGTGCATGGGTGTGTAACGCGCCACACTTATGAACAAGTGGCTACATGATGTTTTAGGAAAAGCTTCCCTTCTTTCAGTATTCATGTCGTGCAAGTGAACATGAGCTCAAGTTAAAATCTTAGTCTAATCCATATCTTCCTTCAATTTACAGAACATACCTCCTATAAAATATAATGAAAGAAGGAATAAAAATCAGCCAGTACCTCAGCCCATTCAGGCAGATCCCCTAGATGAGCATGTCTCCTATGCAGAATTCAAAGCTGCGTTCACCACTCTAGCCCATTCTGTAGTAGCTCAGAAAGAATGTCCAGCTGCTATTCAGGCCAACCCAGTGGATAATACTGCTATAGCTAGAATTTGAGACTTCACCCGAATGAACCCTCTATTGTTTTTGTGTCTAAGTCTAAAGAGGACCCACAAGAGTTGCTCGATCAGGTGTAGAAAGTCACAGATATTGTGGGAGTGACTTTCAGTGAGAGTGCTGAGTTAGCTGCCTATCAGCTACAATATGTAGCTCATACATGGTTTAAATAGTGGAAGGTAGATAGGGGAACAGATGCAGAGCCCATAGAATGGGAAGAGTTTGCTATAGCTTTCCTAGATAGATTCTTTCCCTTAAATTTGAGGGGAGTCAAGGTGTTAGAGTTTATCAATCTCAGGAAAGGCAAGATGAGTGTGAAAGAGTATTCCCTTAAGTTTACTCAGTTAGCCAGTGCACCCCATGTAGTAGCAGAAATAGGTTGGAGATGAGCAAGTTCGTATCTAGGGTGTCAAAGAGTGTGGTCAAGCAGTGCAGGACCGTAATGTTAATAAAGAAGATGGACATATCCAGGATAATGGTCCATGCTCAGTAGATAGAAGAGGTTAAGAATAAGGAGAGAGAGGGAAAACAAGAAAGCTAGAACAAGTAGCTTCAATTTCACTCAACCTAAGTTAGAAGGCGGTAATCGTTCCCAGTTTTGCCCAAATTCTTCAGTTTCAGCTCCATCCTCAACCAGTGCTCCAGTACCTAAGTTCAAAAATGGTAATAAAGATAGGGCGCCAGGATCTAAGTCCCAGAATATTGTCAGCAGTGTTTGAACAAATCTTCTATGTTAGAAATATGGCAGAAACTATCAGGATGTCTGCAGAGCTGGCAGTGATGTATGTTTTGGTTATGGCAAGCCAGGCTATATAATTAGAGATTGTCCTTAGTCAGGTTCACAGGGTCAGTACAACCGTCCCCCGGCATAGTTCGGTAGCCCGAATCAATAGGGTGCCACTTCTAGTGTCATCAGTGGGCAACACCCAAATAGTCTTTATGCAGTTTAATCTAAAAAAGATCAAAAAATTTCTCCTGATGTGGTCGTTGGTACATTACAGATCTTCTGTTAACATTTTTATGCCTTATTAGATCTAGGAGCTTTTCTATCTTTCATAACTCCTTATATAGCGGTCAACTTCAGAGTCAGTCTAGAAATCCTAACAGAGCCTTTCTAAGTCTTACCCCAGTGGGTAAGTATATCATAGCCCGGTGGGTATACAGGAACTGACCATTTATGGTATCTTATAAATTTATTTCAACAGACCTTGTAGAGCTAGAGATGGTGGATTTTGATATCACTCTCGGCATAGATTGACTCCATTCATACTATGCTTCAGTTTATTGCAGAAACAGGGTCGTTTATTTTCAATTTCCTAATAAACCAGTCCTTGAATGAAGGGGTAGTACCCCAACGCTTAAGGGCTAGCATATTTCATACCTTCGAGCAAGAAAGATAATATCCAAGGGGTGTGTTTATCATCTTGTCCTAGTCAAGCACTCTAGTTCAGAGACTCTCAGCCTTGAGTCTTTTTCAGTAGTAAATAAATTCCCAGATGTATTTCATGAAGATCTTCATAGAGTTCCTCCCAAAAGGGAAATTAACTTCGGAATAGACCTTCTTCATGATACTCAGTCTATCTCTATTCTGCCATACAGAATGGCTCCAGCTGAACTCAAAGAGTTGAAAGAATAGTTAAAGGACTTTAGACAAGGGGTTCATCTGACCCAGTATTTCCCCATGGGGGCACAAGTCTTATTTGTGCATAATAAATATGGTTCACTCAGGATGTGTATAGACTACCATCAATTGAACAAAGTCACAGTCAAGAATAAGTATTCACTTCCCAGAATCGATGACTTGTTTGACAAACTTTAGGGTGCCAGTTAATTTTCTAAGATAGACCTCAGATCCGGCTATCATCAGTTCAGATTCAGAGAATGTGACAGACAAAAAATATCTTTCAAAACTCGATATGGTCACTTTGAATTTCTAGTTATGTCATTTGGTCTTACCAATGCACCGATAACTTTTATGGACTTGATGAACCAAGTGTTCAAGCAGACTTGGACATGTTCATCATAGTTTTCATCAATGACATTATTTTCTACTCTTATACCAAAAATGATCATGCAGACCACCTTAGAATAGTATTGCAGACCCTCAGAACCCATCAGTTGTTTGCCAAATTCAGCAAATGCAAATTTTGGCTAAGATCTGTAGCTTTCTTTGGTCATATTATTTCGAGTTATGGCATTAGAGTTGATCCTTAAAAGATCGAAGTAGTGAGAAACTGTCCTTAACCCATTTCTCCATTAGCTATTAGGAGTTTCTTGGTTTTGGCTGGCTATTACCGATGATTTGTTAAAGGATTTTTGTCTATTCCATCCCTTATATCCAAATTGACTTATAAGACAGTCAAATTTCAGTGGTCAAATTCTTGTGAGAAGAGTTTTCAAAAGTTGAAGACTCGACTTACCTCAGCCCCAGTTTTGACTTTACCAAATGGTTTAGATGGGTTTGTTATGTATTATGATGCTTCCCTAGTTGGGTTGGGTTGTGTTTTCATGCAGTGAGATAAGGTCATAGCCTACACTTCCAGACATCTTAAGCCTCATGAAAAAAACTACCATACCCATGACCTCCAGTTAGCAGCAGTAGTGTTTTCCTTAAAGTTTTGGAGGTACTATTTGTATGGAGTGCTTGTAGATATGTTCATAGATCATAATATCTTGTAGTATGTGTTCTCTTAGAAAGATTTGAATTTTGCATCAGAGAAGATGGTTAGAGTTGTTGAAAGATTATGATATAAGTGTTTTGTATCATTTGGGCAAGGAAAATATAGTGGCAGATGCTCTCAGTAGGTTGTCTATGGGTAGTGTCGCTCATGTTGAGAATGGTAAGAAGAAATTAGTTTAGGAAGTTCATCAGCTTGCCCAACTAGGTGTCTTTCAATTCAGTAGAGGGTAGTGTATGGGTGCAGAATAGTTCGGAATCATCTTTGGTTTCTGAAGTGAAGGAAATGCATGATAGAAATGCCAGTCTAGTCAAATTAAAAGAGCCAGACAGAGATCAGAAGGTAAAGGTTTTCAACTAAGGGGTAGATGGTGTGTTGCATTGCTAGAGTAGACTGTGTGTGTTGTGTATTGATGAGTTGAGATAGGGAATTCTTGTAGAAGCTCATGGTATGCGATACTCTATTCATGAAGGGGCCACTAAGATATACCACGATCTACAAGAAATATATTAGTGGAGTGGCATGAAGAGAGATATTGCAGAGTTTATAGCTAAGTACACAATGTGTCAGTAGGTTAAGATTGAGCATCAAAAGCCTATTGGGTCCATGCAGGAGTTTTGTATTCCCACTTTGAAGTAGGAGGAATGAACATGGACTTCGTGATGGGTTTGCCTCGTACTCATCTTCATCTTGATTCTATTTAGTTCATTGTAGACAGGATAACCAAATCAGCCCATTTCTAGCCAGTCCATACTTCTTATTTAGCCGAGGACTATGCCAAACTCTATATCTAAGAGTTGGTTAGGTTGCACGGTGTTCCATTATCTATCATCTCAGATAGAGGTACTCAGTTTAACTCTCATTTTTGGAAAGCATTCCAAAATGGTTTTGGTACCTAAGTTCACCTCAGTACAGCTTTTCACCCTCAGATAAATGGTCAAGCAGAAAGGACCATTTAGACTTTAGAAGATATGTTGAGAGCATACGTTGTTGATTTTAAATGTAATGGGGATGACCACTTGACTTTGATTGAGTTCGCATAAAATAACAGTTATCATTCGAGTATTTAGTTGGCCCCATTTAAGGCACTTTATGGGAGGAGATGTAGGTCTCCCATTAGTTGGTTTGAGGTAGGTGAGACTGTGTTGGCAGGGCCCGACTTAGTATTTGATGCATAAAAGAAGGTTCAGTTGATTAGGGAGAGGCTTAAGGTGGCATATAGCTGACAAAAATTGTATGCATATGTGAGGAGAGAGGATATCAAGTTTGACATTTTTGATTTTATATACCTAAAAATCTTTTCCATGAAAAGAGTAAAAAGGTTTGGCAAGAAGGGGAAGCTCAGTCCCTGATCTGTTGGTCCTTACAAAATTCTCAGCTATTTTGGAAAGGTAGTTTATGAGCTTGAGTTACCTTCGTACACCCAGTATTCCACGTCTCCTTGCTAAAGAAATACATTGGTTACCAAACCATTATAGTCCCCTTAGAAATCATAAGCATTAAGAATGATCATTTTTTAAAGAGATCCCAGTTGAAATCCTTGATCATCAGATTCGCAGACTAAGGAACAAAAAAATTCCACTGGTTAAAGTTATTTGGTGGAACCAGTCCATTGAGGGAGCTACTTGGGAAGCAGAAGCAACTATGCGGACCAAGTATCCTCACCTCTTCTCTACAAACTCAGACTCAACTTGAGGTAACAGTCTTTCTTAGATTTACTTAGTTCCATGTTCAGTTACAATTACAAACTTGGTATCAGTTACCTTGCATATCATTCGCATGATAGTCATGCATTCATGAATCAATTCAGCCATGTAATCATGCTTCAGTTATGCAAGTTCAATACGTAAACTCAGTTTATCAGCAGTCCATCTTAGTCATGCTTCAGTTGTGCCTGTTCAGTGTTTGTATAAATATAGTCTATCATTCTTTTCAGCTTACTCAGTCTCATCCAAGGAAGAATGTCCCCAAGGGAGAGATATTGTAATACCCCGTATTCTCCTAGCCTAGTTTGGCTCTTAGTACATGAGAATTTCTATATAAAAATTTCAATTCACTTAGAATTTTCCAATTTAAGACTTACCAAAGTGTAGGAAATGCAGTCAGCTTTACAACGATATAAATTTTGTCCAAATCCAATATCCGTGCGAGAACTTATGGCATATTTATTAAAAATAGTATGTGAAATTTAGCATCACCGCATCACGGTGAAGTTCCAGGTCCCAATCTTCATTTTCCAGTTTGTCACCAGGATAACAACTCATCACGCCATAGTGCCATTTCCCAATTATCATTTTCCAGTGAGGCACCATAATTGGCCCGCGTCGCGCCAATGCCTATTTTCAGAATTGTCAATTTCTAGTGAGGCTCCACAATAATGGAGCATGGCCCCAAAAGTCAATTATACAGTTGTCCATTTTTGAACAATTTCAGCCAACTTCCAGTGGCTCACCGCGATGCCACCGCATGGCGGTAAAGGCCAAAATTAGGACTTTCAGTGATGAAATTTAAATCCTACCAGGGGTAATTTAGTCTTTTTCCATGGCCCTAATCAGTCTAAACACATTAATTAACCCCTAATAACTAGATAAGTCATTATTCACTCAATTTGTCCCAAATTAAAGATCATTATCTCAAATAGCAAAACCCTAGCCTTCAAGAATTAAGAGAAAATCCTCAAGAATATCACCAAGAAACTTCAAGAACTCATCCTCCCACGTATGTTAGATGTTCATCCATGGGTCCTTACCACCCTTGGAGCCCAAGAATTCTTTTTTAAAAATACAAGATTGATATTCCATGAATTACATGTTTGACTTGAATTGTGTTTATGTATGTATTATTATATGGTCTTCAATCCATGATTAATTACAAATTTCATGAAATTAAGATAGCATGGGTGATGAATTATGTTATTTTTATGTTCAATCCTTGCATTTACAAGTTGAATGTAGTAGCCTTGGTATTTATATATGTTTATTATTATTATATGATATAATCATGCTCCCTAAGCTTTTTGTTAAAATGCATCCATGAATTGAATAGTGCAATCATGACTTGTTATCATGTGTTCCCATTCATGTACAAGTTCATACCTTGCAAGTGTTTGACAAAATGTCTCAATGAATGAATTATGACTAAGTGACTAGCTAGTATGCTTTTAAGATTATGATATGTTTTACTATTGATGCCATCGAGTCCTGGGGGTATTGAATACTCAAAAAATATAGTTGTCTACCTAGATCATGGTAGCTATAGAATAGTCTCAGTAATGTCATGAATAGTTGTACTTATTCGTTTATAGAACTCAGTGAAACTCAGTCCAGTTCAGTTCAGTTTAATAATCAGTGTCATTCAGTTGGGAGTAGGATTCAGCACCGACCGAACCCAAGGATGAGGGCTCACCTATCAGTAGAGGGTGTGATCCTTAGTAGCAGTTATTGCATTCCAGAACTATGTAGCCAACATAGGTTGAGATATCAACCTGCCAGTTGAGGGTTGATAAGGTATTTACCTACAAGTTGAGGGTAATACCATTCTCGTCAGGGAACCCACCAGTAGAGGGTGACCCTTAGTCCTTTGGGATGACATTTTAGTGGATCCACACAGCCAGTGTCTACACCCGTGGCATGGTACTGACACCCTTCCAACTGGTGTTACAGGTTGGACCCCAATCAATTCAGAGAGGGGCATGTCTATTAGATAATTACCTCCCATGGTTTCAATTTTAGTCTTTAGTATAGAACTCAGTTTAGTTCTACAGAATGACAAATGTCAATAATAGTCACCCATATTTATCAGTAATTCAATTATCAGTAATCTTAGATATTAGTTACTCAGTTATCAGAACTCAGTAATCAATTTCAGTATGAATCTCAGTTACAATATATATGTATATGCACGGTGTTGTATACTTAATATTTATAGTATCTTCAACTATCTATTTACTCTCATTCAGTAATATTCATATCACTCAGTCAGTTACTTTTCATGCATATGAACCCTTGCATTTTAGCCTTACCTCATCTAGAATACTAGTACATTCAATGAACTGATCGCATGCTCATTTCTCATGCTATGATATCTCATATCATAGGTTCGGATGCTTAGGTTCCTGACTGTGCTTAGCCAAATTCAGTCAACAGTAGAAGATTCAGTAGTGAGTCCTCATCTATCGAGGATATTTTTTTATTTTAATATCATAGTAGATTCAGTATTTTATTAGATTGAGTTAGTTGGGGGCTTGTCCCATTAACTCCACATTCAAACAATTTAGTTAGAGGTTTTTCAGACTAGACTAATTTAAACAGTATTTAGTTTTCAAATGTTATTATCAGTTGTTATATTTATCAGTATTCATTTTATGAACCTTATGGAATTTCAGACTATCTTCCACATTATTTTAGTATTATTATTCAGTGCTCTCAGTAGGTAGCAGTCATGAGTTAGCTTGTGGTCCTTCAGGGTCATTAGCACCATGTAGCGTTCAGGGTGCAGACTCGAGGTGTTACATTATTATACTTGTATGGTTTGGTTTGTTTCTAAAAGCCTTATTGTGGGTTTATTATTGTCTTTCTCCATTTTTGTATTGGTTAGGGTGATAGGCTTACTTATCAAGGTTCGCGCAACAAGTGGCATCATGACCCTTTGGATTTTGGGTCATGACAAAACCTAATCAAAAAGGGCCTAGTATACCTTGACAGGGTATAAATGACGATCTGATGTGGTTAACTAAACTGATGTCTAAAAGTACTAATGTATCAAACCTAGTCTGACGAGTGGCCCTTTAGCACCTACGATAGCTCCGTAGTTTTGGGACCTAAGGACTTTTACTAAAGGTCTCACCCTAATTAAGGGTTAGCTTCCATCACTGCGTTGCTCAGTGCTAAGTACTACTCTCAACTAAAAAGAATTAATATACTGAATAGCTCAATAATATGAAGTCCTGAGGTTGAAAGATAAGTTCTTTATCTAAAAGTATTCTAAATCTTGAAAATTGAAAGACCGAGTTGTTGATTGATAATGCATGATATCCTAGGTCATCAGGTGTTCATAACTCATCATCTCTGAAGAATGCAACTATCATGATAAATTTCATAATCTAAAAAAAATGTGAAATTTCATAACACAAGTCCAAAAGCATGAACTTACCAACATACTGAGGGTTCATAATTCTAAGTATTTGAAAATATTAAATTTCATGGAAAAAACATGGTATGTTAACTAATATAGATTAAAATGCAAAAAATCATAATAATTTTTGCTTAATAGTCTTAAAAACTGATACATCATACATAGCTTGATCATATGCTTTAAATTTGAAGTAATATCATTTAAATCATGCATGGATGTATTGAATGTTATAATATAGTCATAAGAAATCATAAATAATGGTAAAAACATGCTTATGAATGTAAAATATATTAAGGAGAAATGTCTTAGGCCTGAAATTCTATTTGGATAAAAACCCTAGTTCATGGAAATCATAGAAATCATAACTGAAATTCATATTTTAAAACTAGGTTTTGGAAATAAGGATGAAAGGAATCTTTTATTGAATACCCACATACCTAGACTGATGAAATCTTAGACTCAAGCCTTGGAAATCTGGCTTTGAGAAAAAACCTAGGCTTAGGCTTGCTTGAGAGTTAAATTACTTGATTTTCTGACTCATAATGAGTTTGGAGAAAATAATGAGGGATTTTGGGTGATTAAATAGACTTATACCTCTTGCAACATCTGAAATGACGTAGTTGGAGTTAAAAGAGTGGGAAAATACCAAACAACCTTTTTAAAATAGTCTGAAAAGTTATTGGTATTCAGCTCAAGGAGTTTGGTGAAGTCCCATAGGGTCTGGGGATGAGTCATGACCTGAGTCATCATCTGGGACTCATATTTTTGTCTCTTCTTCTGTCTCTACAAGTCATAGTGACCCAACGATCTGTAGGGTCTGACGACAAATCGTAATCTGAGTCGTCATCACTAACAGTTTTGATAGTGCTTTAGTAAATTGGCCATAACTTCTTACTACGATATTAAATTAGGGAAAAACTGGAAGATTTGGAAAGTAATTCAGTTATATATCTTATTATGGGTCTTGATCTCATAAATAAGTCAAGATATAGTAGTTATACATATTTGAAATTGGCTATAGTAACATTCTTCTCAAGAATTCAATTGGTAAGGGATATTTTGACTTGTCTATAAGCTAGGAGTTATTTGTGGACTTAATACATGTCTAAATCACTTATCAAACTACCAAAACATGATGTTTTATTTTCCATGTACTTAAAGCAAGGTTCTAGTCTTAGCTTGAATTTTTGAAGTGTTACGCAAACCTGTGCTTCTATATGCACCACTAAGTCTGAATATATCTCTATTGGTTTATGTGGTGTTCAAATTCTTTGGATGACTCATCAATTAAGTGATTATGATATCTCTATTAAACTTGTGACAATTTAAGTGATATTTTTCGTTCCAAAAAATCATATGCATCATTCTAGGGCTAAAAATATTGGCATTAAGCATCATTTCATTATAGATCATGTTTTAAAAGATGACATTCATATATGTTTTATTAGAACTGAGTTTCAATTAGCAAATATTTTAACCAAACTATTATTGGAAGAAAGAATTTATTTTCTTAGAAAATACCTTAGTATCATTGCAAACCTTTTTAAAATTATTATTTTTCATATTGTGTTGTTTTAATTATGTATACAAGGGTCCTTATTAATACTTGATTTGGTTAAAGTACTTGCTTTTATTCTTTTCCTCTTTGCCACGTGACATTATAGTACTGTGTACAGTATTTATTTCAGCCCTTTCGTCTTCCTAGACGTCTTTTCACTCTTTCCATTTTTTAAATATTTTTTCTCTGAATATATTGTAGAGTCTTATACCTTTCTCTTCCACTCTCTTTTCTCTCTCAGCAGCTAAAGCATCAAAAAATTCTTTCAAGGAAAATAGAAGAGCTCTCGCTTTAAAGCAAAAAGAAAATCCTTCTCCTCTTTTAGTCTTGACTCTAAAAATTTAGACCAAAATCTTCCTTAGGCATCCTTTTATTCCTTCTATTTTTTAACAGGTAAACATTCTTTTATTCCCAATGACTTTGGGTTAACTGAAAAGAAAGTGAATTTTGACTTTGATAGCTATCTAAATATCAAAATTGATTTTTGGAGAACATCAAATGAATCTCTCTTTCACTGTATGAAGGAATTTTCTTTTGTCCATGGTAGAATCGTAGATCTGGAGCTTTTTGAAAATCTTCACTGCCCCATTAAGCCTTTATTTTAATTTCAAGGATGGGAAAACATTTTTCTTCTACTCCTAAGCATGCTTACAAACCTCTTATCTGCCTCTTTTATGTGAATCTTTGGTTTTTTTGCTCTGATGAACTAGAAACTTTTGTTATGGGTAAGCCTATCTTTTTGGATTGTGCTTTTTTTATGTTATCTTCGATATCAATTATTCTGGTTTTGCTACTTTCTCTAAGAATCCATGGCCTTTAGATTTTGATGTCTCGTTTGATCAAGGTAAATGCTTTATTGCACTCGAGAACTAAAATTCTCTTTTCTCTTCCCTTGGTCCTAAAAATTTATCTTTTGAAGATCATGTAATTGCTCATATTGTTGCTTAGCTGCTTTTTTGTGTTGGTTAATTATCTACCTTATCTCAACATAAAACTCTTCTCATTTACTACATTGTATCTCAACACAAAATTTAGTTCTCTTCTTTCATCCTTAACTATATGATAGAAACAACACTTGATCCTTCCTATCTTCCTTAGGAGTTGATTATTACTTATATTTTGGAGGTTAGAAGTATCCCTCTTGAAAGTGCTACTTTTATCCTTTTGTGACAGTGTTATAATTCCAAAGCCTTTGCCAATATGGGTTATGTCCAGGTTGATGATGTTTGGGTTCCTAACTTTGAAGGTTGCTCTGCTAGAAATCTCCTTCTTCTCTTAATGACTCTATATTCTCTAATGACTCTATATTCTTGACAAAAATGGGCTCTAAGATAGATTCTATCAAGGATTTTCTCCTCGCCTCTCACTTTCAACTTGACAAAATCAAGGATGTCACCAAAAAAATGGAACTAATATTGCTATGTCCAGAATAAGACTTGATCAAGTGATCAAGGAAGATACAAAGATTGTTACCAATATTCAGGCTACAATAGATGTTCTTTCATCTACTATTTCCACCAAATTCACCAACTAGAAAGATACCACTACTCAAACCTTGGCATACTTCTTTCATCGCTATGAACAACCTCTTCCTCCTACTACTACTTGATTATGTGCTTTTTGCTAAGTCTTTATTTTATTTTAGAGTGTATCTGGATCTTAGCCAATAAATATTTTTTTTCTTTATTAGTATCCAAAATGTTATCATTTGTTGCTACTCTTCCTTTTTTATTGATGACAGGAGGGAGAAAGATATTGCATCATTTATCACTGGTCAACTATTCAGATGGAGCTACTATCCAATAAGTCAACTATTTAGGGAGAGCTTAGAAAGTTGATTGATTGTGTAAAAGGGAAGTTGGTTGTATTATTTCTTTCCTTTATTATCATCTATCAAAAAGAAGGATATTGATAGTGTCTGATTTTAATAGATGATTTTCTCATAGATTTTAAGGAAAAGAAATAATAAGGATACTTAATTAAAAATCTGAAAAAAGCAGGACTATCAATAGCCTCCCTCAAAAGGAAAATATATCAGCACTCATCAATACTTTAATTACGACATATTTAGGTAAAAGGAAACAAGAATTCTCAAAAGGAAGAGATATTAGTGCTCATCAATGTATTAATTGTAGCAGCTCTCGACAAAGAAAGGATATATCACTCCTTGTTCCAAAGAGTCTTTGGTCGTTCCTATTTTAGGGTTTAATTGTTGTTTTGTAGTCAATCTCTATTCTTTGAAATAGGATTTGCTTGTCCTATTTCTATAATGACCTAAAATTTTGTGAAATTTATGATTTTGTGTGATTTAACTATTTTACTCCTCCCCGTAGTTGCATTGTGGTATTTTTGGGGTGTGGAGGTGATTGTCTTGGTTCCCTATACATTTTGGTACTATTTACGCAATATTATGGTTTTCGGTGGCTTCGAGATCCTTATTTTGGACTTCTGTGGTTATCTTTTGATCTGTGCGATGAATAGAATAGATAAACGGACTATGCTAGCAGATCTAAAACATCAATTTTAGGGTGGTAACATAGTTGGTATGTTTTATGGATTTTATATCTCATTTCGACCCTTGATTTGAAAAACTATAATTTTGGGTTTCAAAGGTCAACTTTGGGAAAACGATGTCTTTTCAAAAATCTAATATTGACATTGAGTTTGGAGTGTCAAATTTAGTGTGGGTACATAGTTCGTTTACATATATCAGATTCTGAATGAATCCCGGACACCCCGTGGAAGTCCATTTTGGACTTGGAAAATCTAGTGCCCCAGCTTGTTGGTGCAACCTGGACCACAAAGGGTAAAACACATTTGGGGCATATGTTTTATGTCTTATGCACTTGGTAACCTAGTACGAGTATAAATAGCCCTTTTTTACTCAATTTTTCTCATTTTTCTCCTTACTTCTTGAGAGCTAAATCCTAAAATAGTGTGAGAGTTTAAAAGTGGAGCTTATGGGTGCTTGGGAAGCTAGATTAATATCTATTTCTTGATTCTCTTACAGATTTAAGGTTAGAATTCACCCTTCTCTTAGTGAATTTCTTAATTAATTTCTCAAAAATTCAAAATCTTAGGACTTGATTTTAAACCTCAATTTTACCCCTTTTCACTTGAATAATATTCCTAATCCTAAACTTTATTTTTTTCCTCATTTCCATCTTCAAAACAACTTCGATTCTTGATTTAAAGAAAATTTTAAAGATTTTACCCGGTAAAGTGTAAAAATAGTTTTTCTTCTATTTGAACCTCATTTTGACTTGGTTTTTCAGTTGTAGATTCCTAAAAGTATGGGGAACATATTTTTGAAATAAAGTTACAATTTTTCTCTTCTTTTTAAAAAACTCATTTTGGGGGTCCATTTTGACCCCAAACTAAAAGTGGTAATATGGGTATCGTTGGCTTTGTTTTGATGCATAGATTCTATATTTTTTATTTTTAGCTGATTTTGGGATCATTCATGAGAAGTAAGGTCATGGGTTGAAGCATAGTGGGTCGATTTTGGCCTTTGAGGTAGGTTATGGCTTAACTCTTCAGACTGGGTTGGGTAGTTAATTTGTATATAACATGTATGTTAAGGGGATGGGAACTAATAATGAAATTGTCTATCTTAATGTGTTGATCCCATGTGGGGTCCTATATGTAATGTAATTGTTGGTTTTGAGATATTATGTGATATGTGTGACCGTTTGGGGTATTATGTGATGTGATAGACTGAAATACATGTAAATAATTGTATTGTGTTGTTGGAATGCCTATTATGGTACAATTGGCGTATTGTGTTATATTCATACTTTATTGGCATATGAATCATGTGGAATTTCACGGATGGTGTAAGTAATGAGTAGATATTGCTCACGTGATTGTGGAATATATCATTGTGGTTGATTATGGAAATATATCATGTGGTTGGTTGTGGAAATATTCATTGTGATTAGTTGTGAGCATGACATCCTTATATCATACTCATTCATGAAACATTGGTATCACCATGGAAACATCTGAGAAACACTGGAAACACTGTAGAAGCCCTTCAAGTTGCTCCACGCAATAAGGGACCATATCCCTCAGAATCAATCACAGGCAATCAAGCAATAGAGTGCGAGAAAACTAAAGACAGTGCAGAAAGAGTAAAATACACAAGGATTTTTACATGGAAACCCAGTATGAGAAAAACGATGGCTTGCCCTAAAAAGTACCAACGAAATCCCCTATAGACAACCTCCTGATTACATTCTAGATTTCAGCTTAACTCTAGGCTCCTTTCGCTAGCAACAAGTCTACTACCAACTCATCTTGGTAACTCTACCAAGGACTCTCCCTACACTAATTGGCTTTAATCAGTCTAAAGCTTAGGCAGCTCTACCTAAGCAGTACTCTCTTAACAAAAAATACTACTCTTATAAAATGAGTAGTTTAGTTACAATTCATTACTCACTCAAGAACTATTATAGTGTAAGCACTCATAAGGTTAAGAAATTGAGCAGTGTTGAATTGGGGATTTTGCTACCTCTCTTTACTCTTTGGATTTGCAAAAAATCAATCATTGAAGAAGTATCTCTCTACTTTTATAGTTGGGTGATGATTAGAGCTTGAAAGATCATTGGACAAACTGTCCAAGTTGGTACAAAATGGCACAAAATAGCGCCTACAAGTTTGTTACACAAGATGACAAAATTATGCAGAAGGTGTATGCCATCTATACTATACATTGCATGTCCAGGGACCTGGTCCCGCATAGTTCAGTTGCTCATCATCAAAATTAAATATAGCAACTTTTCTCCTTTTTGATGATGACAAACCAAACCATAAAAATTTAAGCATTTGTGCACATTTATCACAATTAATAAGAGTTATTACCACCTGAATATGAATATTCTCCCTATCATCATTCTTCCTCTATCATGAAACACAGGGACCTGGTCCCTTGCTGTTATTTTATAGAAAAATCTTTCCTCTATCATTATGCATCTTCATTATATTTGGTTCATTTGCATTTACACACTTGTATGTCTCTATGTTAGTATGACTCTCTTCAGAAATATGCACTACCCCCTACTACATAAACTCAGTATTCCCTTTTTTGGCATTATTGAAAAGGATTAACTGTAAATCAAGAGTAAAGATAAGCACATAGTAGTTAACTCATGGCCACTGGGAAATACTAACATGTAGAACAGTTCTAAAGTGAAGAGACAAATGATATACACAAACTAAAGATTCATCCACTCATAATAGTCTGTACCAGTACATCAAGCTAAAATAATAATCATAAGACAACTATCTTTCAAAGCCATTATGAGATACATGATATGAAACTGACACATGGTTGATAGATGAATGAGGATAACATGGCTTAGGTGGAAGGAGGATTGGGTGAAAATGAATTAAACAGTACTTCATCGTTGCATCTATAGTAATATGAGTATCCACCAGCTGTTGGGTAAGGATCTTCACTTCAGCATTCAGTTTGGACATTCTTGCTTGGAGTTTTGCATTTCTAGTTGCATGTTCATAAGTGTCATATAGTATTTTAAAGGATAGCCTTTGATTTAGCAATGTCAAATACATTTAATCTAATATATTTTATAGTTAACTTGATTCTTGACTCCTCTATTACTATTCCCAAATTCTCCTAAATAGCTAGAAATTCAGATACTTGATATACATTCACCATAAGTCTTATTCAATATGAATATTAGCTTGGCTATCCCATGTGATCCCCTTTTCCTAAGTACCTCAAAATAATCAAATACTTTGTTGAGGAGGTACCCGTATAGCATTTCATGTCTCTTTTTTTTCTCACATATTTTGGGATTAGGAGTTCTTTCCTGGGAGAACTTTCTGAGTCATCAACATTTTAATCCCTTTTAACTACCCACATTTTTCATCTCATTCTTAGTTATTATTACTTGCCTCTATTCTTTCAATAGAAAATTTTTCTTTCTGGGACCAGATCCCTTAGAGGCTTTCTTCCTTTTCATAGCTTATATGTTTCTGCCTCATTCCAACAGGGTTACCATACTTTTACTTAGAGGGCCTAAGATGAAATTTTCTATAGCTTTGGTTGTTGAAGTATCAAGATATTTGATGAGGGAATATTTAATTTGATTTTTTGGAAAAAGAACAATGAGAAGGATTAGTTTGGTTTAGTAAAGGCAATAAGTGAGTACTACTGGGAAGTAGCCTATTTTAGTAATTTGAAAAAGTGACTGTTGTCATCAGAGAATGACATAATTGGTTTTAAAAAGAGTGACTCTTCATTTTGTAAATAAATTGACAGCCCTTATGAGGGAAGGAAAAGATACATGGCTTTCACAGATAGTACATTTTATGATTATTAAAGTATACTATAATGATACTAACCTGTGAGATAAAATTAGATCCCTCTCCTTTGAGTGAATTTTCAAGTTTATGCTTGTCATTTTTCTCCACTTCCTAAGTTGTTCCCATGAGTATATACCTGCAAGGGTATAATACTAAGTTAGACTAAGATGCACCTACCTTATCATGGATACCAATTTCCTAATCATAGCCAATTTTGAGTGGAAACATGGAGTCACAAGATAGGTCCGGCCGATTAGATCAATCAACTTAGTTTTTCTGTCTTTGCACACTCTCTTGTTCCATAACTTATTCTTAATGTAGGTCTGAGAACTGGGTCCCACTCATGACATGATTTAGGCTTGCTGAATATTTTCTTCTTCTGAGATGAATTTCTTAGGGACCAGGTCCCTGAGAATCAAGACTTTATTTGCATCTTTCATCCTCTTTTCTTATCATCCCATTACAAAGGACCAATGATTTTCCAGACTAATCAGGAACTGCAAACACTCCTTTCATCAATCCATAGATTTTTTTTAGTTTATTCTTCAGTAGACATTTATTCACCTGATCTGAAGATCATTCAAAGGCTTTTTTTTAGCACAAGCTTCTCATATACTAAGGACTATGTCCTAGAGATCAACTTTTTACAATAAAACACTTACACCTAGAGAACACAGACACATTTTTCATTAATGAGCTATTCCTGACTGTAACCCCATTCTCATGCCTAGAATTATGATCACTTGTCAAATTTAGGAACCAACTTGAGCCTGAGTTCCCAGTAGTAGAAAAATGGTCTGATCAAATCCCTTTTGGGCCATCTAGGTAGAAAATGCCTTTTCATAAATCTGTGAGGCTTGAGGCCCTTAGAATGAGCATTTCCTTACTGAATATATTCAAAAACATTCATCCTAGCTCTAATCCACTTCTAAAAATTTCTTTTTGTATGACCATCTCTTCCATAAGGAGTGCATAGAGGCTTGTGAACCTTGTTCATATTATTATAAGCAATTATCCCTTGAGACCCACTAGGTTGGGTTCTTTCTTGATAACCAAGCCTCTTTCCATTGTTAGCGCCTTAATTAATCAATTTAGAAAGAATCTGAGAAGATGTAGTCCATTGCAGGGATTTATTAAGTTCTTTACTTAGACGGATCAGGTCTCTTTCTAACTCTTCATTCTCCTAAAGTGCGGTCATGAGAAGTCTTTGAGAAGCCTCCAGGTTTTCTTCAAGATCACCCTTAAACTTGAGACTTTTTTCTTTCCTTTATAGTTAGAACCATCCTTTGTAGCTAGAACCATCTTCTTTCTTCAGTTGACTTTCCAAACTTATATTTTCAAATTTTAGTTTAGAAACTTATTGCTCAACTTCTGATATTAGGAGAGTCAGAGCTATTAGCTCAAGCTCCTGATCTTCAATCTTTTTTTTTTTCATATCATAAGCACTATTAGCCTTTTCCAGTTGATTGACTAAGCTTGAATTTTTAGATTTCAACTTAGTAACCTACTCTTTAGTTTTAGATATTTGAAGAGTTAGAGCAATCAACTCGCTCTTGACTCTCCACCTCTTCTCCCAGAGTATTTTTTTCATTATTTATTTCACACATAGAATCAATAAACATATTGGCAAGTTTTCTCACTTTTCTAGCAGTGTAATTTTCTAGGTTTTCTTAATGTCTGAGAGTGTTACCTCATCTTTTTCTTTATACTCAGTGTTTTGCATAAACACAATCAAAGTGTCAAAGTTCACTTTCTTATCCTCCACTGCTAGTAAAGAGACACCTCCAGTCCTTTCATCTTCAGTTGAATAACTGGAAGAGTCTCTAGATACTATTAAAGTTTGCTTTACAGCATATTCAGTTGTTGCCTTCCAACTTGAGTTATCACGGACCTGATCCTTGATCTTTTCTTTGTCATCCTCGGCCTTAAGCTAATCATGATGAACCATTTTGTGCATTGGATATTCCTTGATAAAATACTCAGGACTTCCACATTTATGGCACACCTCAATATTACTTTCCTTGCTGTTGCTTCTTCTTTTTCTTTAGAATTGACTACTCATTTTTATTACTTTGACAATTCTGCTTGCCAAATAGGCAACTGAAACACCTTGGTTTCTGGACCTTAGAAAATTTTCTGGAATTCTGGTCTCTGGACCCAATACGACTCGAGGGTACGAGCTGTATGTTGGGGTACAGATGGTAAGGTCTAGTCATATGATGACCAGTGGTGGTTGGTGGGATGGATTTTGGTTAATAAAATAGATACGACTTAGGGGCATGAGTCATATTGGTGGTTATGAATTATTTGGTTCCCTAACTTAATCTTAGAATTGACTACTTGGGTTGGATTTGAGTACGAGTGGCACACCATGAGCAGTAAGCTAGGGTACAAGTCGTACCCAAGACTCGTATGATGGATAATGTCTAAAACTTTCTTGGATTTAAATTTTTCTAAGGGTACGAATGAAGGGTACAGATCGTATGCTTTGCATACAATTTGGTTGGATGAGTCATATGCTGGATAATGTTTGATCCAAAGGTTAAGGCTACGATACAAGTGAAGTGTACCACTTATTTTGGGAGGGTATGACCTATGATGGGATTATGTACAACTTAGTAAGGGTATTATAGATATTTCCCCACTTATCCTAATAAGGAGCCATGAGTTATAACCTACATGGGTGTTTATTTACCCTATTATTTCATTCATTAGTACTTAAAAAATCTGATAAGCACTTTATAATTCTCTCAAAATCGTTGGGCAAGGAAAGCTAGGGTTTCAACTAGAGAATTGATTTGGGGCTTATCTTAGTGATTTCTTTCCATCATCATCTTGGTTTGAAGCATGTTCTACTCCCTAATTGTTAATTCTAACTAGAATCATGGTTTTTTATGAATGTTTTCATGATTTTATTGATTGTATGATTTTTGTTTTAAAATATGAATTGGGGGTTTTGATATTAAATGGTTGGTTATGGTTTCTCGTGGTTTTAATTATGTTTTTATATGCGTTAATAGTAGTTTTGGATAATTGGATTGCATGGGAATGGCTTAATGGTAATTGGAATTGGTTTTGGTCATATTATGCCCCCAATGTGTTTGATAAAATGCTTATAAAGATATGTTTATTGCATTGACTACTTTTAATGGAAATCTTACTTGTTTTATAAACATGGTAAAGGAATTATACATGGTTTAAATGGCTTCAAAAGGTAAATGGCTAAATGATTATGCTTGAGGGGTACATGGAATCCCCCAAGTGGTTTAACATGGTAAATAAAAGGGCACTTGAAAGTCCCCTTAAACCTATATATGGTTGGCTATGGATAATACTTGTAAGTAAGGATTTGTATAATGATCCCAATATTAATGTCTTTGGTTAATAAATGGATAATGGTTTGGTTATATGGAAATTGGTTTTAATTGGGCATTAGTGGTGGGATGTATAGCAAATTTGAGGAAGGTAGAGGTCCTGAGGGGGACCAAAACTGGAAACTCATATTTGCCGATATGAGGTTCGTCTTGGTGATCATGTCCATGATGTCACACTATATGTTGGGGATGTACTAGTCATCCCAGGTTTTCTTTCCTGGTCGTGCGGCTTCATGCATCGGGTCCCTATCAGTAGGAAGAGCTAAAACTATATAGCCTTGGATGGTATAGGTAGGCAAAGCTACACAGCCCAGGTAAAGGTTATAAAGGTATGCAAAACCCAGTCCCTTTCCTAGTATGGTTATGTATGTGTATATATATGTATGGTTGTGTGCATATAGATGGTTTTACTTAGTTTTAGAAATTGCATTATTTTAGCCTTATCATGAGATCATACTAGCATTTACCCGCTAACTCATCTACTGGTGGTTATATGCCCACACTATGCAGGAATCGATTGTTCTACTCTTCTTACATAGTGATTGACTAAAGGACAACACTTGGACTGAAGTGGTAAGCTTCTATCATTTCGAAAGTCTCTATTTCATGTTATAGACATTTTCTAGACACTTTAATTTTATTTTGGATATTTGTTTTAGCCATGGTTGGGGGCATGTCCTAATCAGATTTTATTACTCTTTTGGTTAGAGGATTTTTGGTACTTCTATATGTTGGAACGAGAAGGATCAGTATTGGTGTCAGCCTTGGCATTGGAATAAGATTAAGGGCTAACATCATTAGACGATATTATTGGTTGTTCTATCATATTTCATTTTACTATTAATTATATTATATTTTGGAATATCTTTGGTTATGGCCTGGTTTATGGTCCTTGTTATGAAATGGTTTGGTATGGTTGTATTGTTGACATGGGATGGTTGGACTCAGTTGGGTCAATCATGGTTGTGATCCTATCCCAGAGTCTTTATGTGAGCTATTGCACTATCTTGCTACATGCTCAAAATTCATCCAACTTAGGACAGGCTACTAGTGGTTGGGTTAGGCAATGGGGGTGTTCTCCAAACTCCATCGGACTTGGGATTCCCATTACAATAAGGCAAGCGATGGGGTCGCATCAAGTTGGTATCAGAGCCTAGGTTTATGGTCAATTGGGAGTCCGTAAAGTCGTGTCGAGTAGAGTCTCTTTTACGGGTGTGTAGCGCTCCACACTCATAAGGGAGTAGCTACAAGGCATCTAGGAATGTCTTACTTTCTTGGTATTCTATTTTCAATCTTGGAGTCTCAATCCTGGAATTTTCTCTAATCCTTGTTTTTTTGTTTTTCAGATCATGCCTCATAGATTAGGTACACAAGAACATTCTTCTATCCTATCTAGGGGTAATGCTAAAGGGGTGCATCCTATTTCTGGGGTTCATCTTTGATCTCATGGTCCTATTTCTGATAGTTCTGGAGTTCCATCGATTGCTATTAATATTCCTCAAGGCAAGGTGACTAATATGGAATTTTGTTAGTCTATTCATGTTATTGCTCAGATGGTCGCTACTCAGGTTGAGTCGGGTATAACTGGTGCTTTATCTGCTGAGGACATAGGGATTAGCCAATTTATAAATATGGGTCATTCCATTTTCTCTAAAGTGAAGGTGGAGGAGAATCCATAAGTCTTCTTGGATAAAATAAAAAAGATATTTTAGGTGATGGAGTCTACCAATATGGAAGGGGTAAACTTTGTAGCTTATCATCTCAAATATGTTGCATATTAGTGGTATAAAGAGTGGGATGGGGATAGGGGTGATGTGGAAGAATCAGTCTTGTGGGATACTTTTTCTAAGGCCTTCTTAGATAGGTTCTTTCCCTAAGAGTTGATAAAAGAAAAGATCGAGGAGTTAGTGAACCTCAAGCAGGAGAGGATATCTTTCAAGTACTATGCCTTGAAGTTTCACCAATTGTCAAGGTATGCTCCTGATTTAGTTATTGACATACGGGCAAGAATGAGAAGTTCTCTTCTGGGTTGAATCGTGATTTGATTTTGGAGATCAAGACTACCTTGCTAATTAAAGATATAGACATATTTAGGTTGACTATTTATATGTAGCAAGTGGAGGATGAAAAGAGGTAACGGGTAGAGTTTGGGGATAGATAGAATAAGAGGAGAAGGTTTTTTAACCAGCGAGGTGCTCAGTCTTCGGGTGGTTGGGATGGTGGAAAATGGTAGAAAAAGAATGGGGAGTTCTAGTTCCTACTTTTCAGTTAGTTCTCTTTACCAGGCGGGTGATAGGTGTCATCACGGTGGTGAAAATTTTAGGGCATAGGGTGCCCAATCTTAGGCAAAAAATGGTGTTAGTTTCTTCATGCCCTCCTTGTTAGTTCTATGGTCATCCTTATCGGGGTTATTATGGTGATGGAAGGAACAAATGCTTTAATTATGGCCAGGCGGGCCATCAAATTAGGATTTTTTGGTTAATAAGGTTGCTACAGGGGCAAATAATATTCCTGTGGCTTCATCTTCTACTCCTACACCTAGTAGAGTGCATCTAATTTTGTTATTACTCCTAGTTCTAGTGTTGGTCAGAATAGGTTGTATGTTTTAGCGTCCCAATAGGAATTCAAGGCATCACCTGATGTCGTTACTGGTATGTTATAGCTTTTCTCTCATCACACAGATTGTTTACTTGATTTGGGGTCCACTATCTCTTTAGAACTCTTTATGTAGCTATATCTTTTGGTTTCGATCAAGAAGTTATTTTGGATCCTTTTTCTATTTCTACCCCAGTGGGTGACTTGGTTATTGCTAACAGAGTCTATAAGGGGTGTTTGGTATCTGTTAAGTGCAAGCAGACATTGGAGGATCTATTTGAGTTGGGTATGATGGATTTCAGTGTCATTTTGGGTATGGATTAGTTGCACTCTAGTTATGCGTCCTTAGATTGTTAAACTCGTAGGGTTATCTTTGGTTCGCTGGTGAATTGGTTATAAAATGGGAGGGTAGTTCTTTATCTCCTAGGGGGAGATTTGTTTCTTATCTTAGAGCTCGAAGGTTAATCTCCAAAGGTTGTCTTTATCACTAGGTTCGGGTTAAGATTCTAACTCGAAAGGACCTTTTTTCTAGTTAGTTCCAGTGGTTGATGAGTTTCCATAGGTCTTTCTGAATGATCTTCCTAGTTTTCCTTTGGATAGGGAAATAAAGTTTGGTATTGATCTAGTTCTGTACACTCATTCAATTTCTATTCCTCTATATAGAGTGGCTCCAGCTGAGTTGAGGGAACTCAAGCAGCAACTTAAGGATCTTCTAGATAAGGGATTTATTCATCCTAGTATATCCCTGTGGGGGGCACCAATGTTGTTTGTGTGGAAGAAGGATGGTTGCCTTTGGATGTGCATTGACTATAGGTAGTTGAACAAAATGACGGTAAAGAACAAGTATCCTCTTCCAAGGATAGATGATCTATTCGATCAATTACAATATGCCATGTTCTTTTCTAAGATAGATCTTCAGTCTGGGTACCATCATCTAAATATTAGGGAGGTGGATATCCCTAAGATGACTTTTCATATTCGGTATGGGCACTTAGAGTTTTTGATAATATTATTTGGGTTGACTAATACTCCGGCAGCATTTATGGATCTGATGAATAGGGTTTTTCATCAGTATTTGGATCTCTTTATTATTTTTTCATTGATGACATTCTGGTCTATTTGAAGAGTGATATGGATCATGCTAATCACCTCCGTGTGGTGTTGCAGACCTTAAAAGAACAATAGTTGTATGCCAAGTTCTCTAAATATAAGTTTTGGTTGAATGCTGTAACTTTTTTGGGCCATATTATTTCTAGTGAGGGGATCATAGTGGATTTGCAAAAGGTTGTTGTGGTGAAGAGGTATCCTAGACCTACGAATCCATCTGACATTTAGAACTTCTTGGGTTTAACCAGGTATTATAGACGGTTTTTGTAAAGCTTTTCATCAATAGTTGCTCCTTTGACTAAGTTAACTAAGAAGAAGGTTAAGTTTTCTTGGTCAGATGCTTGTGAAGGGATTTTTGAGGAGTTGAAGGACAAGTTAACTTTGACTCAAATTTTGACTTTACTGGAAGGCAATGATGTGCTCGTAGTTTATTATGATACATCTTGGGTAGGGCTTGGTTGTGTTTGGATGCAGCATGGGAAGGTGATTGGCTATGCTTCCAGGCAGTAGAAGGTACATGAGATGAATTATCCTACTCATGAATTTGCACTGTTGGCGGTTGTGTTTGCTTTAAAAATATGGTGGCATAATTTGCATGGTGTTCAAGTGGATATCTTTTCGGGTCATAATAGTCTATAGTTTGTGTTCACTCAGAGGGATCTTAACCTAAGGCAGAGAAGATGGCTCGAGCTTCTTTAGGACTACGACATGAGTCTTCACTACCACCCAGGTAAGGCTAACATGGTTGCTAATACTCTTAGCAGGTTATCCATGGGGAGTTTGGCTTATATGGAGGAAGGAAAGCAGAAATTGGTGAAAGATATTCACCGTTTGGCTAATCTTATAGTTCGTCTCTTGGACTCTAGGGATGGTGGTGTGGTGGTATAAGAAGTGTTTTGATCATCTCTTAGTGTGGATATTAAGGATAAACAAGTGCTATATCCTATCTTGATGAAAATCAAGAGTGATGTTGGTGGGCAAAAGGTAGTGGTGCTTGAGATCAGTTTTGATGGTACTTTACGATACCAAGGAAGGTTGTGTTTTCCTGATGTCTATGGTTTACGACAAAGGATTTTGGCTGAGGCGCATGAGTTGCACTGTGTTATTTATTTTGTCTCGACTAAGATGTATCATGATCTCAAGAAGATCTATTTGCGGAATGGCATAAAGAGAGATGTGACTAATTTTATGGCCAAGTGCATGGTGTGTCAACAGGTTAAGGTTGAACACATGAGGCCAAGAGGATTGCATCAAGAAATTGATTTTCCTAAATGGAAATGGCAAGTGATCAATATGGGTTTCGTTATCGATCTTCCTTGATATCGTAATTAATATAATTCAATTTGGGTCATCGTGGATAGGATGACTAAGTCTACACATTTTTTACCAGTGCGGACTACCTTCTCGGTGGAGGATTATGTGAGTTGTATCTTCAGGAAATTGTAAAGCTGAATAGGGAGCCTATTTTGATTATTTTTTAGCATGGCGCATAGTTTATGTCTCACTTCTGGCGATCTTTTCAAAAAGGGTTGGGGACTAAGGTTAGTCTGAGTACTTTTTGTCACCCACAGATGGATGGGCAAATAGAGAGAACTATTTAGAAATTGGAGTGTAAGTTTTGGGCTTATGTGATTTATCATGGTTGCAATTGGGTTGAGCATATACCTTTGGTGGAGTTTTCTTACAACAATAGCTATCATTTTTTTATTGATATGGCCCTTTTTGGGGAATTATATGAAAAGAGGTGTAGGTCTCCTATTGGTTGGTTTGAGCTTAGTAAGGTAGACATGTTTGGTCCCGACTTGGTTTAATAGGTTATGGAGAAAGTGAAGGTGATTCGAGAGAGGCTTAAGGCCACCCAAAGTAGCCAAAAGTCCTGTACGGATGTTAAGCGCAGAGACTTGGAGTTTGAGGTTGGGGATAAAGTTTTCCTCAAGGTATCTCCCATGAAGGGGGTAGTGAAGTTTGCCAAGAAGGGGAAACTCATTCCCCGGTATGTTGATCCTTATGAGGTTTTGCGGAGAATTGGTAATATTTCTTATGAGCTGGAGTTTCCTTCAAGCTTGATCTTGGTTCATCCGGTTTTTCATGTTTCCATGTTGAGGAAATACATTGGTGATCATTCTTTAATTGTTCCATTAGAAGGATTGGGTATCACGGACTCTCTATCTTATGAAGAAGTGTCGGTTGAGATTTTGGATAGGTAGGTTCATCGGTTGCGGACCAAGGATATGGCTTCAGTTAAGCTTCTTTGGCGGAACCATAAGGTGGAAGAAGCTACATGGGAAGTAGAGAAGGACATATAGTCCAAATATTTGTATTTGTTTTCTGCTCCTAGGATTCGTGCGGAAGGTATGTGTTCTTCAGCATACCTTTATGTTCTGAATTTGATAAAAGAAAGGTTAATATCTTTACCTCTTTGTTTTTAAACTTTGTTAAGTATTGGAAATATATTTGATAATGCAAATGACTCGTGCATGCGGTTACCCCTACCTAGTCCATCATTCGGAGACTGAAACACCTTGGTTTTTGGACCTTAGAAAATTTTTTGGATTCTGGTCTCTGGACACAATATGACTTGAGGGTAAAAGCCATATGTTGGGGTATAGATGGTAAGGTACAGTCATATGTTGACCAATGTTGGTTGGTGGGATGGATTTTAGTTACTGAAATGGATACGACTTAGGGGAACAAGTCGTATTGGTGGTTACGGATCATTTCGTTCCTTAAATTAATCTTAGACTTGATACTTGGGTTGGATCTGAGTACGAGTGGCTCACTATGAGCCGTAAGTCGGGGTATGAGTCGTACCCAGGACTCGTATGGTAGACAATGTCTAAAACTTTCTTGGGTTTAAATCTGCCAGGGTATGAATGAAGGGTACGGATCATATGCTTTGGATACGACTTGGTTGTATGAGTTGTATATTGGATAATTTTTTATCTGAAGGTTGAGCCTAGGATACGAGTGGAGGGTACCACTCGTATTGGAAGGGTATGACTCGTGAGGGTCAGTCATACCCCTGTGATAGGATTTTGTGCAACTTAAGTAGGGGTATTCTGGATATTTCCCCACTTATCCTAGTAAATTTCCACAACTTCTAACCTACTTGGGAGGTTATTTACCCTATTATTCCATTCATTAACACTTGGAAACTCTTCTAAACACTCTATAATTCTCTCAAAAGTTTTCGGGCAAGGGAAGACATGGTTTCAACTAGATGATTGGTTTGGGGCTTGTCGTGATGATTTTTTCGGTCATCATCTTGGTTTAAGGCATGTTATCCTCCCTCATTGTTTATTCTAACTAGATGTATGGTTTTTATGAATTTTTTCATGATTTTATTATTTCTATGATTTTGGTTTTAAAATATGAATTGGGGGTTTTGATATTAAATGGTTGGTTATGGTTTCCCATTATTTTAATTATGCTTTTATATGCGTTAATGGTGGTTTTTGATAATTGGATTTCATGGGAATGGTTTAATGGTAATTGGAATTGGTTTTGGTCATATTATGCCCCCAATGTATTTGACAAAATGCTTAGAATGATATGTTCACTGCATTGACTACTTTTAATGGAACTCTTACTTGTTTTAAAAACTTGGTAAAGGAATTATGCATGGTTTAAGTGGATTGGAAAGGTAAATGGCTAACTGGTTATGCTTGAGTGGTACATGGAATCCCCCAAGTGGTTTAACATGGTAAATGGAAGGGCACTTGAAAGTCCCCTTAAACCTATATATGGTTGGATATGGATAATACTTGCAAGTAAGGATTGGTATGATGATACCAATATTAATGGACTTGGTTAATAAATAGATAATGGTTTGATTATTTGAAAATTAGTTTTAATTGATAATTAATGGCGGGATGTGAAGCAAAGTCATAGAAGGTGGAGGTCCCTGGGGACCAAAACTGGAAACTTATATTTGCCGATGTAAGGTTTGTCTTAGAGATCGTGTGCATGATGTCACACTATATTTTGGGGGATGTACTAGTTATCCTAGGTTTTCTTCCTTGTTCATGCTTCTTCATGCACTGGAGCCCTTTCAATAGGGGGAGCTGAACCCATATAGCACGTGTGTGGTTTAGGACGGCAAAGCTACACAGCCTAGGTAAAGGCTTTAAGGACATGCTAAACCCAGTCCCTTTTCCTTGCTTGGTAATATATGTGTATATATATATATATGTATAGTTGTGTTCATATGGATGGTTTTAGTTGATTTTATAAATGGCATTATTTTATTCTTATCCTGAGATCATATTACCGTTCACCCGCTAACCTATATACTGGCGGTTGTATACCCACGATATGTAGGAATTGGCTGTTTTACTCCTTCTACATACTGATTGACTCGGGGACATCACTTGGGCTGAAGTGTTGAGCTTCCATCCTTTTAGAAGGCTCTATTTCATGTTATGGACATTTTATAGAAACTTTGATTTCATTTTGGATATTGGTTTTGGCCATAGTTGGGGGCATGTCCCAATCAAATTTTATTACTCTTTTGGTTAGAGGCTTTGTGGTACTTCTATGATTTTGAATGGAAGGATCGGTATTGGTGTCATCCTTGGCATTGGAATAAGTTGAAGGGATAACATCATTAGATGATATTGTAGTGGTTCCATCGTATTTCATTTTGGTATAAATTATGTTTTGGAACATCTTTGGTTATGGCTTGGTTTATGGCCCTTATTATGGAATGGTTTGGTATGGTTGGATTATTGGTATGGGATGGTTGGACTCGGTTGGGTCGTTCACGGTTATGATCTTATCCTAAATTCTTTATGTGAGTTGTTGCACTATATTGCAACATGCTTGAAATTTAGCCAACTCAAGGCAGGCGGCTGGAGGTTGGATTAGGTGACAGGGGTGGTCTCCAGTACCGGTTGGATTTGGAATGCCCATTACGACAAGGACCCCGATCGGGTCTCATCAACAATATTAATATCTTCTTTACTTGAGACATGCTTTGAAGCTTTTAATGCTAGATATTTTTTCCTTTTGAAATCTTTCTTCTCTAGCTCTTGTTGCTTCTTGAGCTCATGAGTTTTTAGATTTCCAATCAGCTCATCCATTGTAATGACCCGAATCTGGTACCCAGAACGTTACATGATACTCATGAACCCGAAGGACCACAAGCTAACCCGTGACTGATATTTGTACCTATATATTGCATAATTTACTGTAAATGCGGAAACATGAATTGAAAGGCCGTAAGGTTCAAAACTGTGACATAACATCTAATAAAAATATAACATCTGGGTGGGGTATGAAATACCCAAAACAACTAAACTAAACTATCTGAACATACTGTAGTCTGAAAAGCCTCAAAACATAACTGTCTAAATAAGGAGTTGATGGGATATGTCCCCAACTAACTCCAACTAATAAACTAATTAATGAGATAATATAATGGTAGGAACCCTCATATAACAGGTTAAGCCACCTCATCTACCCTGATATAGCAGGCTATGATGTCTCAACCTATTCTAGCTGCATAGTTCTGGAACACAAGAATTACTTCTAAGAATCATACCCTCATATAACAGGTGAGTTCCCATCCTTGGGTTCTCTCTATGGTAATTTCTACTCCCATATGAATAGACACTGAACACGATTAACTGCACTGACTGTACTGAGTTTACTGAGTTCCATTGACTTATGGAATATTACTGAGATCTGATAACTGACTAAGATTACTAAGATTACTGAGTTTCTTCCTGAGTCATGAGACTGAATGAATTCTACTGAACATGGCTTGACTAAGAGTATCTTGAAAACATGACATTGGCTCTAGGTATACAGCTAAATTGTCGGGTACAAGTACCCCCAGGACTCGATAGAAGAAAACTGGCAAAGCATGACTTTCTTGAATACATGATTAACATCATAATCCATATTTCATTGACTAAGACATTTCATCAAACACTTGCCATGCATAAACTTGAACATAAATGGGGATTTCATATTATCATACTAGTAGGGCATTTTTCCTTCACATAGGCATTTAATCAAACACATGGTGAGCATAGTATATGTAGACAACATCACACAACAAGAAAACATCATGATTCAATTCTAATTTCACCATTCAAGGGTTTTAATCATGGGTTCACATGAATCTACACCTTTAATAATTGATTCCACTTTAGATTTCTCACCAAACATGGATTAGGATTCAATTGGTCATTATCAACATGAACAAAAGAAAAACCAATATGAAATTCATAAACATCCATACAATTGAGCTTTGAAAAGAGATTTTAGAACTTCATGGACAAAAGGAGTCCATGAATGAACACTATGCATACCTGGGTGAGTTTATTGAAGTTCTTGAACTTGAAGAATTTGAATCTCTTAGTTTCTTGAAGAAGATTTGAGTTTTGTTGCTTAAGGTTTTCTTTTAGGGAGAAATCCCTAATTTTAATGTTGTAGAAGAATAATGATCTAATGAGCTATGGTCGGGTTGTAATTAGGGATTAAATCGGGTGGAAAAAGACCTAAATACCCTTTTAAAATAGATTTAAAATAACTAAACGGGACATGCGACAGTGGGTGCGATGGTCCGTCATTGGGTCGACGGCCCGTAGGCCTTCACCGTCTTGCCTGGGCAATTCTGACTGCCTTCTATATTTCAGATATAACTTTCTCTCCCGATACCAGATTTTGACAAAATTGGTATCGTTGGAAAGCTAATTCAATTTCCCATATGACAAAAAGTGAAAATCTTAAAATAATTCCACTTGTACAAAAGTGAATTCACCTTTCAAAGAAAGCTTCTAACATTCTTGGAACAATTTCAAGCTAGGAAAAAGTATGGGGTATTACAATATCTCCCCCTTGAGAACATTCGTCCTCAAATAAGACTGAGAGAGAGGGGAGAAGATAAAATGACATATATGCTAAACATGAATAACTGAAACATGATCTCATGACTGACATGACTGATAACTGAATATATCATACTGAGCATGCATATCTAATGCATATGTAACTAATTCATAAATGCATGAATGAGTGTTATGATGAACCAAAGTTCTCATAATGAGAATGTATGTTTGATGTACGATTATATAACTAAACTAATACATGAATGCATGACTTAATATGCAATGGTATTTAATACCAAGTTTATAATGCAATTCTGAGCATGAACTGAATAAGCTTAAGGAGAACTGTTACCTTGAGCTAGATCTGAGTTAGCGGAGAAGAGGTGAGGATACTTGGTATGCATGTCTGCTTCTGCTTCCCAAGTATCTCCCTCAATAGACTGATTTTGCCAAAGAACTTTGACTAGAGGGACTTCTTTGTTCCTCAGTCTACGAGTCTGATAGTCTAGGATTTTGACTGGAATCTCTTCATAAGATAGGCTATTTTGAACATCTATGCTCCGAATAGGGACTACAACTGTTGGGTCACTTATGCACTTCTTTGAGCAAAGAGACATAGAAGACTGGATGAACTGAGGCTAGATGTGAAGGCAACTCGAGCTCATACGCTACCTTGCCAAGACGACTGATAATTTTGAAGGGACCGACATATCAGGGATTGAGCTTTCCCTTCTTGGCGAACCGCTTTACACCCTTCGGGGGAGATATCTTTAGATAGACATAGTCACCAATCTCAAACTCGAGATCTTTTTTACGAACATCTACATAAGACTTTTGTCGGCTCTAAGCAGCTCGGAGTCTTTCTCTGATAAACTAGACTTTTCTAAGGCATCGAATACTAAATCAGGCCCTATAACTGAGGCGTCACTAACCTCAAACCAACCAATTAGAGACCTACATCTCCTACCATATAGAGCTTCGAATGGAGTCATCTTAACACTGGAATGATAGTTGTTGTTGTATGCAAACTCAATCAAAGGTAAGTGTTCATCCCAACTACCCTTGAAATCAATCGGACACGCCCTTAGCATATCTTCTAAAGTCTGAATGGTCCTTTCTACTTGACTATCTATCTGAGAATGAAAGGTGTACTGAGACAAACTTGGGTACTAAGACCCTTTTAGAATGCTTTCCAGAAATATGAGGTAAATTGGGTACCTCTATTTGAGATAATAGATAATGGAACTTCGTGCAATCCGACCAACTCCTTGATGTAGAGTTTGGCGTAATCCTTGGTTGAATAAGAGGTATGGACTGGAAGAAAATGAGCTGATTTGGTCATCCTATCTATAATGACACAAACTGAATCATGATGATGACGAGTTCGAGGCAAACCCATCACAAAGTCCATGTTTACTTCTTCCCACTTCCAAGTAGGAATGGTGAACTCATACATGGAATCACTAGGCTTCTGATGCTCTATCTTAACCTGCTGACATGAAGAGCACTTAGCCATAAACTCTACAATATCTCTCTTCATCCTACTCCACTAATAGATCTCCATAAATTGCGGTACATCTTTGTGGCCCCTGGATGAATTGAGTAGCGCTCACCATGCGCTTCCACAAGAATTTGCTGCCTTAAGTCATCTACACCTGGAACACAGAGACGACCCTGAAAACATGGAACACCATCTCCCCCTTGGGAGAAAACCTTTACTTTCAAATCCTTGACTGACTCTTTCAACTTGACAAGACTGGGATCTCTATCTTGCTTTTCTTTCACCTTAGAAACTAGAGATGATTCTGAACTAATCTGAACCCATATGTCACCCTACTCTATATCAACTAAGCGAACGCCTAGTCTGGTAAGCTGATAGACTTCCTGAGCTAACTTTGTCTTACTGTCCTCGACATGAGCAACACTACCCATAGATGGTCTACTGAGAGCGTCGGCCACTAAATTGGCCTTGCCCAGATGATAAAAGACACTCATGTCATGCCCAGTTGGTCAAATAAGTCATCGATTCTAGGAAGTGGATACTTGTTCTTGATCATGACTTAATTGAGCAGATGCTAATCAATACACATTCTGAGAGAACCATCTTTCTTTTGCACGAATAAAATTGGTGCACCCCACGAGGAAATAGTTGGTCTGATAAATCCCTTATCTAAGAGATCCTTCAACTATTTTTTCAGTTCTTTGAGTTCTGTTGGTGCCATTCTATATGGTGGAATATATATAGGCTGAGTATCTAGAAGAAAATCAATACCGAAGTTTATTTCCCTTTTGGGAGGAATTCCTGGGAAATCTTTAGGAAATACATCAGAATATTCACTCACGAATGGTACTGATTTAAGACTGGAGTCTTGAAACTAGAATTCTTGACATAAACAAGATGATAGACACATCCCTTAGATATTATTTTCCGTGCCCAAAGGTAGGAAACAAGCTAACTTCTGAAAGCTAAAGTACTACCCCTCCACTCTAGGACAGGTTCATTCAGAAATTAAAACTGGACTATTTTGTTTCTATAGTCGACTGTGGCATAGCAAGAATGAAGCCAATCTATGCTGAGAATAATATCAAAATTAGTAATCTCTAATTCGACTAGATCTGCTGAAGTGACTTTCTGAAATATCATGATCGAGAAGTTCCTGTATACCTGTCGGGCTATGATGGTTTTACCTACTGGGTAGAGACTGAAAAGGGCTGTACTAAAATTTCGGGACTGATTTCAAAATCAACTACTATATAGGGAGTAACAAAAGACAAAGAATTTCCTAGATATAGCAAAGTGTAAACATACACATAAAAAATCTGTAACATACCAGTAACCACATCAGGAGAATTTTCCTAATCTTGCCGAGACTGGAGATCATAGATTCTATTTGCACGTTGCCTACTAGTAGCATTGGAAGTGGCCCTCTACTGATTTGGGCAACTGGACTGATCTGAGGAACGGTTCTGCTAACCCTGAGGACCTGGCTGAGGAAAATTTGACTCTGTGTCCTGGCTTGCCACATCCGAAACAAATATCACTTCCAGCTCTGCAAATACCCTGATAGCGCTTTCCATAAGTTTGACAAACGGGATAGGTGCGGGTACTACAAACACTATCCTGAGACTTATATCTTGGCGTTCTATCTTTGTTACCATCCCTGAACATAGGAGCTGGAGCGCTAGCTGAAGAAGGAGCTGTAACTGATGACTTAGGACAAAACTGAGAATGGTTCCTCCTTTTGATTTGGGCTGAGCAAAGTTAAAACTACCTGTCTTTGCTCTCTTATTCTACTTCTCCCTCATCTTAATCTTTTTCTTCTCTATCTAATGTGCATGAGTCATGAGCCAGGCTAAAGTCATGTCACTATTCAACATCGCAGACATACCTTGTTGACCACACTATTATTCACCCAGAAACAAAGTTACTCATCTTAGCCCTGTTGTCTCCAACCACATGAGGGGCATATATGGCTAATTAAGTAAACTTAAGAGAATACTCTTTCACTATCATGTTTCCCTGCCTGAGGTTGATAAATTCTAACACCTTAGCTTCTTTTAGCTCTAGGGGAAAGAACCTCACTAAAATATGGTGATAAACTCCTCTCACTCAATAGGCCCTGCATCATCTAGCCTTTCTAACTTCCACTGCTTGTACCAAGTGTGAGCAATATCCTACAACTGGTATGTAGCTAGCTCAACACTCTCACTAGGAGTAACCCTTATAATGTCAGTAACCTTCTGAACCTGATTGATAAATTCCTGAGGGCCGTCATCTGACTTATACCCAAGAAAGAATGGAGGATTCATTTAGGTGAAGTCCCGAATCCTAGCTACAGCTGAATTGGACACTGGGTTGGCCGGAATAACAGTTGTTCATTCATTTTGAAAAGCAACTGACTGAGCAAGAGTAGTAAATGCAGCTCTAAACTCTACATAAGAAACATGTTCGCCCAAAGTTTTTGAGCTGAGGGCCTGACTGATTCCTGTTTTTTCTTTTAGGAGACATGTTCTGTAGAAGAATGGGAAAAATAGATTAGACTGAGAGATTAGCTTGAGATTATACTCACTAGCACGACATAAATACTGAAAGAAGGGAAACTATTCCTAAAGATCCTATAGCCTCCGGTAAATAAAGTGGCGTGCAACACACTCATGTACAAGACTCTACTAGATATGGCTTTCAAACTTCCTAGGACTCTATTGAACCTTAGGGTCTGATATAAAGTTTTTAATGCCCCAAATCAGGTACTCGAAATGCTACACGGTGCTCATAACCCTGAAGGACCACAAGCTACCCTATAACTGATATTTGTACTTATATACTGCATAAAATACTATATAATGCAGAAACATGAACTGAAACGCCATAAGGTTTAAAACTGTGACATAATATCTAATAAAAATATAATATCTGGGTGGGGTATAAAATACCCAAAACAACTTAAATAAACTATCTGAACATACTGTAGTCTGAAAAGCCTCTAAAATGACTTTCTGAATAAGGAGTTGATGGGATATGTCCATAACTAACTCCAACTAATAAACTAATTAATGAGATAATAAAATAATGATCATGTCTTCAAAAGATAAGGACTCACTACTAACTCTGACTGCTGAGATTGGAATAGTACTGAGGCTCTAGAGCTCTTGTCTCTGAACCTATGGTATAAAATACCATAGCGCAAATGTATCAGTACGATTGAATATATTGGTATGCATATGAGGTAGGCTAAATGTAAAAGGTATCACATGCATGAACTATGCTAACTGACTGGATAACATGAATGTGAAAATGCATGCATGAATACATAATAACTGTAACTAAATTTGTGATAACATAATTACTGAAATTGAATACTGATAATATGAGTTACTGATGATTGTAAAACTGAAATATCTGATACTAAGCGGTTGTATCTGATAGTTTAGTTTCTGATAGAATTAGTTGAGTTCTGTACTATTTTGAGTTGACTGTATCTGACAGTCCTGAATTCTATAGAACTATCTGAGTTCTATTACTGAGACTAAATGAGTGTATCTAACAGTCCTGATTTTGTAATTAAAATTATGGGAAGTAGTCATCAAACTGACATGCCCCTAATACGCCATTAGGGCTGAGTTGGGGTCCAATCTGTAACCCCAATTGAAAGGGTGTCAATACCACGCCACTGGTAAGGACAATCTGTGAGTAACTCTCATATAACAGGTAACTCTAGTGAGAACGGTAGGATCTCTCATATAATAGGTTAATCCACCTCATCTACCTTGATATAGTAGGCTATGATGTCTTAACCTATGCTGGCTCTATAGTTCTGGAATGCAAGGATTGCTTCTAAGAATCACACCCTCATATAACAGGTGAGTTCCCATCCTTGGGTTCTGTCGATGCTAATTCCTACTCCCATCTGAATAGACACTGAACATGATTAACTGCACTGACTTAACTTAGTTTACTGAGTTCCATTGACTGACAGAATATTACTGAGATATGATAACTTACTGAGATTACTGAGATTACTAAGTTTTTTTCCTGACACATGAGCCTGACTGAATTGTACTGAACATGGCTTGATTGAGAGTATCTTGAAAACATGACATTGTATCTAGGAATACAACTAAATTGTCGGGTACAGGTACCCCCAGGATTCGATAGAAGGAAACTGATAAAGCAAGGCTTTCTTGAATACACAATCAATATCATAATCCATAATTTATTGATTAAGACATTTCATCAAACACTTTCCATGCATAAACTTGAAAATGAATGGGAATTTCAAATTATCATACTAGTATGGCATTTTTTCTTCACATAGGCATTTAATCAAACACATGGTGAGCATAGTGTATGTAGACAACATCACACAACAAGAAAACATCGTGATTCAATTCTAGTTCACCATTCAAGGGTTTTAATCTTAGGTTCACATAAATCTACACCTTTAATAATTGATTCCACTTAAGATTTCTCACCAAACATGGATTAGGATTCAATTGGTCATTATTAACATGAACTAAAGAAAAACCAACAGACATTCATAAACATCCATACAATTGAACTTTGAAAAGAGATTCTTGGACTTCATGAACGAAAAGAGTCCATGAATGAACACTATGGATACCTGGGTGAGTTTCTTGAAGTTCTTGAACTTGAAGAATTTAAACCCCTTAGTTTCTTGAAGAAGATTTGGATTTTGTTGCTTAAGGATTGCTCTTAGGGAGAAAAACCTAATTTTAATGTTGTAGAAGAATGATGATCTAATGAGCTATGGTCGGGTGTAATTAGGGATTAAATTAGATGGAAAAAGACCCAAATAACCTTTTAAAATAGCTTTAAAATAACTTAACAGGACATGTGGTGGTGGATGCGATTGTCCATCGTTGGGTTGACGATCCGTCGGCCTTCGCCGTCGCACCTGGGCAGTTCTGACTGCCTTCTGTATTTCAGCCATAACTTTCTCTTCCAATACCGGATTTGGACGAAATTGGTATCGTTGGAAAGCTAATTTAATTTCCCATGTGACCAAAATTTAAAATCTTAAAAAAATGCCATGTGTACAAAAGTGGATTCACCTTTCAAAGAAAGCTTCTAACATCCTTGGGACAATTTCAAGCTAGGAAAAAGTATGGGATATTACATCTATGGTGAGGGTTTTCAGATTTCTTGCCTCAGTTATAGCTTCTACTTTACTTTCCCATGACTCAGAAAGAACATAAAGGATCTTCCTCACTTGTTTATACAATAGAATCACCTCTCCTAAGCAGTGTATCTCATTTGTGATGGAGGTGAATCTTGTATGCATTTCTTGTATGGTCTCTCTTTTTTTCATAGTGAAGATTTCATAATGAGTTGTTATCATTTCAACTTTAGAGTCCGTCACATCTGTTGTTCCCTTATAAGCAGTCCTTAAACAATCCCTGATCTCTTTAGCTTTTTAACAAGATGAGATCCTATTGTATTCATCAAGAACTATGCCACATACTAATAGTTTCTTGCTTTGTAAATCTTTTCAATTTTCTTTCTATCTTCATCATTGAATTCCTTCCTACATTTAACAACCATTTTTATTACTTCTCCTTCTTTTACTTCTCTTACAGGAACATGAGGACCATCAAGGTTTATGTCCATCAACTTTAGCCTTAATGAAGTCAAACATCTTGGTTTTCCACCACCCATAATACTGTCCATTGAATCTTGGTGGTCTAGTTGTAGATTGCCCCTCTTCTAGATTAGGTGGAGCAGCCATGCTAACCAAGACACTTTAGGTGTGAACCTTTTAGAGTGATCTCACTTTGATACTAATTATAGAAACCCTTCGGGTTGCTCTGCATAATAAGGGACCAGGTCCCTCAAAATCAATCACAGAAAATCAAGCAATATAGTGCAAGAAAACTAAATATAGTGCAGAAAGAGTAAATCATATAAGGATTTCTACGTGGAAAAACAGTATGGGAAAAACCAAGGCTTGCCCTCACAATCACCAATGAAATCCACATAACCAACCTCTTGATTATAGTCTAGATTTTAGCCTAACTCTAGGCTCCTTGAGCTAGCAGCTACTCTACTACCAACTCATCTTGTTAACTCTACCAAGGACTCTTCCTACATTGATTAGCTCTAATCAGTCTCAAGCTTAGGCAACTCTACCTAAGCATCACTCTCTCAATAAGAAAACACTAATCTTATAAGATGAGTTTTTCAGTTACAATTCATTACTCACTCAAGAACTATTACAGTTTAAGCTCTCGAAGGTTAAGAACTTGAGCAGTGTTGAAATAGGGTTTTTGCTGCCTCTTTTCACTCTTTGGATTTGCGAAAAAACAATTATTAAAGAAGTTGTTTTCAACAAATTTTTTCATTCATGGAAAATAAACTTCAACCACAGTACAAATCTGTTCCTCCTTGTATTCTTCTCTCTTGATTTTCTCCTTAATTTGAGGGTCATCACTAGTATATTTCTTAAATGTAGAAAGATTTGGATATAAGTTTCTCCATAATTTGAGGTCTGTTATTGACGTATTTCTCGAACATAGAAGTATTTGGATTTGATCTCCATGAAAGGAGATTTGTCTTTTTGATGTATTTGATTATCAAGAAGAGATGGTTTTGATCTTTATGAATATCCCATGAATTTATTGGGACTTTTCGATGCCTCTTTAAAGGTATATTTGTCCCCTTTATATAGGCATAATTTAGGGTTTAGGTAGAGTAGCCATCAAGCTAGATTTAGGGTAAAGTAGCCCAAAAACTCTAACCAAAATTGAACTCTTTTCATAGAGTCCACAAAATTTCAATGTCTACAGAAGAATCTATTTTCTTTTATAGTTGGGTGATGATTAGGGCTTGAAAGATCATTGAACTAGTTGTCCAAGTTGGTATGAAATAGCACCTGCAAGTTTGTTCCACAAGATGACAAAACTATGCAGAAGGCATGTAACAGTTGTACTGTACTTTACACATCTAAGGACCTGGTCCCTTGTAGTTTAGTTGTTCATCATCAAAACAACATATAGAAAACACCTTTTTATAAGAAAAAATGTGACATCTTATAAAACCCTCCCCGAGGGATATACGATGGAGAAGATATAGATATGGATATATATGGATTGTATATGGGTTGACGAAACCTCCATGGGTCTCATGTCGGGAGGCTTTTCTCCGTGAGTGTATACGGAGGTTATACGACAACCTCATGCTCATCATCGTCAACATCATCACCATCATTATCTTATATATTGCACTTGATTTATTGTGTTTATGTTATGATTGAATTACTATATTGACTTATCAGATATTTATTTGTTCTATCTTTTGTTATTTGTACTTGATGATCTTGTAAATTCATGTTATCCCTTGTTTCTATGTGTATGTTATATGATGTATAGTTGTGTCTTACTTGGTTATATTGTTATAATGCATGTGATATATTTAAACTATTAGTATAAGTGGTGTGCGCTACCGTTGTGGGACATTTTCTGTCACGCCCCAAATCCTATTAAG
>NC_061113.1:182644000-182652025 GCF_002878395.1 Capsicum annuum
ACGGCCTAGTCATATAATATCTTTTGGCTTGCTAGTCCTATTTATCTTTTGAGGGCATGTTTAGTATGAAAGTAACTTATAATGTTCATAGGTAATGTATCGCTACAGGTTGGTTCTCCCGAGCCTTACTGGCAACGGGTGCCAGTCCGCCTTAATAGGATTTGGGGCGTGACATTTTCTAATTGCAGTAATGTGTCCTTTATGTGTCTTTTGTATGTTTTATTTTCTACTTTTCTCGATCATCCCATAATACCTACTGAGTATAAGTGGACCGTACTCACGCCTACTACGCCCTTTCAGTGCAGGTCCTAGTTTCAGTGAGCCCCAACTTGGTTAATTCAGGCGATATTTGGTACTTTTAAGGTAGTGGTTGACTTTTAGGATTCCAAATGTATTCTACGATATTTCTTATTGACTATGTCTTTACTTTCATTTTTTAGATAGATTTTCTCTTATATTTAGATATTTTATGTATTTCTGTTGGATTCGAGTTGTACTAGATACATTCTTATACTGTTGACATCAAGTTTTGAGAGTTTGGTTGTATTATTGATTTTGTTCTTTCCATATTTATTATACTTATGTGGTTTGACTTTGTTCTAGAAGCCTTACCTTGGGGGTATTTCTATCTTTTCCCCTTTGTGTATCATTTGGGTGATAGGCTTAGTCGACAAGGTTCACCGCGATGAGTATCGTCGGGATCCTTAGATTTTTGGGGTCGTTACTATTTCTAAGGAGAAAAATCTTTGGGTTGCCTTCTACATTCAGTCTTCCAAATGGCTAGTAGTACAAGCACTACTATTTAAAGATGGAGGACCAACGAAGAGAGATACTTTTGTCTCAACCTTTTCTAGCTCTTTGTTCTACTTTATTCAAGTATTGTATTCTCTTGAAGTTTACTATGCATTCAAAAAGAAGGGAGAAAACATATAGTTGGTGAGTCATTGTATTAAAATGTGAGAAAGAAAAAGAGTTTGAGTTATATACAAAAAGCGTAACTCAATCCTTGTAATTTGATTTGAAAAAACAAGAGCTAGTAGATCCTTTGCAACCTAAGGGGAATAGAGTAATACCTATTAGAGGTCTGAACCAGTATAAATATTTGGTGTCACTATTACTTTCAGCTATTTCATTACTACTTTTCATCGGCCTCTATATTTTGCCTTATAAGTCGACTGACTATAAGAGCAAGTCGATGACAAGAAAAAAAAGAGTAATTCGCCCCCCTTCCTACCTCCTCACAAGTAAGTAGAACTGCTATGAGTATGGGGAACACGGTCACTACAGAAGAGATTGTCCTAAACAAAAGGATAAAAAGGAAAGAAGAAGGTTGACTACCCAATAAATACTATTGACACTAGTAGTAATTTTGATGACAGTGACTATGTAGGGGAAGTTTGTTCCATGACTTCTGATCGTAGGCATAATTTCTGAGTTATTCATTCTAGTGCAACTTTTTACATGTGTCCACACAAGAATTGGTTTTTTAATTACAAGCAGATAAGTAGGATTGTCTACCTAGGCAATGATAATCTATTAGAGGTAGAGGGGATTAATAACATCAAACTGAGAATGTTCGATGGCATTATCAAAATAATGAGTGTTGGCATGTTCCTTAAATGAAGAGGAATTTGATCTTTCTTTTGACTTTAGATGATAAAAAGTATAAGTTTTACTCAAAGAATAGAATACTTAAAGTGTGTAAAGGTCGTGGTACTCATAAAAGGCAAGTAGCATTCTAGACTGTATCATTTTCAAGTGAGTGTAATGAAAGGAAAAGCAATTTTAGCTTCTGAAAAGAGTGATTTGAATCAGCATCAGTTGTGGCACTTGCGACTTAGTCATATGAGCAACAAGGGATTGTCTTTGTTGAACAAGCAAAATTTGTTTGATGGTTACAAAAATTAATCTTTGAATTTTTGTGAGCATTGTGTGTTCGATGGGTGCAGCAAGAAGACAGAGCATAAAATCAAAGGTTCGGGCTTGTGGGGTCCAAACAGAATTCCCTCCAAAAGCAGTGCTAGGTATTTTATGACTTTGATTGACGATTACTTAAGAATAGTATAGGTGTATTTTATGAAAACAAAAGATAAGGTATTTTTTGATATTTTAAATGAACAATGATGGTGAAGAGGCAGATTAAAAGAAAAGTAAAGCATCTTCGAACAATTAATGAGTTGGAATTTTATAACTTAGAGTTTAATAGTTTCTACAGTAGAGAGGGAAAATGAGACACCATACTTATAATGTAACACCACAACAAAATAGTATTGCAGAATGTATGAACAGAATACTTTATGGTAGGGAACTAAGTATGCTTTCCCATTTATGTGTTAGCAAGGGTTTTTGGGATGAAGTAATCAATACATCTTGGTATTTGGTCAATAGATCTCCATCCATAATTTCTAAGGTCAAAACATTTTTTGAGGTTTGGTCCAGTTCTTCTGTTGATTATTCAAATTTGAGGTTATTTAGTTATCCTGCTTGTGCTTTTGTGAGGATGAAAAAGTTGAGTCAGGGGTAAAGAAATGCATATTTCTATGGTATGAAACTAAATTGAAAGGTCACAGGTTGTAATAAAAAACATTCAGTTCTAACCGTTAATAGGGATTTGACATTCAATAAATCTCCTTCACTAGACAGTCAAAAGGATAAGGCAATAGCAGAAATAGATCGTGGTGTAGTGATTGCATAGATAAAAAAATAAATCTCCACTAGCTCAGCCTAGTAGTTTAGAAATGGAGGAGGTGTAAAATATTAATCAAGAGGATAATGTTGACACACTTATTCAACAACTATATAGCATTGTAACTTGCAAAGAAAAGAGTGATCAACCAATCAAAGAGGTGTGCAAATATAGTTGATGTAAGTCTTCTTGAATATGTAAATTATGAGAAATTTTCTAAGTTAATAGAGATCGACGGATTGGTTCTATGGATAAAGAGATTGAGTCACTTCATAAGAATCGAACATGGAAGTTTTATTTATTACTAATGGGACAAGAGGTAGTAGGTTGTAAAGGGGATGTTGATATGAAATTACACATGATAATTCGATAGATATAATGTCCAAGGCAGTCCCGACCAATAAGTTTAGGCATTGCCTAGACTTGATTGGTGTGTGTAGTACTCAATGGGCCCTTTCAAGGGTTGAAGCAAGGAAAAGAGATGTTATGGTTGATGAAGGGAATTCAAGTTAAGGGAAAGATTTATTAATTATTTTTTGAATTTTTCTATTGCATATTTTAAGAAACTCATAATTCCTATTGGTTTAGGAGACTCACTGTCCTAATAAATTTAGAAAAGGAAAATATTGCCCTTGTAGGATTTGGAGAACCTTTTCCTTAAAGATTTGTCTACTTGAGATCTATATATAGGGGATATAAATAGAGATTCTGAAGTACTATACACTTTTTTTCACAGTGGAAAACTCTCTCTACTTTTGCTTCGCCGATTAGGCCTAATTGAGCCTTGTTAAATCATTGTGTTACTTTTTTCTTTATTTTCTTTGTTGTGATTGTGTGTTAGTTAAACACAATATTGCCGCAACACTTACAAAGCACTCCTCACAATGGCAGCTGCTCCCTCTGTACAAATTTATATGACTCACTTTTCTTTTTAGATAGTTCTAAAAAGAATGACACTTTTCTAAATTTAGAAATATTTTAACTTTAAAAAAATGCATTTTTTCCTTAATGGAATGATGGTAGCCACCCACATACTTATGACTTATTTTAGAGCACAAGTTTCAAAAGTTTTTTTCTTAAACTTCGAGTCAAGTCAAACTATCTTACATATATTGTAACGGATGAAGTAGTTGCTAAGAATACATTTTAATTTGCGCAAATAGTGTACTCTAATAGCAGCAATACGGTATGTTATATAGGAGAGGTAATGGTCTAATTTCCATGGGTTCAATCTATAAATCCCATGGGAATTTAATTAAAGGATTCAATCCTATTTGAAATTGGTTTTCTTAACCAAAAAATGAAAACAAGAATTGGTTTCCTTATTTACTTCGACGTGCACCCATATGTTTTCTCCTAATCCTAAAGTTCTTTACTTTGGTACAAATTGTAGAGAATAGCAAAAGAAAGGTGTAATTGAGGAGACCTTCTGCAAGCCCAAGATCGTTAACTAAGATCGGTACATTCAACTAAAGAAGAGGAAGCTATGTAAAGAGAAGGAAAAACTTTAATGTAGAGAACACTACTTGAATTGATTTTATCTTTGGTTGTTTCTTGGTTGGCTACAAATGTGCAAGACCATCCCTATTTATACTTATAGATGGATGGTTCTAGAAAATCTTCTAGATACATCTACAAGAAAAATCTAGTGAGTCTTATCTTCTACCACTACTCTAGAATATCTAGATAATTCTACAAGAATAATCTAGACAACTTTTATCTTCTAGCTATCTAAGAGTAATCTAGATATTTCTCTAAGATAATTAAATACTATGTTAGAATATTCTACAAGCTTTAATAGAAAATCTATGATTCCAAAAATACTATTTTTCACACTCCCCCTTAAAGTGATTTTTTGGAAGCTACCCTAACCTGGTTGTAGAAGAACTCAAGCGAAGCTTTGAACTGAACCTTAGTAAAAATATTGGTAGTTTATGTGTGAATCCTCTTGCTTCTTCAAATGATGAATACTTCTCGTTAATGATTGGCCCTGCAAAGAGACAAGAATATGTATTGACAAATTTTTCATCTCTATAGCGAGATAGCTTGACAATAGTCCTCTTTTCCCTTTGAGAACCATATGAATCATCACCTTGTTAAGTTTTATCATGTTAGTTTCTTGATCTCTCCCTTTTTTTGAACTCCGCCACAACTTCATTATCTGGAGACACGCATGCGATAGAAAAGTCTAGAGCTGTAGGATTCCAGATTTTAGAAGTTACATTTTCTGAAACTACTCCATAATACAAGGATGTTTCATCTGTATTAGTCTCCTCGATTGATGATGATCTGATCATCATTATTTGTGAAGCCTCAGTATTATAACAGATGCACCACTAGATTTTGTTTCTAGCCTTTTGATTATATTATATATCTCTCCATCTGAAATTGGGGCTTTAGTTTCAAATCCATTGTTCATTGAATCTTTGGCTTCTTCATAAACTTTTAATATTTGCTCTGAGCCAGTAATTGACCTTGCTATGATGGATGACTGATCAAAGACTTCAAATATTACTTTATTTCCCTTAATGCTTTCTCCAATAAAGTCATCATTGACTTATTGATTTTCATACACTGTCTTCTTAAAATCTATTTCAACATATTTTATGGCCAATTTTAGAATCTTCTTCTTTGATTTCCTTGATCATAGCTACCACGTCTTTAGTATCCTCTTGCTTATTATCGGTATCTTCCTGATCCACATGATGGATTGTATCAGATCCAATCCAATCTCTTTCCAAATTTATGAAAGCCAAGGCATCTATTGCTCGACTCTCAGCTGCTAAGCATCTTCCCCAATCTTCTTCTTCAACAACTTTAGTTTGAGCCATGTTACTCTCCGTGGCTCGGCAATATCTTCTTATGTGTCCTACTTTTCCCTATTGATAACATCTGAGAGGTTTTCTACTGTAATTATTAAAAGACCCTTCCTTCTTTCCAAGTGAACTCGAACCACCTGAGAATCGAGAGTGAGGCATATCTTTTATTTTTCCTTTAACCTTCCTCTTGTTAGCTACAAGACCATTTCCTTCCCTTTCATTGACAAATTCACTAGCCAATTATTTGTCTAGTAACTCTTGTGATGACAACAAATTCTCAAATTCCTCCAAGGATGGTTGTTGAGCCCATCCCTGAATTGATGTCACAAAGGGAATACATTCTGGTTTCAAACCACGAATGATAATTCTTCTCATTCGTGCTTCAGAAATAACCTTATCCGAATTTAATAAAGAGATCTCATAACATAAATTCTTAATCCTTAAGAAATACTCGACAATAGAAAGATTACCTTGGTTGGCGTTAGCCAATTCATTCTCCAATATTTATAGTCGATCTTCATTCTTCTTGTTGAATAACTGATCGGGGGTCTTCTGTGTTTCATGAGCTGATTTGCACCTTATAATATGATCGAATAAGCTGGAGGATATGGATCTCTTCAATATGAACTCTACCTTTGCATTAGTCTTCTTCCACTTCTTGTATGCACGATCATGTTCTGATCCGTCGTCCGGAGGACTTGTGTTACTCCCGTTAACAACATCCCATAAATACTCACCCATAGGGTATGATTCCATACATGTCTTCCATACCTTATAATTGGACTGATTCAACAACTCCATTCCTAGTCCATTAACGCGACCGCTTAAATCTATTCAAATAAACAATTGAATCGACCTCAAACCCGATCTTGAAATAGACACAAGTTAATCTATGACTTTGGCTCTGATACCATGTAGAGAATAGCAGAAGAAAGGTATAATTGAGCAGACCTTCTGCTAGCCCAAGATCGTTAACTAAGATCGGATGATTCAACTAAAAAAGAGGAAGCTATGTACAGAGAAGGAAGATCTTTAATACGGAGAACACTACTTGAAGTGATTTTATCTTTGGTTGTTTCTAGGTTGGTTACAAATGTGCAAGACCATCCCTATTTAAACTTATTGATGGATGGTTCTAGAAAATCTTCGAGATACATCTACAAGAAAAATCTAGTAAGTCTTTATCTTCTGCCACTACTCTAGAATATCTAGATAATTCTACAAGAACAATCTAGACAACTTTTATCTTCTAACTATCTAAGAGTAATCTAGATATTTCTCTAAGATAATTAAATACTATGTTAGAATATTCTACAATCTTTAATAGAAAATCTATGATTCCAAAAAATCATCTTTACTATTTTTCACACAAATATGATAATGTCTCCATGTTGAGTTCTTGTGCCTTGATCCACATGTTTATGTAGTAAATCAAATTCCTCGAGGAATCCTTCGTGCATTTGGAATTTGCTTTGCATCAGTTGGTCAACAGTCGGTCTCCAAATCTTATGGCGAAGGTCCTGGTTCCTGTACTTCATGCATCGAATTTTGTAATATAATTCTTTCAGTAGACATGATAAGGACACTGTTCTTCCTTAGTTGTTTGTCAACTTGAAACACTACCAGTTCCTTATTCAAGCCACTATGGTAGATTCGGAGGTCATGAAAAGTCCAAGGATGATTGCGATCAACCCGGTCACTTCAAGTGAAATTGGTCAAATCCAAAAAGAGGTAAAGGTGAAAGTAGCGATCAAAACCATTACGACGACATAATTTATAGTAACTAATAGAAATGGTATCAAACTAAGTATAGCCCTTTATGGCCTAAATACAAAGGAGGAGCAAACGTCAAGTCTTGATCCAAAGAGTCTAAGGCCGTTTACAGTTATGTCACTTTAATAAAGGACTAGAAGCCAAAATATTCCTCTTCTGTGGTTTATTTTATTTGCTTTGTCGGATTCATTTCTTGTCGCAAATATTCAATGGATTGACGGTCTTTAACTTGTTTAAGGGAATAGACGTAAGACCAGTTATAAGAAAGGAAGCGGTAAAGTTAAATTGAGCAGCAACACAACATATTATGTACTAGTACTAGTTTGTCCAACAATGTCAATGAAACATACTTTTAATCAGATTTTTCTGGAAAGACTCATCAATATTTGGGTAGTCTTTTCTAAAACCTCGTTTCTTAGTAACATGTATGATTAGAAATCCAATATACAGTTTCCAATAAGCATAAGTTTTGCTGCATAAACTTAAATCTCCAAATAGAGAAAGAACACATCTCTTGAATTGATTCCAGTGATGAGCTCATGACAACTATCTTCAAGCTTCCTCTTCTTTGATGGTCACTACATTATTTTCTGTGCCTACAATTCTCTTCCAAAACCAGTGTTCCCTCCAAACTCTGTCCATTTTCTCAATAGGCAAATTCTTGGTCTCTGGCAAAAGCAAGTAGACAAATGTAGTCATCATTGCCACCCAAACTCCAAAAAAGAAGAAAATCCCATACTTGAAGTG
>NC_061113.1:182655025-182686454 GCF_002878395.1 Capsicum annuum
TTCACAATTCATAACATGCAAAGACCATAAATTTTATCATGGGGAAGAGAATTTCACAAATCACATTCATAAATCAGTTTCCGAACCCAAATCATGTATGCACAAGACTATAAATCAAGTTTACGGGAAAACTCCATGATAATTATGTACTTTTATCAAATTGGATTCATGATGCATGCTCTAAAAATAATTTCTCAAAACTCATTGCATATACATACATATATAACTTAAAGCTTGTTAAAATCGTAAAACCTATGCCCATGAGATTTAGGATAGCCCCACGTACCTTTTGACGGAGAGAAATTGAAGAGAACATAGAGAAACTGGAGCTCCGAAGCTTGAATTCCTTAACCCTAGGTAGTTTTCCCCTTTTGTGCTTAAGAAAGATGAACTAAGGATTTTTTAAGAAGAAATAATGTGAATAAGGGTTTTATTTCATCTAGTGTTTAGGGACTGATGTGGGACGTGAAAAGACTTTATTGCCCTTAAAAAATGAAAAAACGGAGTCCTTTTGGCATGAGCAAATGACCCAGGCAATGCCCAGCAGATCGCTCAAGCCAAGGTGGGAATCGCATGGACAATCGCCCAGCCCTTAAGTGGGCGCCACATGGCCAATCGCACACCCTTTCCAGTGGTCCTCTGCGATTTTTCAAGCAATGCATGACCCTTTGCATAGCCATAACTTTTTGCTCGGGTATTGGATTAAGGCAAAATTGGTATCGTTGGAAAGTTAATTCAATTATATACAACTTGGTGGATCTTAAGCTGAAAAATTCTATGTATATAAAAATTTATACACGTTCAAAGTAAACCTTTGTAGGATCGAATAACAAACTTTGGACGAATCACAGTCTCTCAGCTCAACTTTGTTCTAAGTGATTCCTATGAACATTTTTCACCTCGAAAGCACTTTACATACTAGGATAAAGATCATGACACATGAATTCAAAAGTAAATCATGGGATTATAGTTTGCACACGCTAGAATGATACTTCAAAGTCTAGACTAAAAGTGCGGGGTGTTACATTATATCCAACTTGAGATCATTCGTCCCCAGATGATGGGTAGGAACTTGGTGAAGCTTTAAAAGTATGGAATAAATAAAGTAACATCACATTGAACATTTATCCTTAACCAAATATGCAAAGACATCAAAGAGCTACATGAAAACCCTGAGTGAAAAGTGTAAGCACGAAGCGTGAGATAATAAAACTTGACATAGAGATGACCTTGCACATGAGTTCTAGGGATCATAATCATCACAACATAAGGCATGAGTTTATTTTGTGATAATAGGCCTGATTTACATCGGTACTAATCATAAAATAAGGTTTAACGGAAGATTGGAATAGAAGCATTCTCCCCAGTACAATTTAAAACGAATGGACCTTACACTTAGAGACACTACTCGACTATGCCCTAACTAAAAATCAAATAACATACTTCATTATTCCAATTTACAATTCTCTCATAACACACCTAAATACAAGAGTTTGAGTCCCACTTCCTAGTACTTTTATGTTGAAGCCAAACTCAGAGTTAAAAAGGTGCTAGCTTAAGCTATGGGAGCCCATACTCTACATCCCTTTAAGAATATTACTTCACCTTATCACTACCATCATACACCCTCGGGTTTTAATTCGAGAAGTACTAACCACATAGAACAATAGTTTATGTTTTTATCAATCACAAAATTCAAGCCTATCATTACTACACCCACTTCATGGATCTCTCCACTGAGACCAGCACATTCGATCACTCTCACAAAGATTTTTGCCACATATCTCCTTTCTAATTATTTCATGTAACAAAAGTTCATCTCTTTCTTTTCCCTTTCACCTATAATCTTAGATAAATAAATCACATCAAAATTTTCGCATTCAAGAACATCTACTCCCTTACCTAAAATATTACTACGTTTCCACAATCACTATCATACTAACATAAGAAGGGTCATTAAGGAACCTAAGCATAAGCATCATGAAAAGGAGTAACACCATTCAATTATAACATATACCTATTGCACTACTCAAGGTGGGACATGAGTTGAAGATACGATACAATAGACACGAAGTGTTGTAAAGTGTCTGATCATAGGTAGAGAGTCGTTCGTCATAAACACAACACAATATGAGGTCTTAGGATAGACCATAGTGAAAAACATGAGCGCTTGCTTCACTAGTCGTATAATATAAGTTTGGAATTCATGAATTCAATGATTGAGACAAGGATTGATACTTGAAGCTATTGCTTCTCATTTTCAAAGCTAAGATAGTCATGAGTTTGCATGAACCTTATCACTTTGGATAATCCCGACGTAAAATGAATCGATAACATATAGAAAGCATAGTTTCTTAGAACCAAGCATTATGTGAGACATTGATTTATAGATTATGAGCATCATAACATAGAGCTTGGATACTTGGAATATTGGATCACTAAGGGACATTATTGCTTCTAGTCTGAAAGTCGGAACATGACATGAGTTACATAGAGAGCTCAAACCTTAGCCATAGGCAGGACTTGAATATATAATACATTGGTAGATATCCATTCAAATTGAAGTAGGAGGAGCTTGCTTGAATAGGAATTGATTTATCATGATTCGTACTTAAAACTTGACACCACAAAAAAATTCGGGAACTACTTTAATTCATCATCTCCCTCTTAGATTAAAGTCACAATCCTAGACTTGCAAACATAACCTTACTTCAAATCTATAGCCACAACTCTCAACTCAAAAGGGATATCACCATATACATAAACGTTAAACTCTCCCTGATAAACTATACTCTGAAGGCCTTGCTTCCCAAAAATGCTACTCTTAACTTTTTCTATTCTCTATCGCCATCACCCTACAACTCACACTCTCATGAGCATGCATATCCACACCCCTTATCACATAATAAGTTATTCTTCATCACTTAACATACTCGCATTAAACCTCTAATCGCATAACTTACAAATTAATAAAATTTGTAAAACGATACCAAATGCACATACTGCCTACCTATATTTCCTCAATTCAGCTCTAAAAAAATCACACAATAACTCCTTAGTCTTCCCCATACTACCAAATTCAAGAATATAAACTAAGTACACATGACACTTATACCATAAAACCTTACTTAACAACATACTACCTGGGGGGCGCAACTTATTTTTATATACTTACGTCCTTATCCACTTAATGACTCAACCACAATTTATCATTTTTAACACTAGACCTCATGACTATATATATATATATATATCACAATTATCCACTTTTTATTCCGCAAGTTTCCAACCTAGGCCATTTCAAACATTACATCAAGCCAACTAATTCATTCCCACAAAATATACATTATCAATCTTGAGCTACTATTCTCACCACTTCACTCTACATCTAAAGTTCAAGCCTATTGTCTAAAAACACCAATCATATGAAGCATTCCATGTACTATACTAATCAATCGAATAGAAATATTAACCAAGTCTCTTATTTCACTTAACTATGGTCCATAAGTTCATTCTCTCCACGTCATTACTACTACACCTCAGAATCTACTACATACCTTCTCACATGTGTACTAGTTTACAACGACTATAGAAAAGAAAATCAAGGGGGTAAAGTCACTAAATAAGAACAGTCGATCTTAAGCTTACAATATAACCAATTACAATCTTATCTACGTATTCCACTTTCTCACATCATATTTACTTACCCATACATACATCCTCACTACCTTCAAATTCCATATACACCAATGAGTCTCCACCCATAACTTATTGATTAATCTACCCCTTTTCATTCACAACCTATAAATGATTTCTGCCACCACCATAAATATTTATTCTGAGCTTCTTCCCTACTTAAATAAATAATAATCATAGCCAGTCACCTCCCTTACATACTACCATACAATCTACCAATATTGCTACACATTAGTCTATCATCATAAAATGGCAACCCATACCTCAATCAAATGTTATACTACTAAACCAGCTTCTTTACGTAAAAGTCACCCTCATTCTGACTTCTAAGCTTATGACTTCATATTACTAACTTCTGGACCATCTTACAGATCATAGGTTATGACATTTTATGTACTACTACTCGGGTGGAAATACTATTCCAATATTCTTCTACATATCTCTACCCTTACGCATGACATCTCCAATAAGGATTCTGAAGAGAATTGAATACACTTCGTACCTCAAACTGAAAAGTACGATTGTGTTAACATAGAGGTATAAACTTGAATCAATACACTTTAAAGACTAATAGGCTCCTATCAAGTCCTTTTGCAAGGTCATAGGTTTATGGATAACTAAATCAGAAAAGACCGCATCGTTGGGAATCTAAACTCTTGAACTTGTATTGCCTCGACAATGAGGCATGGCCTATAAAATTAGAGCAAGTAAGGAATTTGTATGACTTTTATATGGACGATGTGATAACACAAACTAGAGTGTGAAACAATAAGAAACAACTCCTAAATATCCAGTAGCTTCCTGATTATAAGTGTGGTGCACAACACACCTATAAGTAAGACTCTACTAGACACAAATTCGTAGACATGCTGGGACCATGAATCGTGCTCTGATACCAAGCTTTTCACGACCCAAGCCGAGGTCCTGGACGGGACTGGCATCCTGAACCATGAAGGACCCAGAGACCCCTTAGTATGTAATAATAAGCATAATCCATACATAAATCAAATTGAGGAAGATATAACAATATTCAATGAAGATTCATTATAATATGATCTGTATCAAGAAAATTATGACAATACAATACTCAAATCTCATCTACAAAGCCTCTAATGAAAACTAACTATCTAGACCGAGACAAAGCCTCCAACTGGACCATATATTCAAAGACTCAACATATAAGTAAATGTCTTCCGAAAGATGGATGGCTCACCCTTTTCTGTTATATCCTAAGTGTTATACTAATGTGATGGACCATGGAACAATACCACAGAACCTGAAATATAGGGGATCAATACACAAAAGTACTGGAACGTAGAACAATTCAAAAATAACATATATTTTTATACAACATAAGTGAGAGCATTTCATAAAGCAAGTTAGCATAAGGTAAATGAAAACACATGGGCATAATTTTATGAGCTTCAAAACATTTTCTTGTAATCATGACTCAACATTTTACTTTACTTCTGATCTAGATGGTACACCCTACAAACGTATTTATCCACAGGCAATATGGACTCCACCCTTAACTCGGTGGCTAAGCCCCTAATTAGAGTTTGTCGCAAGGATTGGGTTCTATCATTTGTACTACGCAATAAGACCATCACCAACGTACAATCCCTATTATAGAACATCATAAACCCGTATTGGCAAAACACAATTTAGGGATAAGAGTTTTCTAAACTTAAGCCTTCTTCGGGTAACCAACTAACTCTCTTTAAACATAATTTTAGTCCTTTAAAACCATGCTTCATGTTTTTAAAATATTTTTTTCTTTCGTGTTAAGGGCACTCTATAGTAGGTATCGTCATACCTAGACTTGCAAGTCAAATCATCATATAACGTAATCTTATCCCTTTTCATTCAAAAACGTATAAATGACCACCCACAATATTTAAACATCACAAGGAGTTCTCATTTCAAAAGCACGTGAAAACTTATGTAAACAGACTCTATTTTCAAGACATACACATGTGGTGGTCAATTCAATCATTTAATTCATGCATTATCTCCATTAGGACACAAGATCCTTTAGAAAAAAATAGCCTCTTTAATATATGAAATAACAAAGTATAATTGACCAAGAGGCATTTAAGACTCGAGAAAACAGCATCATTCATAAAGTACCCCCAACACTTAGTTATATATAAATCTCACAATCAAAAGGGGGCTTAAAATTCATGCTCTCAAACCCAATTCACAATTCATAACATGCAAAGACCATAAATTTTATCATGGGGAAGGGAATTTCACAAATCACATTCATAAATCAGTTTCCAAACCCAAATTATGTATGCACAAGACTATAAATCAAGTTTATGGGAAAACTCCATGTAATTATGTACTTTTATCAAATTGGATTCATGATGCATGCTCTAAAAATAATTTCTCAAAACTCATTGCATATACATACATATATAACTTAAAGCTTGTTAAAATCGTAAAACCTATGCCCATGAGATTTAGGATAGCCCCACGTACCTTTTGACGGAGAGAAATTGAAGAGAACATAGAGAAACTGGACCTCCGAAGCTTGAATTCCTTAACCCTAGGTAGTTTTCCCCTTTTGTGCTTAAGGAAGATGAACTAAGGATTTTTTAAGAAGAAATAATGTGAATAAGGGTTGTATTTCATCTATAAGTTTTTAGGGACTGATATGCAATGTGAAAGGACTTTATTGCCCTTAAAAAATACAAAAATAGAGCCCTTTTAGCCTATGCAATGACCCAGGCGATACCCAGCAGATCGCCCAAGCCAAGGTGGAAGTCGCATGGCCACTCGCCCAGCCCTTAAGTGGGCATCACATGGCCAATCACACACCCTTTCCAGTGGACCTTTGTGATTTGTCAAGCGACGCACGACCTTTCGCATGGCCATAACTTTTTGCTCGTGTATCAGATTAAGGCAAAATTGGTATCGTTGGAAAGTTAATTCAATTATATACAACTTGGTGGATCTTAAGCTGAAAAATTCTATTTATATAAAAATTTATACATGTTCAAAGTAAACCCTTGTAGGATCGAATAACAAACTTTGGACGAATCAAAGTCTCTCAGCTCAACTTTGTTCTAAGTGATTCCTATGAACATTTTTCACCTCGAAAGAACTTTACATACTAGGATAAAGATCATGACACATGAATTCAAAAGTAAATCATGGGATTATAGTTTGCACACGCAAGAATGATACTTCAAAGTCTAGACTAAAAGTGTGGGGTGTTACATTATATCCCACTTGAGATCATTCATCCCCAGATGATTGGTAGGAACTTGTTAAAGCTTTAAGAGTATGGAATAAAGAACGTAACCTCACATTGAACATTGCTCCTTAACCAAATTTGCAAACGCATCAAAAAAGCTTCATGAAAACCCCTAGTGAAAAGTGTAAGCATGAAGCGTGAGATAATAAGAATTGACATAGAGATGATCTTGCACATGAGTTCTAGGGATCATAATCATCACAACATAAGGCATGAGTTTATTTTGGGATAATAGGCTTGATTTACATCAGTACTAATCATAGAATAAGGTTTCACAGAAGATAGGAATAGAAGCATTCTCCCCAGTACAATTTAAAATGAATGGACCTTACAGTTCGAGACACTACTCGACTATGCCCCAAATAATAAATAAATAACATACTTCATTATTTCCAACTTACAATTTTCTCATAACACACCTAACTACAAGAGTTTAAGTCCCATTGCCTAGTACTTCCATGTTGAAGCCAATCTCGGTGTTAAAAAGGCGCTAGCTTAAGCTTTGGACAATCATCCATCCCTTAATTGGGCGTCTCATGGCCAATCGTACACCCTTTATAGTGGCCCTCTACGATTTGTTATTCGACGCACGACCCTTTGCATGACCATAACTTTTCGCTCGAGTATCGAATTAAGGCGAAATTGGTATTGTCGGATAGGTAATTCAATTATCTACAACTTGGTGGGTCTTAAGCTACAAAATTATAAGTATATCAGAAGTTATACACGTTCAAAGTTGATCCTTGTAGGATCGAATAACAAACTTTGGATGAATTAAAGTCTCTTAGCTCAACTTTGTTCTAAGTGATTCTTATGAATATTTTTCACCTCAAAAGCACTTCACATACTAGGTTAAAGATCATGACACACGAATTCAAAAGTAAATCAAGAGATTATAGTTTGCACATATAAGAATGATGCTTCAAAGTCTAGCACAAAAGTGCGGGGTGTTACACAAAGCTCCTCGCCGGCAAAACAGTGATCAATCATTACAGTGACGGGCTAGATGTTTGGATGTTTGTTCTGATTCACCGAAGCTAAAAGCTCGAGAAAGTGGATGTGAATCTATTTTTTGGAGAAGGAGGGCGATGGAGGAGTTGTGATGGTGATGGTCGGTTTCTGATGAGGTGAGTGGCGAAATAATGGTGTGAGTGTGAGGGAGAACTGCCAAATTATTTGACAGTGGTTAACTTCTCATTTGCTCGAGTTTGTTACCCCTGTGAAGGTGGTGATATAGTTGTTGGATATTGTATTTTAAATGGTGGTGATTTATTGGAGAAGAAGAGGTGAAGCTTTGTAAATTATATTAATGTTGTATTAACACTGTATTAAATATAAAAGATGATTGTTATATAATTTGAATTCAATATTAATCACTGTTATGAATTCATTAATTGTTGTTTCATAACAAATTCAATATGTTTCTAAGAAATGTTTTAGTTATATATATTTGTCATGTATATTAAAATACGTCTATAATACATATAATATTAAATTCAAAATGTATTACAATTGTAGTTTATTTTTTCTCTTATTAATGATGTTAAAAATGTAATATACTTGAATTTTAATCATTTAAATAGTATTTAAATTAATTTATATGTTATTAAAGTTGTATTAGAAATATATTATATATGTATTTGGCTATATTTGATAAAAAAAAAAGTTAGGTTGGAATCTAAAAAGTAAAAGATGTACTATATTTCGTAAACAAAGCTATATATTTTACTATTTATGTGAATTGGCCCTGAATAAAATGTATAGTTAAAACACAAAATAAAATTTCGCTTGAGTTTGAAATGATATATTCAAACTCCAACAAGTGAAGTTTAGCTCGGTGAGCTGACCACCCCTCATCATAGTAATGGGGCTTCGAATTCCCTTTATCATTCCTCTCAAATTTCCTTCCCCAACCCATCACGTGTTTTGTCGCATACGTGAACTTGTTAGATGGAATGAGGTGTTCTCATCGTTCTTTTGGAGTTGATATGCTGACATTTCTATTACTCCCTGTTTAGAAAATCAAGGAAAATTGCCATTCCGTCGTAATTCTTACATAAAGTAGCATTACTATTGCTTTATTACTAGATGTAGTCTTATTTTTCTTCGTATATTGAAAAAGAGAGGCTGGGAGGGTTGGAGCGGATCCAAAATTTTTAGCGAGGGGTTCAGTAGTACATATACAGACTAGTCGAAGGGGGTTCAACCTTTACTATTTATACATAAAAAATTTTATTACTATATAAAAATAGTATATTTTTCTGACGGAGCCCCCTGGACCCTATGTAGATCCGCCACTGTGGGAGGATGATTGCCATTTGTTTCACCATTTTTATCCATTATCAAACTTGCTTATGTGGAAAAAAAATATTTGAGTTGTTTAGAGAAATATTTGAGCTGAGATCTATTAAAATGCGTATTTGAAAAGCTTTGAAGCTCAAATTTTAAAATTTGATCTACTGCAAATATGAATCATTTTGAGTGAGAGTGTATCAAAATAACTGAAATAACAATAGAAGCTCATACCTATAATATGAGTTGTTTAGAGAAAGATTTGAATTGATTTCCATTGAAATGCCCCCTTGAAGAATTTCAAAGCTTAAATTTTAAAATTGGCCTGCCGCAAACATGAACTGTTTTGAGCGGATAGTATATCAAAAGATTCGAAACATCGAAAGAAACTCATATCTAAAATTTAGGATTATTTAGAGGAGATTTTATTTGGTCGACGATGGAAAAAAAATCCAGCTTGTTGAGGAAGATGAATTGTTGCAATGTATAATTGTATAACAGTGTATGTGGATGTATATACATCTCTGGTATATAATTATATATCATACATATATGATTAAACACTACTTATATGATAAAATTCATTACATATACATTACACACACGCACAATGCGCGCGCCCACACACACATATATATAATGTGCACACATATTAAAATAAGACGTTCAATGCAACTACTTTGTATATGAAAAAAGGGTACCGGATTGATATAGTTAGATAATTCTCAGCTTATCCGCATAAAGAAGTATTCATGGATTAAATAGGATTTACAAATAGAAGATCTATAACAACAACAATAACAACGTACCAAAAAATAAGTACAATGACGATCAATAAATGGTATGTTTCCACCGAAATCTACAAATAAACTGAGGAAGAATCGAAGAAGGCTACTTTGCCACATTTTTTAAGAATTAAAGCTGAAAAATTGAGTCCACAAGCTAACGATATTATTCTATCAATGTCGGCAACTCATAGCAAGCAAGTCAATCGCCCTTAAAATTAAGAAAAAGTAACAACAAAAAATAGAAGACAAAGAGGGCAAAACAAAAGCATTGTGAAAAAACAAATAAAAAGAGAAACAAATCAGCAACTGAAACACACAACGAAGAAGAGAGATGAATATTGAGGCAAAAACTAACCTAAAATTGCAACATCAAAGCCGTCCTAGAATATCAGCAGAAGAAAAGAATATAATTGAAGAGTGAAAATGGAGAATTGATGTTGCTTCTTTGGAATAGAACATAAAAGTGAAATTATAAAATTTTTTCCTGTATTTTCTTTGCGATTGTGTGCTAGTTAACCCACAATATTTTGCCAACACTTGCAAAGCACTTTTCACTGTGACAACTACTCCCTCTTTCCCAATTTATATGAACTCATTTTTCTTTTTAGCTAGTCCTAATAAAATTACACATTTCTACATTTAGGGATCGTTTGGTAGAGTGTATAAGAATAATATAAAATATGGTGTATTAATAATGCTTACATTAGTAATGTTTGTGTTATCTATGCTTACATTAGTTATACTTGTATTTTTTTATCTAGTATTTGGTTGATGTATTAAAAATAACATGAATTGCATAAATTTTAGAAAAAATTACAAAAATACCCTCCATATATATGTTGGAAAGGATGCGAAATTTTTTTGAAGAATAATAGTGTCTTTAATCTTGTTAATGCATGCATTGGATCCATTGCATTGCTAATATCATGAATTTTGAGATATTAGTAATACACATCTCAATACACAATAGAACGTATAACTAATGTAGGGTAAAAATATATACCAAACAAAGTACTAGTAGTACATGTTAAACTAATGCATGCATACACCTTACCAAACGACCCCTTAATAACAATTAAACTTTAAAATGCTTATCTTTTCCTTAATGAAATGAGTTGTAGCCACACACATATTTATGACTTATTTTAGACCACGAGTTTCAAAAGTCTTTCTTTCTTAAACTCCATGTCGAATCAAATTACCGCACATAAATTGGGACGAGGAAATAGTTTCTAAGGATACATCTTGATATGCGCAAATAGCATACTCTAATAGCAACGATATGGTGCTTTATATAGGAGAGGTAATGGTCTTAGTTTCCTTGGGTTCAATCTATAAATCCCATGGGAATTTAATTAAAGGATTCAATCCTATTTGGAATTGGTTTTCTTAACCAAAAAAAAAAAAAAAAAAAAAGAAGAGCTGGTTTCCTTATTTGCTTCTACATGCATTTATATGTAACTACTAGAAATTATCCCTATGGTGACGGTTCAAAAACCGTTGCAATAGGCATAAAAACCGTCGCCATAGCTCTATCGCAACGGTTAAGCAAGTGTCCTATATTTGGGTGTTGCAATAGAGCTATCGAAACGATTGATGCGACAGTTGATAGAAACCATCGTCATAGACCAACCTATAGCAATAGTTATTTTTTCTTCTAATGGGACGCTTTTTTTCACCTATAATATTGGTTCATAACCGTTGCAATAGATTCTACTGCAACAGTATTAAACTGTTGCGATAGAAGCTATTGCGGCAATTTTATAATTCTATTGCAATGATTTTTTTCCTATCTGTTGCAATGGTTTATTATTCTATTGCAACGTTTTTTGACTACCTATTGCAACGATTTTTGATTATTATCGCAATAATTTATTAATCTATTGCAACGATTGTTGTCACACATTGTAACTAGTTCAAATATCAATTGCAACAATTTATATAAAATAGTCAACCGTATTATAAATTAGTGTTTACATACATAATCAACAACAACAACAACATACCCACTATATTCTCATCACAAAACAAAAATCATTCATAATAATCACATAATTCAAAATATGGGACAAACTAGTCATTCAAATCCAAAAGCAAAATGTCAATTTTAAGTACCCAAATGATTGGTTAAGTTTTTACATAGTATCAAGTTTGAGTCCCCATAAGTTTCAAGAAGTTCAATATCAAAAATACTGATAATAGAGCATCTATCAATAATCCCAAAATCTTCTTAAGTAAGGTCAATGTCTTCATCACTTTCTTCATTTTGGACACCTACAAAAAGAGAATAAATAAATTCAAATAACTCAAAAGACTCAAACGATAGATTCTCGCTTTATAGCATGAGATTAGAGGCTATTGCAACAAAGACCATATAAATAAAAGAGCGATGATTATACCATAAATCAAGACAAATCACAAAAATTGTTGACAAATCATAGGTGAGGTTTAATAAATAGAAAAGAAATGCAGCAATATAATGAATAAAAATTAACATGCCTGCAGCACCAGTAACAAGCACCGTAATAGGATCTTTTTCACCGCTCAGGAAGCCCCATACGTGATTAACAATCTTTCATGACTAATATGCATAACCCAATTATTATAAATTGGTAGAAATAAATAAAATCACAAGAAAAATAATAAACAAGAACACACAGATTTATGTGAAAACCCTTGCGAGAAAAATCGCGGGCAGAGGTAGAGGGTGTTTCACTCTAATGAAAGGAGAGGAGTACAATATGGAGAATGAGTATTTTTTGGATACACAAAACAAACCACTAAATACACTTATATAATATGTGCATACAAATAAGTCCTAGGCCTAAAAACATAAAGGTCCATATCGGGTCTGTCGGCCCGATCCCTACACTACCACCACAAACCCCATTGAAAATCACCAACATAGGTCGCACCGTGAAAATTTATGGGCCGGATCAATAAAATTTGGATCACAACTCTAACAATCTCCACCTTGAAATGAATTCTAATTCAGAACTCAAATCCATATCAAAACAAACTCTCCACCTCTTCTACAAAAGTCCCTAAGGGCACATGTTAACAGCTAACACTAACCAAGTCCAAGAAATGCTCAAACTTGGCACTTGGTAGTGTCTTGGTCATTATATCAGTAGGATTATCATGATTACTAATCTTGCTCACAATAATAGCACCACGAGTAATAATATCACGCATAAAATGATACCGAACATCGATGTTCTTTGTCCTCTCGTGAAACATCTAATCTTTCGTAAGGAAGATAGCACTCTGACTATCACAAAAGACTGCAATAATCTATAATTCATTGCTAAGTTCACCAAACAGACACTTCAACCAAATAGCTTCCTTGAAAGCCTCTGTAATAGCCATGTACTCTGTCTCAGTAGTTGACAAAGCAATCGTAGTCTGTAAGGTAGCTTTCCAACTAATAGCACAACCACTAATGGTGAAAACATAGCATGTAAGGGACCTTCTTTTATCATGGTCTCCTGCAAATTCAGAATCAACATACCCGATTACTCCATCTCTATTCCGGCCAAACTGTCAACAAACATCAGCAGATCCATGCAAGTATAAAAAAATCCACTGAACTGCTTTCCAATCTTCTTTGCCTGGATTTGCCATGTATCTGCTAACTATACTGATGGCATAAGATAAATAAGGTCGGGAGCACACCATCGCATACATAAGAGACCCGACAGCACTAGAGTATGGAACTCGAGACATACAGTCAAGCTCATCATCTGTTTTTGGAGATAAAGTGGCCGAGAGTTTGAAGTGAGCTACCAATGAAGTACTTACAGGTTTGGGCATTTTGCATATTGAACCTATGAAGCACTTTCTCAATATACCTTTTCTGACTCAAGTATAACTTACAATTCTTTCCATCCCTCAGAATCTCCATGCCAAGAATCTCCTTTGCTACTCCTAGATTCTTCATATCAAACTCCTTACTGAGCTAGGCTTTGACTTTTATTATCTTTCTTATATCCTTTGTTGCAACCAACATATCATCAACATACAAGAAAGATACACGAATGAACCATTACTTACCTTCTTGAAGTAGACACAACTATTATAGTTGCTCCTCTGAAATATGTGAAAGGTCATAAAAGAGTCAAACCTCTTATACCACTGCCTGGGTGACTGCTTTAAGCCATAAAGAGACTTTTTCAGCAAGCACACATAGTCCTCCTTTCGTGAGACTACAAAGCCCTTTGGTTGCTGCATATAGATGTCCTCCTTAAGTTCTCCATGTAAGAATGCAGTTTTGACATCCAATTGCTCAAGCTCAAGATTACGCATGGCCATAATACCAAGAAACGCTTGAATCGAACTATGTTTTACAACTGGAGAAAACACATCTGTGAAGTCAATACCTGAAACCTGACTATAACCTTTAGCAACTAGTCTTGCTCTGTACCTAGCATCTTTAACTCCCGATGTTCCTTCTTTCTTTTTGAATACCCACTTGCAATGGACAACTTATTTATCACTAAGCAATCTCACCAGATCCCATGTGCCATTCATATGAAGTGATTCCATCTTCTCCTACATAGCAATTATTTATCGGCCGAAATTATCATAACTAACTGCCTCTGAGTAAGAAGAAAGATCTTCACTAGAATCAATACCTTCTGCTATACTCAATGCATAAGCAACCAAATCAGCTTCAGTATACTTCTGAGGAGGTCTAATATCTCTTCTATTCCTGTCTTTAGCAACAGAATATTGTGGCACCACTGGTGGTGAAGAAGAAATAGTATCACTCTGTATCTCCGGGCTAGCCTCAGAAGTAGGCACTGGGGTAGACTCTGCTCCAATCTACAATTCAACACGGGCGCTTGACCTTTGCTGATTTATGTCACTAAGCTCATCTGGGGGTGAAGAACTACATTCAGAGGAAGCCCGAAGCATGGAAGTTTCATCAAACACAACATCCCTGCTAATTATAACTATTCTGCTTTTTGGACACCAAAGCTTATAATATTTAACACCAGGCTTATAACCCATAAATAAGCACTTGACAGATCAAGGTTCCAATTTTCCATTATCAACATGAGTATACACAGGACATCCAAATATCCTCAAATCAGAATAACTAGCAGGAGTACCAGACCATACCTCTGGTAAAATCTTTTTATCAATCGCGACTGAGGGGAGTAGTTAATAAGAAAACAAGTTGTGGAAGCAAATTTTGCCAAAAAAAAATTTGGTAAACTAGCATTAGAGAGCATACAATGCACCTTCTCCATTATAGTCCTATTTATTCGTTCAGCCACACCATTCTACTGCGGAGTATGATGAACTATCAAGTGCTTCATAGTTTCTTCTGACTTTCACAGAGAATTAAATTCATTAGAATAAAATTCTAGACCATTATCAGTCCAAAGGCATTTTACCTGCTTCCCTGTTTGCTTTCATAATCTTCAACTCCTTAAAAGCAGGCAACACATCATTCTTTTGCTTCAGGAAGAACACCTAAACTTTTCTAGAATAGTCATCATCAATAGTCAATAAATAATTTGTACCTCCTCTAGAAGGTACTCTAGAAGGACCCCAAAGATCTGAATGAACGTAATCAAGTGTGCCCTTAGTTGAGTGGATGCCTTTAGTGAATTTGACTTTCTTTTGCTTCCCAAAAATGCAATACTCAAAAAACTCCAATTTAGTAATACTCTGCCCATCAAGAATTCCTCTCCTGCTTAGTTCAGCCATCTCGTTTTCACTCATATACCCAAGGCGCATATGCCAAGGTTTAGCAATGTCACTTTCTGATAAAGAGGAGGTAGAAATAGTTGCATCACCTATAATAGTATAGCCTTGCAGGATATATAAATTTGTAGACTTTCTCTGTCTCTTCATCACAACAAGAGCACCTTTAGGACTCCACCTTCACCAGTGTACCTAGCACCGTTAGAATCAAGGGTACTTAAGGAAATAAGATTTTTCTTCAGGTTTGGGACATACCGCACATCACCAAGTATCCTTACAACCCCATCAAATAACTTGATCTTGATTATTCCAATATCAGCTATCTTACAAGTTGTGTTATTTCCCATCAACAAAACACCTTTAGAGACTGTTTCATATATTGTAAACCAATCTTGATTATGATATATATGAAACGTGCAAGCTGAATTAAGAATCCAATCCTCACAGGGTTTGGAGTTACCATCAGAAACTACCAAGATTTCTCCATCACTGCTACCATCTTCCATAAAACTAGCTTTACAAGACTTCTCTGGTTGGTTTCTCTTTGGTTTTGGAGCTTCTCTTTTCTCTCTATTTTGTAGCTTCTAATACTCGGATTTGATATGGCCATTGTTCTTGCAGTAATTACAAGTTTTGTTTCTGTTTTTGGATTTGGACCTAAACTAATCATCACCCCCAGAATTTCTCTCACGAGTCCTTCCTCGAATAATGAGACCATCTCCTTGAGTCTCTAACCCATTCACAAGATGTTTTATTTTCTCCTTAGAGAACAACACATCATAGACTTCATCAATCGCCAGGGTATCACGACTATATAAAATCGTATCCCTAAAGTTCTTGTATGATGTAGGCAGCAAACACAACAAAAGCAACCCTAAATCTTCCTCATCGTACTTAACTTCCAGAGTCTCTAAATCAGAGATGAATTTTGTAAAGACAGATAAGTAATCTTCCAAAGATGCACCCTCAGACATATGATGGAAATAAAGTCATTGTTTGAGATGCAACTTACTTGTTAGGCTCTTCGTCATGCATAAAGATTCCAGTTTCAATCACAACGCAGCGACAGTGGTCTTCTTCAAAACATCCTATAAAATCTGATTGGATAAGTGAAGGTGGGTCTGTGATAGAGCCTTCCGATCCTTATGATGTTTATCATCATCTATCCACAATGAGGAAATGTGATAAAACCCTTATAGCACATCATCCAAATCCATCTGCATGAGCACAGCCCGTATCTTAACCTGCCATACAAAAATCTGGTGTTTCGATCCTACAACGAAATATCGTACTTTATAGTTGTCATCCCCGAGAAAATAATCGACCAAGCTCTGATACCAGTTTGTTATAGATCGGCAGAAATAAAGCAAACCACAAGCAAAATATTAAACAAGAACACACATACTTACGTGGAAACCCTTGCAGGAAAAACCACGAGTAAAGGAAGAAGATGTTTCACTATAATGAAAAGAGAGGAGTACAATTTGGAGAATGAGTATTTTATGGATACACAAAATAACTCACTAAATGCATTTATATAATATGTGTATACAAATAAGTCCTAAGCCCAAAAACATAAAGGTCCAAATAGAGCCTATCAGTCCAATCCCTATGCTACCACCACAGACCCCATTGACAATCACCAACATAGGTTGCACCACGAAACTTTCTGGGCCAGATCAATAAAATTTGAATCACAAATCTAACACCAATAAAACAAGAGGCTTTTCAATTGATAATTCATTAAACCTTACACTACTTAATGCTAGCCATTAATCTGCAGCAGCCTTCTAATTTATTTGAGTTTGATATCGGTTGTGCTTTGTAAAGCTCTCACATGCAAAGTTCTCCTTCAAGGTGAAAACTTTTACAAATTTCTTTATTTGTTAGAACTTAGAAAACTAAAAGGTCTATTGGAGTGACTCATCTTCTTAGGAAAAGTGAAAGACCACTTTCTGTGTTCTACTTTTGCATACAAGTTTGTATATATTTTGTAATTACTGATAGCACTGTAATTACTGATAGCAGTATTATGGTTCAACTTATAAATCTTTAAATATAGGTTACCATTCTAAAAAAAAACTTCTGCATACAGCTTTCAAGGAGGTTGCTTTGCATATCAAGAAGGCATTTTTTATTCCTTCCATTGTAAATAAACTACTTATAACTCGACAATGGGGTTTCAGGAAGAGAGAGTAAAGAAAATTATTGCAACATGCTGGTTAGACATGGTGTATGTAATTAGCAAGATATTCAATAACATTCAATGACCAAGTGTAAGTAGCATCTAAAATATATAAAAGGGAATACAGTCGATCATTGAGAAAAAATAGATTTTTTGGTACTTCAGTGGATTTATCAAAAAGGATACCATGACTTGAAATACAAAGAACTACACTCAAATAAGAAAACACCAAAAATTTGAATTAGGCCAAAAAAAAAATCACAGGTTGTAACTTGTGCACACGATACATAATTAAGGCCAGAACAAACAATACTCTATGCATTTCTCTTTCTATCTTTTTTTGTTCAGGTAAGGGGAGTGGTTTAAGTGACATCAATACACAAGGCTGAGAGAATTTGTACCAGCAGCTCCAGTGACAAGAACTCTTGCGGGCTTTTTTGCCATGGATGTAAAAAAATAAATATGCAGAGGCTGAGAAAAGAATAGTTAGCTAGACAGAAAAATCTCATGTTTAACTTGACAATAACTAGCTGAAAAGATCTCAGTAAGGAGGATCATGTTTAACAGAAAGATCTTAGTAAGAAAGATAACAAAACCAGGGTAAACCCCTAAGCAGTCCGTACCAGTCCGTACAAAGAATGTAATATTTTTAGGAAAAAAGAGGATATAGCCATCACATTAACAGATGTATCCACTAAAAAAAGAAAAGAGGACGAGAAGAATAAGAATAAGAAATGGAGACTGACCTTGATTATTACTACCAATAGATGGACAATTTATTGGTTGAATAGCAACTCTTCTACAGACAAATGAACATTGAATCTTAGCATATTAGGATCAAGTGTTAATCCTAGATTTAAATATTGGAGTTGTGAAATGATGTTCATTGTAACATCTCATTCGATGACATCTCTTTGAGCATTGAATTTTTTCTGCATTCTTTGTTGTATCCTCTCTTCCAATTCATCCAATCTCTTCTCTACCAATTCATCAAAAATATTTATAGAGAGTCTAGAATGACTTGCTTTTTGTTTCAAAAGAGACTTGGTAACCCCGTGTCCGAATAGTTTTACTTGATTAGGATGATCATGCCCCATAACAATTATGAATGCATCAGTTGATTGACTTCCATCTTCAATTTCTTGAGTTTCTACTCTCTCCATTTCAACCTACAAGTCATATTCAAGAGCAAGTAAATTTAGTTAATGCAATATTTAAGAAAGAACAAATTATCTTGATCAATTTTGAATTAGAAAATTTCCTACTATTTTGTTTGTAATGTCTTCAGATGAGTCCTTATATACTCGATCAGGTTTTCTTCTTCTAGTAGCCACAAATAATTCCTTATTTGATAAAGCGACCGAATTTTCCTTCCCATTTTCCTATTTACATGCAAGTCAACATTAAAATATTTCCAAGTAAAGTCAACAAGTTCATAATAACAATATGGCAAAATATGAAACCTCGCAGATGAGAGCAAAACTTATTTTGCCAACAGTGTGCAGATACGTAAGCTTTTTCTGATTCTCTTCGTTAGTGATGGATGTATCCTGCAAGACAATATTTACAAATAAGTTTTTAATAAAAAAAATTAAGGCAGTGAAAGGTTAAACACACAGAATTTAATGACTTATATCAAAAGAAATAATAACGTAAAAAGAAAGTTCAGGCATGATGAATTCAATGATAAATGCATGGTAACAATAATATAACAGTTGTCCATATTGATTTCATACCTCAGCTTCTTAAAAATTCCAATACTTAAGGAGATCCTCAAATATAGGTTCTGAAATAGTGCTAGGCCTTTTTTACCTTCGAATTTCGGCATTGGTGTAGGCATAAAAATGTTTTTTCTTAAGTCTGGACTTATACCCTCTAAATGCAGCATTAATTGATCTCATAGCCCAAGCTTTTCCATTTTTAGGAATGTCATATTTCTACTAAAATTTGGTTGAATTGGGTTAGTGTGAAAACCATGAAAAGTTTTTAAGCCGAAATCAAAATATTGAGAACTTAGAACCTGGATATAGCTCCACATATCATCGTGTGTCTTTAGCTTTATTCAACTTACATTAAGAGGACAAAATGTCCCATTCCTTGCCAATGTGCCAAGAAAGCTGGAAAATTCACTGACCACTGCTTTAGTTGGACCAATAGGCTAGTTTAACTCATTTAGCACTATTAGCTGAAGGTCACTCCGTGCATGTACTACTTGTATTTTTGTAGAACCTCTTTTTCTTTTAGTAATTGAAGGGCCTACAATAATATCAACAATAAAATTACTGAAATGAAGATAATTTTGGAATAGTATGAACTAAAATATATATATTGTTTATTTGCTAGTAAATTAGGAAGTATAACTGATCTTACTACACTCATTCAACTGTGGATTATGATGCACGAATGGTGGAGTCTGGCAATTCTTGTCGCACTTGCTCCTCTACTGGTGCTGTAAGAGAGGGTGGAATTTGGAGACACCTGTTTCACTTATTTTGGTACTTGAGATATAGTTGGCACTTGTTGCACTTGTTCTAGTACTTGAGATATAGCTGGAACGTTGTTTGACTTCTCCTTCTACTTTTGATTCTTTTTCTTTGCATTTATGTAGCTTGTATTCTTCTTCTTCTTCTTCTTCTTCTTCTTCTTATGTTCTAGTATTTGTTTGTTTTGTAGAGCTACTAGTGATCCAATTGAAAGAAAGTTTTTTCTTATGATTTATCGAACACCTGTGTTGATTCATGATTGTTCAAGTCTCTGTAAGATCAGAAAATAAAAATCAGCAGATCCCGATATGTAAGGTTAACAGATATGTAATATCTGTTGATCCCTATTGCATACGGATATATAATGTCAGCAGATCCCTATTGCAGGCACAGACTGTGAAAAATTCTAAGTGTTATAGCACTAAAACGCACCTGCTAATCTTACTTGAGACTCATGTATCTAAAACTTGTATAAATAAACTACAAATTGAAACAGTTAAGTAAAATTGCTTCAGAATTTAAGTGAATGTTATAGCATTAAAACTCACCTGCTAGACTTACTTGAGACTCATGTATCTAAAACATGTATAAATAAACTACAACTTGAAATAATTAACTGGATGTATATATTGTATTGGTTTGTTTTGTTCCTCAAATATGGTGTGTTGTGTTGTCTAGATTATTAATTCTCTTTGTTATGATTAGGACTTGTTGAAATGAATTAAACTCATATGTACTTGCAAAATCAGTTTCATTAAGTATATTGACCATATCACAAAGTCAATTTTAGTGATGGTTTAGGAGAGATGGTTATCCAAGCAAAATTGGCGCCATTCCCTAATAGCAATAGCTTCAACAACCAAATTTGTTATGTCTGCAATTTTTACCCCTTTAGCACCTAGTAGATTACCTTCATGATTTTTCACAGAAAAAAGTAGCTATACTTGGTCCTGGATTACTCCTAGATTTATATTTTGTCCAACCGAGAGATGGTGGAATCTATTTGAACATTTTTTATTGAAAACTTGGTTTGTAACTATCACAAATAGCTACCATCTATGGATAAGTATTAAGGATATCTATGTATTTAATCTCTAACCTAATAAACTTGTGAGTCGTGAAATTTATATGCCAGTAAATCTTCCATCTAGTATAAGTCCCTTAAACTGTATTCCTCCTTTTCCATAGGAATCACATGATGATGTTTTAGTATTGTTTGAAAAGTTACTTTCACCCTAGCATTGCCTTGTGCATCCCACCACTTCTTTATAGCCTGTCTCACCTAAACCCAAGGACCAATCATACCTGATTCCCCAGCATAGTAACTCCAAAACCCACCAGCCACATCTTTACAGTCTTTAAAGACTCTGTAGAGATCAACTTAGTTATACTGTAATACACTGCTCGATTTTGTCTTATTTTATCCCATAGCTTCTGCATTACACAGTACAGCTAGTTCTAAGGATATGATTGTAGAATCTCATCCAAGAATAGAAAAAAAGAAAAATAAAACAAATAAAAATAACAATTAGTACTAGATTCAACAACAATATACCCAGTGTATTCCAACAAAGTGGAGTCTGGGGAGGGTAAGATGTACACAGTCCATACAACTACCTCGGACGAAGTAGAGAGGCTATCTCTAATAGACAACAAACAGTACTAGATTATTGAGTAGTATATTTTAGAGAGTCAATCAGTTAACTAAACCCCAATCCCGAAGAATAGACTTCATAGGGTAATATCATAAAATAAGGTAACCAAAATAAAATGCCACTTTCACATACTTCTCACAAAAAGGTATCTTATAGGCCCATAAGAAAAATATATGGCACGATAGTCAGTGTTATGGAACCAAACCTATTTGATTATGCTGGATCACTGATCAGATAACTGTATGCTCAAAAGGCTAACAAGTTCCTTTAAAATCCCACAAAAATAAGGAAAATCACCTGCTTCAAAATACCTGCAATCGGGATCGTACAACCTGAAAAGGTTTAATTTAAATAAATTATTCCCAATAGAGATAAAACAAAATTATCACACCCTAGAACCACCATTTTAAGTGCTATCAAGAAAATTTTGGATCCTTCTACAGAAGTAGTGTACCAGCAGAATCTTGATACAAACTTTTTGAAGTCCAATGAATTCGACTATGCCATTGTTGTAGTAGGTGAATTCCCATAAGCAGAGATATTTGGTGATAGCATAAATCTTACAATAATAGAACCTGGTCCTAACACTATCAACAATGTCTATGGTGTTGTGAAATGTGTTGTAGTCATCGTTTCTGGTCGTCAAGTTATGCTACAGCCTTACGTCAATAAAATAGATGCACTTGTAGCTACTTGGATTCCGGCGACTAAAGGGTGAGGTGTTACAGATGTTTTATTTGGTGACTACAGATGTTTTATTTGGTGTCTATGGTTTCACTGATTAACTTGCTAGGACTCGGTTCAAGTCAGTTGATCAGCTTCCTATGAACATCGGTGATCGTTGGTGATCGCCATTACGATCCCCTCTTTCCCTTTGGATTTGGTATCACAACTCAACCAGTGAAAATAAATTAGAAGACATCATTGATACTATAGTGTGTGGGATAGTCAGATATTAAATAAAGGTTTATTATGTTAAGAGCTGCCTCAGAATACTAGTTAACAAAAATAAGGTACAGAAGGAACTACAAATTCTATGTATAAATTAATGGGCAAGCACTACTTTAGAGAACACAAGGTGTTGTCACTTTCAAGAAAAGCTACTTAGTTATTATTCATTATTGGAACTGGAGAAAAAGCAGAAGGCAGAATATTGTATTGAGGACTTCCCTTTGAATATATATGATGATGGATTTTTATAATTGTTGTTGTTGTTGTTGTTGTTGTTGTTGTTGTTGTTGTTGTTGTTGTTATTATTATTACTCCATCAATTATATTATGATGGTTTGTTACTGTTGACGAAAGATTATTTTCAAAAGAAAAAACTAGGTTTTAGAAAACCCAATGTTCAAATATCCACAAATAGGGATAAGTCTTTATGCTATATCATTTTCCTTTATCTGGCTATCACTTTAACCTTGGGCAAATTAGAGATATCCTGATTGTATAATATATTATCACTTGCCATTAAGATGCATGAACAGTTCCAAAAATGCAAGGAAAAAAACTGAGAAAACTGCTAAAATGGAAACCAAGAATACCTGATAGTAGCTCTACTTCAGTCTGTGGCTTCATTCAAATTCAGCCCCTTTCTCTTGATACCTGTACTGATCCATGGCCAAATTTTGCATCAAAACCATACAAAATTAAGTTCTTATTGCTTAAATTAAGGACAATACACCACAGATACAATAAGCACAGGGGTTAAAGACTTAACATGCTAGTAACAAACTGAAGAAACTGCTATAATAGAAACCCAGAAAACTTTTGTTGCTTTGCTTTATATCGGAATAGGAAACAATTCTCCTGTAATGGCTACAAGATAAAATGCAGAAAAGAACTCCAACATCAAAATATATTTTTTTTCTTGAAAACTGGTAACATTTCCAACATCAAAATATATTGAAACATACATTAATGCTCTCTATCACTGAAGATAATAAGTACGAGATATCGTGTGATTTAAACAAAATAATCACAGTACGGAGTGTAACCATGCTCTATACAATGGGCAATGCCACTCTATTTGACTATCTTTATAATACATATACCATCCCCTAACATCTTCATAAATAAATCTCTAGTAATATATTTAACAAGTTAATCAAATCACCTACTAATATCAATATGCTAGTAACTAATCTACATCTTACAAAAACAATGTGGTATAAGCAAGACCTTGGCTTCTTCTCCCCAACCTATTTAGTGTTCCACCTCAAGTACATGTCCTCGGTCAGCTACAAGAAAAGGTGAACAGGAAGTTTGTAAAATCCTAGTTATAGGAACTTCTGCGTCTTCAGAACTTAGACTAAAACTATTTGTTGTTAGTTGCCACAACATAAAGCCCATTTATTCTCTTCAATCCTTTGCCATAGACAGAGCATCTCACTAGGGCTTTGGTAATGTGCAATAACACAACCACAAAAATGGAAAACAATTAAACCCCAATAATTTTCAGTATTGTAATATACACGAAAATGAAAAACAATGAAACCCCATAAACACAAATAGAACCAACAAGCTTTGATTTCTTCAATCCCTAATTCCAATTTCACCCCCAAATTTCAATTTACCATCGAAACTATTGTAGTTCTAATACAATTATTATTTTTGGCAACGGTTAAAAGCATTGCAATAGAATATCTGTAGCGATAAATTTGGAACCGTCGCCAAAAATTTCGTTGCCATACAATTTTGTTTTCTCCTAATCCCAAAGTTCTTACCTTTTGTACAAATATGATAATGTTTCCATGTTGAATTCTTGTTCCTTGATCCACATGTTTATGTCGTAAATCAAATTCCCCGAGGAATTCTTCATGCATTTGGAATTTGCTTTGCATAAGTTGGTCATTAGTCGTCTCCAATCTTCTGCGAAGGTCACTTCCTTTACTTCATGCATCGAATTTTGTAATATAATTCTTTCAGTAGACATGATAAGGACATTGTGCTTCCATAGTTGTTTGTCAACTTGAAACATTACCAGTTCCTTATTCAAGCCACTATGGTAGATTCAAAAATTGTCAAAAGTCCAAGGATAACTCCGATCAACCGGGTCACTTCAAGCGAAATTGCTCAATCCAAAAAAGGGTAAAGGTGAATGTTGTTAGAAAAATAATGATAGTTGTACAAGAAATTCAAAATAAAACTTGCTTGGTGTGAGGCACGATAATACGTTTCTTGAAGATAGTTGAAGTCTAGCACTAGTGACGACTCTATCTTCGGGATTCAATTAAGCCACAAAACAAGTAGCATTCAAGAATGTTGCTCTTCTTCTTGAATAATGTCTCTCAAGTGTTTTCAAGGGGAAAGTAGTTTTGAGTGCTTGTCTTTTCCAAACAAAAGAAACACTATTTATAGGGTAAAATTTTCATGCAATTGAAAAGTATTAATTAAGCAATAGTTAATAGGTTCATGAACAAAAATTATCTTTCTTTCAAGTTTCAACAACCTAAAACGTAAATGAATTTACAATTGTTAATGCATTTGTAACTCAAGATGCATTTGTTTCAATTGTAATTTCACATTCATTTTCTTTGTAACTCAAAATGCATTAGTTTCAATATTAATTAAAACATAAAAAAATTTTAACCGATGCACTTGTTCCAAAAAATTGATTGAAATATAAGCTTCAGTAATATCAATCCCTCACTTGTTTCAAGAAATTTTATCTTCAAGAAACAAAATTCTTTTGAGACATTAATCTAGCAACATGCATCAATAATGGTGTCTTTTGGACTTGAACCATTAGCTAGTGAAGATTTTCTAAATCATTGACTACTTAGTGAACAAATCTTGAACTAAGTGGTTCATTGAATGAAGTATAAAAATACTCCACGTATATTGCTATGTTCCGGGAAAATCAAAATTCTTTGACACCTTACGGCCATATGTCCCAAATCCTTTTAGCTAAGTGCTTTAAGATTTCCTTGTTAAAATCTTATTGAAGCAGCCTCCACTTCGCACTTAGTGCGGTGAATTCATCAAGTGTAACTTTGCATACTCCGACTAAGTAGTCTATGAATTTCATTAAGAGAAATTAATCTCATCCTCCTTTAGAAAAAGTATCAGTAAATCTATCAAGAGTGTTCCTACACACTCCAACCGAAATTGGTGTATAGACTTAATAAGAGAATATAATCTCATTCTTTTCTTTTGTAGGAATACTGTCAAATCTATCAAGAGTGTTATTATTTACTCCAATTGATATCGGTCTTATAGATTTATCAAGATAAAAAATTTCAACTTATGCACATCTACTCACTCTCTAGGAAAAAAAATTATTGATGTGCTTCACAATTGTAACTTTACTTTTTTTCCCTTTAAACCTAAGATTACATTATTAGGAAGGGTTACCATAAAGTACAATCAACCTACAACAGGATTTATTCCCATCCCATTACAAGTTTGTACCACCAATTCCTTGCCTAACCTTTTAGACAAAGGATCTGCTAAATTGAGTTTAGACTTCACATATTGAAGCGATACTATGCCATCCTCCAATAATATTCTCATATGATTATGTTTGAGACGAACTTGTCTTGACTTGCCATTATAACAATCACTTGAAGCCGAAATATAGCACTTTATTATCACAATATATAGTCAAAGGTGGTATTGGCTTACCCCATAATGGAATATCTATCAGTATACTCCGCAGCCAATCAACTTTTTCGCCAGTAGAAGATATTGCGATAAATTCTGACTCCATGGTTGAGTGAGTAATACATGTATGCTTCTTTGATCCCCAAGATATTGCTGCTTCAGCCAAAGTGAAAATCCAAGCAGTAATAGATTTAGAGTCATTCGGATCAGAATTTCAAGTAGTATCACTATAGCCTTCAAGAACTGCTGGAAAGGTAGAATAATGCAGGCCAACATTAATTGTACTCTTTAGATACCTTAAAACACGAATTAAGGCATTCCAATGCTCAAATCTAGGGCTACCAGTAAACTTGCTCAAAGTTCCTACTGCATAACCAATATCTGGCCTGGTACAATTCATGGCATACATAAGACTCCCAACAATCTGAGAATATGTCAATTGATCAAGAAAATCACCAGAGTTTCATACTAGTTTGATGCTAGGATCAAATAGTGTAGGAGCAGGCTTGTCATCAAAATGACCAAACCTCTTTAGAACCTTCTCAATATAACTTGATTGAGTAAGAGTCAAACCACTTGCCGATCTTACAATTTTGATGCCTAAAATTACATCATCTTCTTCAAGATCTTTCATTTCAAACTAAGAAGCAAGAAAATATTTTGTTTCTTTGACTCTTTCGATATCAGTTCCAAAGATCAACATGTCATCTACGTAAAGACATATAATAATATCAAAATTTTCTTGAAATTTACTAAATATGCAGATATTTCCACCATTGATTAAGTAGCCTTTAGAAATCATAACTTTTCTAAATTTATCATGCCATTTTTTTGGAGCTTGTTTTAATCCATAAAGAGATTTAAGAAGTTTACAAACTTTACGTTCTTGACCAAGATTGACAAATCTTTCTGGTTGTTTCATGTAGACTTCTTCGTCTAGATCTCCATTCAGGAATGCAATTTTCACATCTATCTGATGAATCACAAGACCATGAATTGCTGCTAGAGCAATCAAGAGACGAATAGAGGTCATCCGAGCTACAGGTGCAAAAGTATCAAAATAATTAATATCTTTCAATTGAGTAAAGCATTTATCTACCAAACGGGCTTTGTACTTATCTAAAGTACCATCGGATTTCATTTTCTTCCTAAAAATCCATCGGCAACCGATTCGCTTACATCCAGGAGAAAGATCTAACAATATCAAGATCTGACAATATCCATGTATTATCAAATAATATAGAATGAATTTCATTATCAATGGCTTCACGCCAAAATGGAGCATCATGTGAAGACATAGCTTCAGCATAACTTTCAGGATCCTTTTCAACCAAATAAGCTAGAAAATTAGGTCCAAAGTCTTTTGATTTGGCTGATCTTGAACTACATCTTGGTTGACTTTCTTCCAATAACTCAACTATCTTTCTTTTAAGAGGAAAAATAGAAGAACTTAAATCTTGTTCAAAAGAATTTTTTTTCTTGGGATATATATGCTAAAAAAAGTTAGCATGTAAAGATTCAATAATTGTGTGAGGACTTGGGGTCTCAAGATTTAAAAATCTATAAGCCTTACTAGTTTGTGAATAACCAATAAATATCTAATCTACTCCTCTATAGCCAATCTTGGTTAAATGTTGATTTGGTAATCAAACATGAGCCAAGCAACCCCATACTTTAAAATAATTTATATTTAGTTTTCGATTATTCCAAAGTTCATATGGAGATGCATCATGATTTCTGAAAGTCTATTCAAAATATGACATGCTGAAAGTAAGGCTTCGGTCCATAAATTTTCAGATAGACCAGATCTATAAAGCATAGAATTAACCATTTCTATGAAAGTCCTATTTTTTCTTTCTGCTACACCATTTTGTTGTGGTGTATAGGACATGGTCAATTATTTTTTAATGTCTTCTCTCTTACAAAAATCAATAAAATCTGACTTTAAGTTCTCTCCACCTCTATCAGACCTAATTGACTTAATTTTCACACTCAATTTATTTTCAACTTCTGCTTTATATGTTTTGAATGTCTCAAATGTTTCATCTTTTGTTTTCGATGGAAAGACATAAGTATATCTTGAGTAGTCATCAATAAAAGTGATAAAATACCTCTTTCCATGGCATGACAAAAAATCTATCTCACAAATATTGGTGTGGATTAATTGCAAAAGTGTAACTGTCTTAAAGGACTTCTTCGTAATCTTGCATTTACTACAAGTAAGACACTTAGTAGTATGATTCTTTCCACAATCTTTGATTAATTCATTATTCACCATAAGTTTAATGGATCTAAAATTCACATGTCCCAGACGTTCATGCCATAAGTCCAGAGACTCCATAAGATAAGCAGAAATATTTTCATTTTCAATATTGAGTTTAAACATTCCATTTGTAACGTAACTTTTTCCAACAAACATGCCATTTTTAGATAAAATAAACTTATCTTCGTCAAAAACTATTTTAAAACCATGCTTCGAAAGAAGCGTACCTGACACCAAGTTCTTTCTAATATCAGGAACATGCAATACGTCCAACAATGTAAATATCTTTTCGGAAGTAAACTTCAGCTCAACAGTTCCTTTTCCCACAACTTTAGTAGAGGAGGAGTTTTCCATATATACAATTTTACCATCCCCCACTAATTCATAAGTCTTGAAAGAATTTCGGTTACCTGATACGTGACGAGTTGCGCCGGTATCTATCCACTATTTGAGCTTTCATGAAAGGTTCTTTCAAACTATTATTATCGCGCCATCGTGTCTCTTGTTCAATTTGCAAGTGTTGCAACAATTGTTCAAGAGTCAAATCTTCCTTTTTGTGTAAGAGTTTGCTCCGATATTCTTTTCAAGATGGAGGAAGTTTTGATACAATAGCACCAACATGAAAGTTTTCATCAAGAGCTATTCCAGATATAGCAATTTTATTAGCTATAAGTTGGAAGTCTTGTACTTGTTCAGTGGTTGACTTGTCATCAACCATTTTGAACTCCATATAATTTGAAACGAGAAATTTCTTAGAACTCGCCTCTTCTGCTAATAAATATCTTGAAGAGTGTGCCATGTCTCTTTAGCATATTTGCATTTAACATAATATTGATCATAATATTTGTTGGACATTCCTCCAAGAATATAATTCTTGCACAAATAATCATCATATTGCCATTTGGCAATTTGTTCTTTAATCAAAGTAGCCTCGTCAGATGCTACCTCAGAACCAGGAGCATTAGAACAAGGTTCTTCAAGAACTTATGCCAACTTTAATCGTCTTAAAAAGAATTCCATCTTTCTACGCCATCTAGGAAAGTCTTTGCCATCAAATATTTCAAAATTAGGATTAGGCAAAGATGGAATACTATTTGATATTGATGTAGAAGCCATAGAGACAACTATCTTCAAATTGTTAGAACAATAATGATAATTGTACAAGAAATTCAAAATAAAACTTGCTTGTCTTAGAGGAACGATAATACGCTTCTTGAAGATAGTTGGAGTCTCTTCCACGAGCAAACGAAGAACTAGTAACAACTCTATCTTCGGGATTCAACTAAGCCACAAAACAAGTAGCATTCAAGAATGTTGCTCTTCTATTCTTGAATTGGTGATTTCACCATTTGATCAATGTCTCTCAAGTGTTTTCAAGGGGAAAGTAGTTTTGAGTTCTTGTCTTTTCCAAACAAAAGAAACACTATTTATAGGGTAAAATTTTCATGCAAGTGAAAAGTATTAATTAAGCAATAGTTAATAGGTTCATTAACAAAAATTGTCTTTCTTTCAAGTTTCAAGAACCTAAAACGTAAATGAACTTACAATTGTTAATGCACTTGTAACTCAAGATGCATTTGTTTCAATTATAATTTCACATTCATTTTCTTTGTAACTCAAAATGCATTTGTTTCAATATTAATTGAAACATAAAAAACTTTTAACCGATGCACTTGTTCCAAGAAATTGATTGAAACATAAACTTCAGTAATAACAAATGTAACGGTCAAAACCATTACGAGAACATAACTTATAACTAATAGAAATGGCATCAAGCTAGGTATAGTCCTTTATGGTCTGAATACAAAAGAGGAGCAAACGTCAAGTCTTGATCCAAAGAGTCTTAAGGCCGTTTACAGTCATGGCACTTTAATAAAGGACTAGAAGCCAAAATATTCCTCTTTCGTGGTTTATTTTATTTGCTTTGTCGGATTCATTTCTTGCCGCAAATGTTCACTTGTAGAATACCATAGTTCAATGGATTGACGTTCTTTAGCTTGTTTAAGGGAATAGCCGTAAGACCAGTTAGAAGAAAGGAAACGGGAAAGTTAAATTGAGCAGCAACACTTTGAACATATTATGTACTAGTAATAGTTTGTCAAACTATGTCAATAAAACATACTTTAATCAGATTTTTCTGGAATGATCAATATTTAGGTAGTCCTTCCTCATTTCTTTGTAACATGTATGATTTAGAAATCTAATACACAGTTTCCACATAAGTTATGCTGCATAACCTTAAATCTCCACTTCTCTTTAATTGATTCCAGTGAGTAGTTCATGATAACTATCTTCAAGCTTCCTCTACTTTGATGGTAACCTCATTATTTTCTGTGCCTACAATTCTCTTCCAAAACCAGTGTTCCCTCCAAACTCTGTCCATTTTCTCAATAGGCAAATTCTTGGTCTCTGGCAAAAGAAAGTAGACAAATGTAGTCATTATTGCCACCCAAACTCCAAAAAAGAAGAAAATCCCATACTTGAAGTG
>NC_061113.1:182689454-182939213 GCF_002878395.1 Capsicum annuum
TAAAATATATACTCATGTATACATTAAATATACACGTCTATAGAAGATATATACATATATATACGCACCGTTCAATATATATGTACTACTTTAAATAAAACATATACTTCAATATATATATATATACACACACACACTACAATATATAGACATTTTATAAAACATATACACATGTATACATTAAATATACACATTTATAGAAGATATATACACAAATATACAAAACATATGCTACTTAATATAATAAATTAATAATACTTGATAGTAAATTAACAATATATTTGAAGTAAGTTTTTAATTTAAACTAGAAATTCAATTTAAATCATTAAATGAAAAAAATTATAAAGTAAGGACCAAGGAGTGAATGAATGTTGAATTTTATTGATTGCGAAATGATCAAAAATTTATAATTTACATGAATGAAAAATCTACAAATTATGCATCATTTTTTCCGACTCATTCATGTTAATATTAACGGAAACTTGCATAGGATAGTCAAAGTCAACGGAGGCAAAACCATGCATTAGACTTGATTCTGCTGCGTTCTCCTGTGAAGATATGATTTCTTCAAGTTTCTGCTCGTCGTTCGGCTCCGGTTCCATTCCTTGGTTTCTTCTTTCTGCTCTAATCCAATCTCTGAGATAAACTAGAACATTCATTGCATTGCTTCCCAATGAGTGTCGATTGTCTCCAAGCTGCTGTCGTCCCTCACTAAAGACGCTCTCTGATGCGACGGTTGACATTGGAACATTCAAGATATCTCTAGCTAATCTTGAAAGCACGGATATTGTGTTTCATTACTCCTCCACTAATCCAACGTGTTGATCCATCGTCTGCGATCCTCTGGCGGCCAGATAAGTTGATGTGTAAGCTCTCTCATCAACACTGTTCCAACAAGGTAAATCATAAAAGAAATCAGGAAAATCACTATGTGCTAGCCTTTTAGAAAATAATGGCTCCTCGGGAGGATGAAGAACGACAGTTGGAGTGATATTTGTAGGTACGGCTAAATCAACTAAATCAACATAGTGATTATATAATTTTTCTATGTATTCATTTGCATCACCCATAGCCGTCCACAAATCAGGTTGTACTTGTTTAGAATCATTGTTAGTATTTATTTCTAAGTTAGCATAAATAATAGTAGTAAAGTGGCACATAGTATTATATTTCATGCACGGATTTAGCATAACACCAACTAAGTAAATAGGGGGAAATGGAAAAAAATATTTTTTAAATTTAGTAAACATGGCACCAACAATTTCTTTATAACCTTCTTTATTTTTATATTCTTTGAGCAAACAAGAAATATCGGCTATATATGCCAAAATATTACCAGTAGGATAATAAGCACCAAAAAATTCAACCATAGCTACATAAAATTTTTCAAAAAACTTAACAAGATCATTATTTACAACCCAATCAGAATTATGTAGCACGCAATCAGCAGAATCAGTACATGAACCACAATGTTGGTTAAAAGCTAGTGTAATAGGAACTCTATATTTATAACAAGTTTTTAAAAAATCATACGTAGAATTCCATCTAATATCAATTTTCTCAGGCATCAATATCGGTGCAAGTCCATTTTCTTGACATTTAACTTTAAATTCTCTAATTCTCGATCTACGATTATTTCCTTGAATAAAACCAACAGCAAGACGGATTTTTAATATAAAGCTAAAAAAACTCAACACCATCTTTTACAATTAAATTATATATATGACATGCACAGTTAATATGAAAAATTTCAGGTAACAACGGAGATAACTTAGCTTTTAACTTTGTTATAGCAGTCTTGTTGTTAGAAGCATTATCAAAAGCAATACATAAGATTTTATTTTCGATATCATAAAATTCGGCAACTTTAACAATAGAATCAGCAATAAAATCTCCAGTATTTTTATGATCTTCATCATATAAAAAAGCAAGAATAAGTTTTTGCATCACAAAATTACTATCAATCCAGTGACAAGTAATGGTTAAATAATCATTTTTGTTTACAGCACGATCAAGATCAGAAGTTAGGGACAATCTACATTGAATATTTTTTTTAACAATATTGATAAATAAAAATAATATTGTGAATGAAGTCTAAATATATCAGACCGACAAGTACTTCTAGGAAAACCATTAAACATAGGGTTATAAATTGCTTGAATACAGTGAATAAAGGCATCAGAAGAAGGAAAACTAAAAAGCAAACAACCCATAACTACCATTTTAGCTATTTCTTCCCGGTCCCTCAATTTATTATATTTCTTCATTACCTGTTCGGTTGCTGGGTCCATTCTAGTTTGCGTTGGCCCACCAACATCTCCACCACCTTGTGCAATATTTAACTATCTTTCGTGAGTATCACATATATGTCTCATTAACGTATCTGTACCCCTTGCTTGCCTCCGCTTTTATGGTTATATATTTGTTGACAAATATTGCATTGCACCTCAGTATCTGATATACGTTTAAAAAATTTCCATGCAATACTAGTTGTTTTACGAGCTCTTAGGGCACGGGGAGGATGGGAAGGAAGATTAACTGATTCAGATCTAACGTTAGCATTTCCTACTGCGGGTATCTCACCAATATTTTCATCATCTTCGTCTAAATTAACCGCATCTACTTCATTTTCTTCTTCTATACCATAATTTTACTAAGCTTGTACATAATACATATCGTGAGTATCTACACCTATTTCTTCCTCAAAAGGTGTACCAAGCAGTACCGGAGGTGAAGATACACTGGTATATCTACTACTTGAAGTACCTCTACCACTAGTAATTTGCTTTTTACTATCACTACCGCTTTCGAAATTTTTTTTTTTAACACCTTTAGTAGCAAGGTTTCTTAATTTATCCATAATATAAATTAAACTAAAAAAATTCAAAATACACAAATATAATAAAATTAAATATTCAACAATTAATACACTAAAAAAAAAATTAAACGTAAGAGAAGGAACGACAATGCCAAATTTTGAAAGTATCCGAAAGTTGCGACTTTAGAAACTTCCACTCGTACTTTGTAATCACAGAATTAAAAAATTAAAGTGAGCACGTTAGGAAATTAAATATATAGAATATTTGAGAATTGAGAATTGACATTTGAGAGAATGAAAAATTATGTGAAAAATAATTTGAAGGTGTAGGGTATTTATAGAATTTTTTTTTGGGATTAAAAAATATTTTAAATGAATTTTTTTCTTTAATAAATGGGCCCAAACTAGCTGTTTGGACCCAAAAACGGCTATATAGCCGTTGGGCCAACGGATAGTCTGGCCCAAACCTCAAATTTATTATTTTTTTTTTAAAAAAACTTAATCGAGCCGGTTAACCAGCGGGCCTGGACCGGGTTTGGTCCGGGCTGGGTTAACCAGGCCCAACCAAAAAATTTAACTGGCCTGGGACTCGGTACCCTACAGCCCATGGGTTGACCGAGCTGGGTTAAACTAGGACGATTTTATTAAATGGGCCGGGTTGGGCCGGGTCAACCTGACCCGTTTGACAGGTTTAACCAAAAGTGTGTTCTTGAACATCATGGCTGAGAGTTGGTTGTAGATCTACAAAAGATTTTACTTGTTTAGTTTGTTTCTTGTGTTTGTTTCTTCCTCATCAACACAAAAAAAGTGTCTAAATCTAAAGTTGAGCTTAATAAGAAGAGACTTGTTGTTGTGAAAACTTGAAGCGGCCGTGAGTTTGGCTTGTATTGGGACGTTGGAGTGACCATTGTGGTGTATTGTTTTATGTTCTTGAAGGTGTTGATGTTGTGTTCACCTTAAACTTCTCTTCATCCTATGTCTTAACTTCTATAAAGAGTAATAGATCCAAAAAGGTTGTAAAACAAAGTTAAAAATTGTTTGTGAGAAGACTTGCCAACATCACCTTTTCAAGACTTGACACCACTTTTCCTTAAAATAAGGAACCTTGTCTTGTTGAACTAGTGAGGTCAAACATCACCTTTTGAGTTTGAAAAAAGTTGAAAAAGTTACAAGACTTTACGTTTCCCTCCCAATAACAAGTCATTCATTACAAATGATATAAAAGGACTAAGACTTCAAGTTGATGAACAACATATGTGGACCGCGGCCAATGACATGCTACCACATCACCCTAGTTACTGATCATGTGATAATTAAGCTCAAATTTGGATGTTCTAGTTTCTAATTATTGATTCCTAGTTTCCTCAATTGACTTGAGAACTAATTAACAAACTAGTACATTCCTACTAGCTTGTCAATTAGTCCTTTAAAGCCTTGTGTTCATGCCAACGTTTGTTTGTGTGCTTTTGTCGTTTGAATACATTGTAACTCTTGGCTCTAGTCCAACGAGAATTCTTTGAGTTTCAAACAAGAATCCACTCCAGACAAGAGCATACTCATACCTTAAGGATTTATGGGTTACAAGCCAATCTATAACACTTGTGGAGCTCGAGTGTGAGTAAACCTGGAGAGTGTGAATGAGGAGAAGGCTTTTAAACTAACTTGTTTGTTGCTTGTGTAGGTGATACCTTTACAATAGAGGGAACCACATCTCAAACCATGGATTCTAATGCTATAGAAACTATGAGGGTCACTCTTGAAGCTGTGACCTAAACTCTTAAAAGGTTAAGTACGGAGGTTGGAGCCATAAAGGGAGATGTGATGACTATTAGTGGGAGGTTAGAATAAGTGGACAGTCAAAGTAACTCTCTCCCTTCTACACCTCAACATGTTTTTCCAAGTGGACATAATAGAAACTCCCCCGGCACCGTTACTCCCAAAATATGGCCCCAAATGCCAAATCCTTCACTAGCTCTACTGAATATCGCAAGTCAAACCACGCATATCCCTCTAACCCGTGACTCCAATAGACCAAAACATTCCCAAAATCCTCAAGTTTTGAAAGAGGGACTTGGACGTCCAATACCTTCACAAAATCCAAACCTTTCCTTCCAAGCTCCACTAAACCAAAGATCACCACCTCCACAAAATCCAATTCCTCCGAATCAATTTCCAAATGTCCAAAACCATCCCATCCACTTTGAGGAATATGGTACAAAGGATTATGAAGGGTATGGATCCTTTGATGATGCCTACATGAGGGAGGGGGAGATAAGAAGGGGTCGTATAAATCCAAAGAGATACCGACGGTATGCAGAAAGAGAAAATCGACACCAAGAGAGAGATATAGGCATCAACACCATTAAGTTGATCCTACCAATCTTTAAAGGTGAAAGTGACCCTGAGGTCTACTTACCTTGGGAATCAGCTTATGACAAGGTGTTTTAAGTGAATGACATATCTGAGGAGAGGAATAGTTGTTATGCCATAGCTCACTTTGAAGGCTATGTTAATACATGGAGGGAATATGTCAAACGGTTTGGTAATGATTTGATTGATGGATAACCACCACCTTGGTTTCAGTTGAGGTACCTAATGAGACAACGATATCTTCTCGAGAGTTATTGACATGAGTTGTTTGCTAGATTATACAACTTGCAGTAAGGGAATCAAAGTATGATGGCATATTATGATGAGTTTTAATAACTCATGTTGAAACTTGATCATCTTAGGGAACAAATTAGTCATGACATCATTCGGTTCAAGTGTGGGTTGTACAAAGAGATCTCCACTTATTTGACACTTCACAAGTTTGATACCGTTGAAGGTATTTTCCAAGTGGATTTTAAGATTAAAAGAGAACTTAAAGAGAGGTCGTCATTCAAAGAAAAGGGATAATAAACCTCAGGTTGGCCGAGGGGAAGGATATGGTTCAATCCTCTTCGATTAGGACCAAAAATAAGGACCAACCCGCCACTACAAGGCTACCCGAGTCTAAAACAGTCCATAAAATCCCTTTGAGGTAAGAAGCTCACAAGTATCCGAATCCTAAAGGGTTTCAATGCTTTAAGTACCAAGGTTGGGGGCATAAAGTCAATGAATACCCTAACCGATGCAATGTAATCCTAAGAGAAGGTAGATTATATTTCCTTGGTGAAGAAGTGGGTATTGAGGGTGATGAGAGTAAGGCCGAGCCTTAAGATGGGGAGACGGCCAAGAGGAAGCCACATGATGATGATGATGATGATTGTAAGGATGCTTATCCACAAGAAGGGGAGTATGTGGTTCCAAACTTTGTAGTGAGGCGTGTCATGATTAGTAAGGCAATAGATGCAATGTCCCGAGTCTGTACCCAAGATGCTACACGGTGCTTACGACCCTAAAGGACCACAAGCTAACCCATGACTGATATCTGCTGTGAGCACTGAATAATATACTAAAATAAATATGGAAAATAGGCTGAAATACCGTAAGGTTCAAATATCTAAAATACATCTGAAAATATCAAATTGTAATGATAATCTGTAAAACTGAATACTGTTTCAAAACTAATCTAAAAAGCCTCTAAATTAAACTATTTGAATGAGGAGTTGATGGGACAATCCACCAACTAACTCTATCTACTTAAATGCTGAGTCTACTGAAATAATAAAATAATATCCTTGAATGATGAGGACTCACTATTAATCTACTACTACTAGATGAATCTGAATCTATCTATGTGCGGTTGGGAGCCTGAGCATCCGAATGTATGATATAAGACATCATAGCGCAAAGAAAGAGTATGCGTCAGTTCGTGGAATATACTGGTATGCTAGATGGGTTAAGGCTTAATGCAAGGGTTCATATGCATGCACAATAACCTACTGTACGATATAAAGAAACTGAATATGAGAGTACATAGATAACTGATACTACTATAAATATTGAGTGTGCACTAATGTGCATATAAATAAATACTGTGACTAAGCTTGTCTAAAGCTAAGTTCTGAATTTTGATACTGAGAAACTGATATCTAAAGTTATTGATAACTGATTTACTGATACTAGTTGACTGTATCTGATAGGCCTGATTCTGTAGAACTGAACTGAGTTCTATTCTGAAGACTAAGACTGAGACTGTGGGAGGTAATCAAGTAGCCGACTTGACCCAAATAAGATAAGATAACTGAGTTGGGGTCCAACCTATGACCCCAATTAGAAGGGTGTCAATACCATACCATGGGTAAAGACAAGATGAAGAGTTACCCTTATCTGGTAGGTACTGTAATGAGAATGGTGGAACCCTTATCTGTCAGGTTAAAATACCTCATCAACCCTCAACTGTCAGGTTAGATATCTCAACTTACACTGTCTACGTAGTTCTGGAATGCAAGGATTGCTTCTAAGGATCACACTCTCTACTGTCAAGTGAGCCCTCATCCTTGGGTTCACTCGGTGCTGAATCCTACTCCCAACTAAAAGACACTAAACTGATTGTACTGAACTGATACTTAGTTTACTAAATTTTCCTAAGTTCTGTAATTGACTGATATCTATAACTGACTGAGGGTAATACTAATCATGACATGACTGATGTTCTGTAACTGATACTGGCTCTAGACACACAGCTAAATTGTAGGGTATTAAATACCATCAGGAGTCGATAGCATGAAAAATAAAGCATAATATACTCTAGAAAATCATAATCAGTCATAGAGACATTTTCTCAAACACCTGTAGGGCATAAGCTTATACATATACTAACATTCCATGATTTCATTAATTCATTCACATAGACATTCTATCAAACACCTAGAGAGTACAACTTAATGTACATAATCATGGTTAACACATAAGCATGGCAATTACAATGCCCTAACTTGCAAATTCATGGATTATAACATGGGAATTTCATAATTCAATGTGCATGTTATTCAAACTTCATGGAATCTACAATTAATCATGAATTGGAACTCATTTAATATAAAAAACACTAATACAATCAAATTTCAAGCATGTAAATCATGAATTGTAGATCTTGAAGTTTTAAAGGTGGATTTATGGACTCTATGGGTGAAAGGGACCTATAGATGAACACCTAACATACCCTGGAATATTTGTTCTTGAAGATTCTTGGAGAAATTCTTGAGATTGATCTTGGTTTCTTGGAGCTAGGGTTTATTTTCATAAGAAATAATGATTTTAATTTGGGGGGGAGGGGAATTGATTAAGAATGACCTTTAAAATATTTTTAGGGATTAAATCCCATATCTGGTCATGCAAAAATCATGGGAAAAGACCAACTTATCCCTGTACATCACTTTTAAGTTTTGTGAAATTTTCCTGACCTGGACTCCTGGCACGATGCAGCGCTATCGCGCTGTGTCTCTGGAAAATGACAATTGGAAACTAAGTTCTTGACGTGATGCGATGGGATCACAATACCCCTTTGGTTCTAAAATTTGGACTCATCACGATGCGGTAGGATCGTGTTGAAACACTGGAAAGTGACAAACGTGAAAATGAGCCTTGGCGCGATACGCCAATATCATGGAGCAATACTAGAAACTAACAATTGTCATTTTGACATACTCTGCGATGCGCTACTGGCCTGAATGATAGTTTTTAACGACTGAAACTTAAAATAGTCATAACTTCTTACCAGGTTATCAGATTTAGGCGAATTTTATATCGTTGGAAAGCTAATTTAATTTCCTATGCAATTGAAGGCTCTAAAATGAATAATACTAAGTATTTAAAAAATTATATTAGATAACTCATGAACTGAAGGTTAAGTTAAGCTTGAGAAATATGGGGTATTACAATAGATAATCCTAGCTAACGGGAGAATCTATTCCATACTAAATGTCTTGTGAAGGGAAGTGTATGCACTATGGTTATAGATAGAGATAGTTGTGCAAATATGGTTAGTGTTGCAATGGTGAACTTCTTGAAATTGCTGACTATACCTCACACTAGCCCTTACAAGTTGTAATGGTTGAATGAATACGACAAATTGAAGGTCATAAGGCAATATGTGCTACATTTCAAGGTATCCAACTACCACGATGAGGTGCTTTGTAACGTGATACCAAGTAATCTTGTCACTTTTATTGGAAAGACCTTGGCAATACGATAGGTCAACCAAATATGATAGAAGTTTCAATGGGTATACATTTGTGAAGGATGGCCAAAAGGTCACACTTCATCCGCTATTGCCTTCCCAAGTGAATGAATTGCACCAAAAAATGAGGGAATTGAGATAGAAGGGAAAGAAAGTCGAGAGTGAGGGAAGTAGAGAGGAACCCAAGAGTAAAGAAAAAAGGGGAACCAGAGAGTGAGGGGGTAGGGGAAGGCGAGGGGTCCCTAATTTCTAAGGGGCGAGGGAGTATGGTGATGATGGCTAGGAGGAAAAAACTATTTATGGATCATGACGAGGACACTCCAATGCTCCTCTTGGCTCATTATTTTAACACTAACCCCACTAACGTTTCTATTTCTCCTCTTATTTCTCATGTTTTGCAGGATTCCAAGGATATCTTCCCAAAAGAATTACCGCAAGGATTGCCTCCACTTTGGTGAATTGAGCACTAAATAGATTTTGTGCCAGGTTCATAATTGCCTAACAAACCGGCTTATAGGAGCAACCCGATGGATACTAAGGAATTGCAATGCCAAGTTGAGGAACTCCTTAACAAAGGGTATATTAAAGAGAGTATGAGCCCTTGTGTGGTCTCGGTGCTACTAGTGCCTAAAAAAATGGGACTTGGCATATGTGCGTAGATTGCCGAGCCATCAACAAAATTATGGTAAAATATCATCACCCAATTCCTAGTCTAGATGATATTCTAGATGAATTGAGTGGTTTGTGTTTGTTTTTTAAGATTGATTTGAGGAGTGGCTATTACCAAATCCGTATGCAATCAGGTGATAAATGAAAAATCGCCTTCAAGACAAAATTCGATCTCTATGAATGGATGGTTATGTCATTCGGCCTAACAAATGCCCTAAGTACTTTTATAAGGCTAATTAACCATGTGATGAAGCCATTTATCAGAAAGTTTGTTGTTGTCTACTTTGATGATATGTTGGTGTATAGTAGGTCCTTGGATGATCATGTAAACCATTTACAATGTGTGCTTGATGTCCTCCGAAAGAAGAAGTTATATGCTAATCTAGAAAAATATTCTTTTCGTCTCTATGAGGTTATGTTTCTCAGGCTTATGGTGAGCTCAGGAGCGGTCCAAGTGGATAAATCTAAGATTGATCCTATTAAAAATTGGCCAACTCCCAAAATCGTAGGTAAAGTAAGAAGCTTCCATGGTTTGGCTAGTTTTTATAGATGTTTTGTCAAAAGATTTAGCACAATTTTCTCTCCCTGACCAAAGTGATTAAAAAGGATCGGCCTTTCAAGTGGGAAGATGAACAAGCTAAGGCCTTCGAGGACTTGAAAGTTATACTCATCTCGGCCCCTTTGCTATAATTGCCAAATTTTGACAAGACTTTTGAGGTCCAATATGATGCTAGCGAAGTCGGCATAGGCGTGATTTTAATGCAAGAATTGAAGCCTATTGCCTACTTTAGTGAAAAGCTCATTGGAGCAACTCTAAACTACTCTACGTATGATTTAGAGTTGTATGCCTTGTTTAGAGCCTTTGCCACTTGAAAACATTATTTGTGGCCTAAAGAATTCGTGATCCAAATGGTTCATGAATCCTTGAAGCATCTATGGGCACAAGACAAGCTTAACCGATGACATGCCAAATGGATTGAATTTCTTGAAACTTTCCCTTATGTTATTCATTAGAAGAAGGGTAAAGACTATGTGGTGGCCGGTGCTTTTTCTCAAAAATATGTTCTTGTGTCCACTTTGTCATCTAAATTGATGGGTTTTGAGAGTCTCAAGTCATTATATCCCGAGGACCCTCACTTTGCTCCTATCTATAGGGAATGTGAAGACTTGGTAGGGAACAATGGGTGGCAGATAAAGGTTCCCATCCCTATACCAAATTTGATGGATACTTGTTTAAGGGTAGACGATTGTGTTTTACCTCAAGTTCATGGAGAGAATTTTTTGTGAGAAAAGCACACAATGGCAGTCTAATAGACATTTTGGGGTGGAGAAGACTCTTGAAATCTTGGAAGAAACAATTTTATTAGCCTAGAATGCACAAAGATGTGACTCAAATTTACAGCCAACGTGTTGAGTGCAAAGAAGCCAAGTCTTGGCTCCAACCCCACGGGTTATACACCCTACTGTCCACCCCCCTTGCATCCTTGGCTTGACATATCAAATGGACTTTGTGTTAGGATTTCCAAGGGCTAGGCTGGGGCAGGATAGTATTTTTATCATGGTGGATCGATTTTCCAAGATGGATCACTTTATTCCTTGTTCTAAATGTGATGATGCACCTAGTGTAGCCTTTTTATTTGTTGAGAATATTTTGATACTTCATGGTATTCCGAGGACCATAGTGAGTGATAGGGATTCTAAATTCCTAAGCCACTTTTGGAAGTTCATGTGGGGTAGGCTTGGTACCAAATTGTTGTTTTTAAATTCATGCCACCCATAAATCGATGGCCAAACGAAAGTAGTAAATAGGACCTTAGGGTCTATGCTACGATCCATGGTTAAAGGAAAAATAACTTCTTGTGAGGATCACTTACTATTGATTGAGTTTTCTTATAATCGTGTCATACACTTAAGTACAAGGATGATACCCTTGGAGTGTGTATACGACCTCAATCCCTTTACTCTTTTGGATTTAACCCTTTTGCCAAGTTATCTTGTGATAAGCTTAGATGGAAAAAAATAGGCCAAGGCCATGAAGAAGCTACATGAGAAGGTGAGGTTGCAGTTGGAGAAGGAAAAACAAAAAGTTGTAGGGAGAGCCAACAAGGGAAGAAGAAAGCTCATTCTAAAATTGGGAGATTGGGTGTGGGTGCACCTTAGGAAGGATCGGTTTATGTCTCAAAGGAATGCTAAGTTAATATCGCGGGGTGATGGTCCGTTCTAAGTGCTATAAAGGATCAACAATAATGCCTACAAGATTGATCTACCCCCGAAATATCAAGTGCATAACATTTTCAACGTGTATGACCTCTCTGGGTGGAAACAGTGGAGGATGGCAATGATCCAAATTTGAGGACAAATTCCCTTTAAGATGGAGAGGATGATATGTGTAATCCTAGCTTGATACCTTTCACACAAATACAAGCACGTGATTTGCAAAGACTCCAAGCCTTGTTCACATCATTAGTCATATGTGAGGGCCTTGTGAGTCCATCTAAGGGCCTATACTTATTGAAGTGTGAAGAGGCCCTCTAAAGCACCCTAAACCCATCCCTTTGATGCCAGGGGTATCTTGGTCCTTTTGTCTCTCATTTGTAATAGACTATATAAGACATGTATTAGGGTTATTTCTCTTTAGTTCACTCATAATATTGAATACAATAACTACATTTGTAATATTGAGAACTTCTCTCTTCCATTGGAGAAGTCCAAACCGTCCCTCACAAGTTGAGTGATACTTGTGTTGTATCTTGGCTAGAAACTAGAATCTTGGGGTCCTTTGAGTTCCTCTTGGTCCAAGTAAGAACTTGGTGTTGATATTCATTAGTCTTAGTGTCCTTTCTCGTTGTTAGGGTTCTTAGATCATTGAATATTGTTTGTGAAGTCTCTATCTCTTGTAATCTTGTTAGCATTGTGTAGTTGAATCTAAAAGTCTAGTGAAGCCGTGTGGAGCTTTTTCGATTCACTAGTATTGTTGTTATTTGTTGTTCTTGTTGTTAAACTCATTTTCTAGTTCCAAAAACCAAGTGTTGGAAGCCTAGTGAAGCCGTGTGTGGTTATTTTTGATTCACTAGCATTTTGTTGATCATCTTGTTGTCCTTGTGTTGGCTTGAATCTCTTGATACACACTTAGTTTAGTATCATTATTGGTTATATTTCCAGCATTATTGGTGCAAATTAAGTAATATCTTTTATAATCAGGCATGCTGATAAGAAGGGGCAAAATGAGAAATCTGATATTACTATAGGAAGAAGACTGAACAAATATTGATGGCTTTGTTATACAAAAATGTTTTAGTATTGTGTTATAGCAAAGGCATAAGACTTCTTTTAATTTGTGTTTCAAAGTAAAAAAAAAGGCGCTCTTACCTATTAGGGATGAGTAAAGGTGGCAAAAATTGATAAAATTTATGGTTATTTGACCATTTTAAAAATTGATAACCTTTGATATTCAATATCTATCAATTACACTCTCCTTAAAGTATGTGAAGATGTAATAACATCTATACTTACTAAAGGGGTCTGAGCAAGGACCTGACTATCAACCCTAGACACAGAATCTGACTTTTGATCCTAACCGGAGACTTGACTAATACCCCGAGTTGAGGATCCAACACTTGACTATGACCCCAATCCAAGACACCACTACAACCCGAACCTGAGACCTTAAATCTTGATCCGAGACCAAACTTCCAAACCCATCTTGAGACCTAACTCCCACATCAATTTGAAACCCAAACCTCAATTCTAAACGGAGACTCGAGATTCAATCCTAACCCCAAGATTCAACTTTTGACTTCAACCCGAGATTCGACTCCCGTCCCAACTCAAGGTCACTTATTTCTATGAGAAAAATAATTTCTTGAAAAAATACGAATATAATTTCAGTCATACCAAATACATCCTAAAAGAAGGAAAAAAACAATAAATGTTTGTGATCTAAAAGTAATTTTTCTCTCTCTACATAGTAAGAAGCAACAAATAATATAGAAATCCATGGATATCCATATTATCCATATCAAATATGGATCGAAGCAGAAATTTTATCCATTTTCACCTGACCTATCTTTTACCCTCTCATGTTCATCTGGACTAGTGTATTTGTCACTATAATACCCCAAATTTTCAAGCTCTAAATCCCTTAAAAGATAGTCCACTAAGTTGGATTTCCAACGTCGCAAGTGTCACCTTGATCTGATATCGTGGCAAAAAGTTATGCAATTTTTCCTTTAAGTGTCAGTCAGTTGCTAGTGGCTACGATTCACATGACGCCCGTAATCAGACGTTACGAGTATTTATAGTCACAATAAAAAGAATCTTCAGTTTTAGTCCAGTGACTACGACTCCATTTCACGATTCGTAATCGGACATTCCTAGTTGTTAGGAGGGACACTTAGTCACAACAGTGTTCAACAAAGAATCCGTTACACTGGTTATGAGTCCAGCACATGACTCATAATAGATATTATGAGTCGTTGTACAGACCCATAGCTTGACTAGTAAAGGATCCAAGAATCAAGCCTCAGACTACAACTCCACCTAACGACCGTAGTTAGTCATAACGAGTCATAGGAGGAAGGTTGTAGTCAGAGAAGAAAGAAACCCAGACCTCAGGGTTCCAAGTTACGACTCAAACCACGACTCGTGACCAGTTGTAATGAGTCATGAGGTGAGTCATAATGACTGGGAATAGAATTCCTGCACTTTTTTTACATGACTCAGACTAGGGCCTAGCCGTGTCAGGCATCTCAATTTTGATCGAGATTGGAGACCACCCCCAATATCCCATCATAACCGCCCTATACCCAATGTCGGATGAGTTTCGAACATGTAACGAAATATAAAAAAATTAATTGAAAGACATTTAAAGTAGTTCATAACCATAACCAACCAAACATCCAATTGGTGCCAACCCCATTACCAATACCAATGCCAAGGTTGACATCAAAACTGACACTGCACATGCCCATAGTAGTCACATAAAGCCTCTAACTAAAATCTAAGAACATTTGATCAGGACATGCCCCCGACCATAGGTAAAACCAAAGTCCAAGAAATAAAAAAATGTATTAAATGAAGCCCATAGCATGAAATGGAGTCTTTTAGACTATGAAAGCTCACTACTTCAGTATGACACGAATGTTGTCCGCGAATCCAAGTCACTGAGTAGGAGGAGTAGTATGGCTGGTTCCTACATCGCGTGGGGACACAACTCCCAAAGACGGTTAGTGGGTGAATGTTATGCACTCAGAAATAAGGATAAAATAATGCCATTATTTAAACCTAAAGTAAACAACCATATGCAATAACATCCTACATATATATATACTATGCCAGGAAAGAGAACTGGGTTTACCATGCATTTAAAGCCTTAACCTAGGTTGTGTACCTGTACCGTCATAATATACCCATAGGCTATATGGGTCCAGTGTTACCCCCTGGATGGGCCTCAGTATGTGTAGCCACACGAACCGGAGATATCATAGGGGCTAGGGATTCGTATGTACCCTTCACCTTCCATGATGCATGTATACAAGTATGAACTTCGGGGATTCCTGTGTACCCCACAAGCATATGGTCACCAAGACCAACCCTCATGTCAAAAAATATGAATTTCCAGTGTCCATCCGTTGGACTCACACCTGCCACTATTTCCCAATTAAAACATTCAGTACATAACCAAACTACCATTTTCAGGAGTCAATTACCAAGGAATTATAAAGTGGTATCGTCATACTGACTATAGCTTGCAAGCAATGTCATTAGACAACACTTGAGGGAATCCCATGTACCCTACAAGATGTCGAGTTAAACCAAAACTATGTCCATCAAGGCCCAAGCCATCTAAACCAACCAAACCAATTTAGGTTCCATTACCATATTATGAAATGCACAGTTTTCAATAATAGTCAAATTCTGTGACAAAATCATTCTCATAGGCATTTTAACAAACATGTTGAGGGCATATAGTTTACAAAATCAAAACCAAGTACCAATTGACCATTCCTATGCAACCATATTTTCAAATCATAATTATAACATGAAAAACCATAAGTAACACATGGGAAAACATTATCCAACTAAGAACAAGTAAAACCCCCCAATATATATTTATAAAACTCAAATAATGCCACAATAATACCACGAAAACCATCCATTAAAACATGTTTTTAGTTGAACAAACAATGAGGAAGGAGTAACATGACTTAGACACTAAGAAAGAAGGAGAGAAACCACTCTTAAGAGCCTTAATTGATTGCCTTGAAGAAACCCTAGCCTCTTCTTGACCCAAAAGCTTGAGAGAGATTTTAAGAGTGTTTAAGAGCATTTGATTAAGAATAGGGGGTTAATGAGGTCCCAAAAGGTGTTTTATGTCATAGGTTCAAAAGGAGTTAAGAGGGGAAATGTCCAGAATACCCCTAACTTAAACTGTAAAAATTTTCGCAGGTGGGTACTGTTGGAACCCTCAACTCGTAACCACATCATACGAGTGGTACCTTTAAATCATCACTTGATCAAAAAATTGGACACCGTATTTTGTCCAACATACGAATCCCTCACCCAACTCGTATCATTACCATATGACTAGTATTCTTCAAGTCGTACCCTAAGTAGAACATCTTGGCTAGATACTAAACAACACATGATTGGACACTATACTTCTCGTATCCTAAACATATGACTTGTAAGGAGTCTTCTCGTACCTAGGTCAGAACTTGGCCAATATCAATCAAACCAACAAATGACTAGGGTCCTAGACCTGTACCCATACCATACAAGTCAAGGTGTAAGTCATATGATGATCAGAAGGTTCAAGACTCAGGAAATCTTCAAGGCTCAAAACCCAGGGTATTTCAATTCTCTCCTACTTGGATTATTCATCCTCAAATAATGGAACAAAGCAGTATAAACACGCTTAAACCCCCAAATATCTCTACTCTTACCTTTAAGACAGTAAACAGAACACTAAGGAATCCACCTTTTTATCTTTAACAAAGACATAAGACAAAAACTTTAAAAGTCAACACGTACCTTGAGCATGAATTTATGGAATGGGGAATAGGAACGGATACTTAGAATTCACGTCCTCTTCAGCTTCCCATATAGCCTCTTCTACCTTTTGGTTCCTCTATAGAACCTTTAACGAGGCCATATCTTTGGTCCACTACCAACAAACCTTACGATCCAAGATTTCAATTGGGATCTCCTTATAAGATAGGGAATCTGAAATACCAATATCCTTGACAGGAATAATTTGTGATGGATCACCTATACATTTCCTTAACATAGAAATATGGAACTTCGGATAAATGGAGCTCAAACTAGAAGGCAACTCTAACTCATACGCAACATTGCTAACCTTCTCAAAATCACGTACGGACCAACATACTAGGGACTGAGTTTTCCTTTCTTCCCAAACTACATCACTTTCTTTTTGAAAGACACCTTTAAGAACACCCTATCCCCAACATCAAACCTAACTTTTTATGCCTCCTATCCACATAGGACTTTTGGAAACTTTGGGAAGCCTTAAGCCTATCCCAAATTACTTTTACCTTCTCCATAGCTTGGTGAACCAAATTCGAGCCAAATATATCTTCCTCACTGACCTCAAACCGCCTAATAGAAGACCTACACCTCTTACAATACAATGGCTCAAACGAAACTATTCTAATTCTAGAGTGGTAGCTATTATTGTACGCAAACTTTGCAAGACATAATTCCTCAACCCAACTACCACCATAGTCAATCATGTAAGCATGAAGCATATCTTCTAATGTCTGAATCATCTTTTCTGCTTGCCCATCCGAGTATGGGTGAAAAGCAGTACTAAGACTCACCTTGGTCCCCAAACATTTCTGAAATGACCGCTAAAAGTAAGATGAAAACTACCTACAACGATCAGAGATAACAAAAATAGGTATCCTATTCAACTTCACAATCTCTTGGAGGTACAACCTTGCATAATCCTCAGCGGAGAAGTTAGTGAACTGGCAAAAAGTGTGCAAACTTTTTCATTCTATCATGATGACCCAAATCAAATCAAATTAGTTCTGAGATGGAGGAAGACTGGTAATGAAATCTATGTTAATTACCTCCCATTTCCATTCAAGCAACTCGATTTCTTGATACAATCCCCCAGACCTCATGTGATTAATTTTCACTTGCAAACACACCATGCACTTGGCCACAAAAATTGCCATATCTTACTTTATATTGTTCCACCAATACATCTCCTTAAATTCATGATACATTTTTGTCGAACTAAGATGAACAACATAGTAAGACTCAAGCACCTTATCTAAGATCCTTTCTCGCAACCCATCTATATCAGGAACATATTATCTCTCTTGGTACCGCAAGGTACCATCACCACTAATCTCGAAGGCCTATACCTTCTGCCCACCTATATCACCCTTAATCCTAATCAAGACAGGATCTAGCTTCTGTTTCTCCTTGATTTCAGCACCAAGATATAACTATGCCACTTCCTGCACAACCATACCACTATCCTCGAAGTCCAAGAGGCAAACTCTAAGGTTAGCAAAATAATGAATATCCTTCACCTAAACCCTTATCTCCTTATCCATATGAGCTAGAATCTCCATGGATAAACTGCTAAGAGCATCGGCAACCACGTTAGCTTTACCTGGGTGGTAATGAAGACTCATGTCATAATCCTTGAGAAGTTCAAGTTATCTCATTTGTATGAGGTTAAACTCTTTCTGAGTAAACACATATTACCAGTTTTTGTGATTAGAAAAGATATCCATATGCACTCCACACAAGTAGTGATGCCAAATTTTCAACGCGAACACTACAACCAAAAGCTCAAAGTCATGAGTCGGATAATTCCTCTCATGCATCTTTAACTGTCTAGAGGCCTAATCTATTACCTTTCCATGATGCATCAAAATACAACTAAGTACCACACGGTAGACCATAAACCCATCTATGACTTCAGGTAAAGTCAAGACAAGAGCCAAAGTTATCGTATCCTTTAGCTTTTCGAAACTGCCCTCACAAGCATAAGACCATAAGAACTTTATCTTATTCTAAGTCGACTTAGTAAATGGGGTGGCTATAGTTGAAAAACTCTCCACAAACCTCTTATAGTAGCCATCTAGAACCAAGAAGCTCTAAATATCGATTGGAGTAGTGGATCTAGGCCACTTATTCACTATTGCAACTTTTTGCGAATCTACCATGATCCCTTCAGTAGAAATGACATGACCCAGAAAAGTGACAACGTTTAACCAGAATTCATATTTTGAAAATTTTGCATACATCTGCTGCTCTTTCAAGGCCTTTAATATAATGCAGAGGTGATTCACATAATCCACCTCGCTCTTAGAGTACACCAGAATATCGTCTATGAAAACAATGATGAAAAATTCCAGAAACTGATGAAAGATCATATTCATCAAATCCATGAATGTCGTCGGGGCATTATTCAACCCAAAAGATATAACCAAAAACTCAAAATATACATACCGGGTACAGAAGGCAGTCTTAGGGATATCCATCTCCCTAATCTTTAACTGGTGATACCCGGATTGAAAATCAATTTTATAGAAAAACTTAGCACCCTGCAACTGGTCAAATAAATCATTCATTCTTAGAAGAAGGTACTTATTCTTTATCATTACCTTATTTAACTATCAGGAGTCAATACACATTTGAAGAGAACTATCCTTCTTACACACGAATAACATCGGTATGCCCCACTGGGACACACTAGGATGGATGAAACCCTTGGTTAAAAGATCTTTGAGTTGCTCTTTAAGCTCCTTTAACTTAGCCAGAGCCATTCTATATGGGGGAATAGAAATTGGATGAGTGTCTGGAATAAGATCAATCCCAAATTCGATCTCCTATCAGGAAGAATGGTAGGAAGGTGATCAGAGAAGACCTCAGGAAATTTATTCACCATTGGGACAGAATTTAAAGAAGGACCGTCTGAGTTAGAATCTTTAACCCAGACCAGATGAAAGAAAACCCCTTGGAGATTAATCTTTGAGCTCTAAGGTATGATATAAACCTTTTCGTAGGATCTAGGGATCCCCCCACTCAATAAACAGTTCATTAGGGAATTTAAAGACAACCTTATGGGTCCGACAGTCTAGAGAAGCACAGCACGAGTGCAATTAATCCATCCTCAATATAACATCAAAATCAATTATGTCTAATTCAAATAGATCTAACAAATTCCCCCAACCACCCATCGATACAACAAAACTCCTATATACTCTTCTAGCTACCACAGAGTCACTCACCAGGGTAGAAATAAAAAAGGGTCCAAAATACACTCAAAACTGAAACCAAATTGGATAGCCATAAATGGGGTCACATAAGAGGGAGTGGACCCCAAATCAAGTAAATAGTATACATCACAGAAGAAAAGTTTCAACATACCAGTCACGACATCAGGTGATGCTTTAAAATCCTGTCGGGTAATGAGAGGATAGATACAGTTACGACCAGTACCGAAACTAGATAGTTCACCCTTTCATGCCTGAGCTAAAGATGAAGCAACAGGAACATTGTTTTCCCCAGAATCAACCTTACTAATAGGAAAATTTCTAAGCATCTGCCCTACTTGACCATAATTGAAGCACTTTTCCCTTTCCTCATTATAGAATCCCTAATGCAATCTACCACAAAACCTGCAAAAAGGATATGATAGAGCTGACTTGGCCCCACTATCCTGAGATTAGGCATCTTGTGCCTTGAAGTTGTTGCCACCTTGGAAACGCCTATCACCTGATGAATTTGGGTAGAAAGAATTAGCCGTCGAGTAAGACCCAGAATTGCGCCATTTTTTCTTGGGCTACTTTCTTCCATCCTATCCCTACCACTCTACTATTGGCCACCACCCTACTCAGAGAACCTAAACTTCTTGCCTGGCCTCTTCTCTATCTCATCCTGCTTTTTTTTTTGTTCTCCACCTGTTTCATGTACACAACCAACCTGGAGATATCCATGCCCTTGATCTACAAGGTAGCCTTACTTTCCAATATCAAGTCTTGAGACAACCTGAAAGCAAACTTTCTCATTTTAGCCCTTATGCTAAAAACTAAATCTGGAGCATATCGAGATAGCTGGTAAAACTTTAAGGCATACTCTTTAACTAATATCTTGCCTTGCTTCAGGTTAACAAACTCATCCACCTTTGCTTCCCTCAACTTTTGAGAAAAGAAGCGGTCCAGGAAAGCATTAGAGAAATCCTTCCATAGAGCTGACTCATCACTATCTCCCCTTGACTGATCCCATTTCTCGTACCACTGGTAGGCCATATTTTTCAGTTGTTAGGTGGAAAACTCCATGCCTTCCACATTAGTGGCATGCATAACAAGGAAGATCTTTTCCATATCATCTAGAAAAACTTAAGGATCTCTCTCTATCTTAACACCAGTAAAGGTTAGTGGCTTTAACCACATGAACTGGACAACCTTTGTGGCCTCAGAATATGGGGTAATAGATGTACCACACTCAGCCTGAGAAGATACCAATTGTACCAATATATCGATCGACTAATAAAACTCAGTATTTGTCATATCGGCCTAAGAAGCTCGAGAAGGACTAGAGGGAACCAATGGAACTCTAGGAGGGCAATTATGATTTAGGCCCCTAGATCAGGTCTGGACCCTATAAGTAGAATGGGTCCCATCAAAATTGTCCTCAGGTAGGATAGAAGAGTTTTTAAGATCTTTAAATCATCGAGGAGGCATGATTTGAAAAGCGAACAAATGGAAATTAGATGACAAGACCTTAGATTTTACAACTCAAAAATAAAACACAAGAAAGAGAAACATTCCTAAATTCCTTGTAGCCTCTCCCCTATAAGTGTGGTGCGCTACACACCCTTAAAAGAGACTCTACTCGATATGGATTTGTGGACTCCTAAGTGATCATGAATCTCAGGATCTAATACCAATTTAACATGACCCAAATTGGGGCCTAATTATGTCAGGCATCTCAAGTCTAATCGAGACTAGAGACCACCCCTAATACCACACCATAACCAACTTGTACCTATTGATAGATGAGTTTCGAATATGTAACAAGATATAACAAAATTAATTGAAAGACATTTAAAGAAGTCCATAACCATAACCAACAAAATATTCAACCAAATATCTGACCGATGTCAACCCCATTACTAATACCAATGCTAAGGATGACACCATTACCAACACCGCCCATGCCTATAGTAGTCACACAAAGCTTTTAACTAAAATCCAAGAACATCCGATCGAGACATGTTCCCAACCATAGCCAAAACCAAAATCCAAGAAATAACAAAAAATACAAATAGAATCCCATAGCATAAAATGGAGTCTTCCAGAGTATGAAAGTTCACCATAGGAGGGTAAGGTTATAACAGATGCCTCTAGATAGCTCAAACCTCGTAGGAAGAACTACCTAACTCATAATTTTGAGTTGCCAGCAGTTATCTTTGCCTTATTGATTTAGATAAATTACCTTTATGGGATTCATGTTGACATATTTATTGATCAAAAGTGTTTATAGTATGTGTTCACTCAGAAAGATCTAAATCTTCGTCAGAAAAGGTGGCTAGAATTGTTAAAAGACTATGATATGAGTGTGTTATATCATCCGAGTAAGGCTAATAATGTGGTTGATGCCCTTAGTAGATTGTCTATGGAAAGTATTGCCTATGTTGAGGATAATAATAAAGAATTTGTCTGTGAGGTTCATTATCTTACTAGATTGGGTGTTCGGTTGGTTAATTCGGTCAAAGATAGTGTATGGGTTCAGAATAGTTTAAAATCTTCCTTGGTTTTAGAGGTAAAAAAGAAGCAATATAGAGATCTTATTCTTGTTAAATTAAAAAATGCAGTTTAGGATCAGAAGGTTAAGGTTTTCTCCTAATGGGGAGATGGTGTACTTCGTTGTCAGGGCAGGTTATGTGTTTCGAATATGGATAATTTGAGGTACTGAATGTTAGCTAAGGCGCATGATTTGTGGTATTTTATTCACCCAGGAGCCACTAAGATGTACTGCAATTTGTGGGAAGTTTATTGGTGGAATAGTATGAAGAAGGATATTGTGAAATTCATGGATAAGTGTTCAAATTGTCAGCAGGTTAAGGTTGAGAACTAGAGGCCTAGTGGTATGCCTCAAGAATTTAGTATCCACACTTGGAAGTGGGAAGTGGTAAATATAGTATTTGTTATAGGGATACCTTGTACGTATCATCAGCATAATTTTATTTGGGTTATTATGGATAAAATGACCAAGTCAACCCATTTCTTACCAGTCCATAATTTATATTCTGTCGAAGATTAAGCTAGACTCTATCTAAAGGAGTTGATAAAGTTACATAGAGTTCCGTTGATCATCATTTCAGATAAAGGTACTCAGTTTACCTCTTATTTTTAGAAGGATGTTTAGAAAGGTCTTGGTACCAAAGTTTATCTCAATAAGACTTTTCACCTTGAGATAGATGGTCAGGAAAAGAGGACCATTTCGACCTTAAAGGACATGTTGAGGACTTGTGTTATTGATTTTAAGGGTAATTGGGATGATCACTTGCCGTTGATTGAGTTTGCCTACAATAAAGACTGTGACTCTAGTATTCAAGTGGCTTAATTTAAGGCTCTTTATGAGGAAGTATAGGTCTCCTATTGGTTGGTTTGAGATTGGCAAAGCTGCTTTAATAGGGATAGACTCAGTGTATGAGGTGATGGAGAAAGTTCAAATAATTTGAGAAAGGCTGAAAATAGCCTAGAGTCGACTGAAATCCTGTGCAGATGTGAGCAGAAGGGAGCTTGAGTTTGATATAGGTGACTTGGTAAATTTGAAAATTTTGCCCATGAAAAGGGTGAAGAGATTTGGTAAGAAAGAAAAGCTCAATCCCCATTATGCTTGTCCATATAGGATTTTGAGCCATTTTGGGAAGGTAACCTATGAGTAAGAGTTGCTTGCATAGTTAGCATTAGCTCTAGATGTGTTTCTCGAAGATCTCTTTGGAGTTTTTCCCGAAAGGGAAATTGACTTCGGAATAGACTTTCTTCCTGATACTTAGCCCATCTCTTTTCCTCTATATATAATGGCTCCAGCTGAACTTAAAGAATTGAAAGAATAGTTGAAAGACCTATTAGACAAAGTGTTCATCAGGACCAGCTTATCTCCTTGGGTTGCACCAGTTCTATTCGTACGAAAGAAAGACGATTCTCTTAGAATATGTATAGACTATCGTCAGTTGAACAAAGCCACCATAAATAATAAATACCCACTTTTTAGAATCAATGATATATTAGACCAACTTCAGGGTGCCAGTTACTTTTCTAAGATAGACCTCAGATCTGGCTATTATCAGCTTAGAGTAAGAGAATGTGACATTTCAAAAACAACTTTCAAAACTTGGTATGGTCACTCTAAATTTTTAGTCATGTAATTTGGTCTTACCAATGCCCTAGTAGCTTTCATGGAATTGATGAACCACGTGTTCAAGAAGTACTTAGACATGTTCATCATAGTTTTCATTGATGACATTCTTGTTTACTCCCGTAATGAAAATAATCATGCAGACTATTTCAGCATAGTGTTACAGACTCCCAGAGCTTATTAGTTGTTCGCCAAATTTAGTAAATGTAAATTTTGGCTAAGGTTAGTAGGTTTCCTTAGTCACATAGTTTTTGGTGATGGCATTAGAGTTGATCCTCAAAATACCAAAGCAGTGAGAAATTGGCTCAGACCTATCTCTCTATAAAATATTAGGAGTTTCTTGGGTTTGTCTGGCTATTACCGATGGTTTGTTGAAGAATTTTCGTCTATTACATCCATTATGTCCAGATTAACTTGAAAGAAAGTCAAGTTTTTATGGTCATATTCTTGTGAGAAGAGTTTTTAGGAGTTGAAGACTCGACTCACTACAACCCCAATTTTGACTTTGCCTGATGATTCAGACAGATTTGTTGTATACTGTGATGCTTCTAGAGTTTTCTTGGGGTGTGTTTTTATGTAAAAGGGTGATTTCATAGCTTTACTCCTCTAGACAGCTTAAGCACCATGAAAAGAATTATCCCACCCATGATCTTAAACTAGTAGTGGTTGTGTTTCCCTTAAAGATTTGGAGGCACTATTTGTATGGGGTGCATGTTGATTTATTCACAAACCACAAAATCCTGCAGTATGTACTTTTGCAAACAAACTAAACTTACATCAGAGAAGGTGGTTAGAGTTGTTAAAAGACTATGACATGAGTGTTCGGTACCATCCAGGCTTGGCCAATATAGTGGAAGATGCCCTCAGTAAGTTGTCCATAATAGTGTTGCTCGCATTAAGAATGGTAAAAGAAGTTAGTTCTGGAAGTTTATCAGCTTGGCAAACTAGGTTTCCGTTTGGTTGATTTGGATGAGGGTAGTGTTTAGGCGCAGAATAGTTCAGAATCTTCTTTAGTTTCTGAGGTAAAAGAAGAGCAAGACAGGGATCCCAGTTTGGTTAAGCTAAAAGCATAAGTCAAAGATCAGAAAGTAGAGGTTTTCTCTCAAGGGGTAGATGGTGTGTTGCGTTTCCAGGGTAGGCTATGTGTGCAATGTGTAGATAATCTGAGACAGCAAATTCTTGCTGAAGTTCATGGTATGCGTTACTCTATTCATCCAGGGGCCACTAAGATGTACTGTGACTTGATGGAAGTCTAATGGTGGAGTAGGATAAAGAGGGACATTGCAAAGTTTTTGGATAAGTGCTATACTTGTCAGCAGGTAAAGATTGATCACCAAAAGCCTAGTGGCTCCATACAGGAGTTCAGTATTCTCATATGAAAGTGGGAAGAAGTGAACATAGAATTCGTAATGGGTTTGCCTCGTACTCACCGTCAGCATAATTTGATTTGGGTCATTGTAAACAGGATGACCAAGTTCACCCATTTCTTGCCAATCCATACTTCCTATTCAATTGAGGACTATGCCAAGCTCTATATCAGAGAGTTGGTTAGGTTGAATGGTGTCCCATTGTCCATCATTTTAGATAGAGGTACACAGTTTACCTCTTACTTTGGGAAAGCCTTCCAAAAGGGTCTTTGTACCTAAGTCCACCCCAGTACATCCTTCCACCCTCAGACAGATGGTCAAGTAGAAAGGACCATTCAAATTTTAGAGGATATGTTGAGAGCATGTGTCGTTGACTTTAAGGGTCGTTGGGATAACCACTTACCTTTGATTGAGTTCACATATAATAACAGCTATCATTCCAGTATTTAGATGGCTCTGTTTGAGGTTTTTTATGGGAGGAGATGTAGATCTCTAATTGGTTGGTTTGAAGTAGGTGAGGCAGTGGTGGTGGGGCGTGACTTAGTTTTTTATTCTTTAGAGAAATTACAATTGATTAGGGAAAGGCTTAAGATAGCCCAGAGCCGACAGAAATCGTATGCTGATATGAGAAGTAAAGATCTTGAATTTGAGATTGACAACTTTGTGTATTTGAAAATCACTCCCATGAAGGGAGTAAAGAGGTTTAGTAAGAAGGAGAAGCTTAGTCCCCGATATGTTGGTCCTTATAGGATTTTGAGTCATTTCGGAAAGGTAGCCTATGAACTTAAGTTGCCTTCAGAATTAGCATCAGTGCACCCAATGTTTCATGTCTCCTTGCTAAAGAAGTGCATAGGTGACCCAATAGTTATAGTCTATGTAGAGAGTATAGATGTTTAGAATAGTCTCTCTTATGAAGAAGTCCCAGTCAAAATCCTTGATCGTCAGACTCGCAGACTAAGGAACAAAGAATTTTCCTTGGTCAAAGTTCTTTGGCAGAACCATTCCGTTGAAAGGGCCACTTGGGAAGCAGAAGCAGACATGCGAACCAAGTACCCTCATCTCTTTTTCACAAACTCAGAATCAGCCTAAGATAATAGTCTTCCTTAGATTTACTCTATTCCATGCTTATTTCAGGCTGCATATCCTTCTCATATCATTTATGCATTCATGAATCAGTTCATTCATGTGTCATCTCTCAAGATTTAGTCATGTTTCTGCTATACACGTCAATATAGTCACAGTACCTCAGTGCCTCTTAGCTTAATCAGTCTTATTTGAGATTGAATATTCCTAAGGGGGAGATATTATAAGACCACATAAAGTCCTAGTCAACTTCAAACCTATATAACATGCCAAAAGAGGTCCCAGACTTAGAAAAAAATAAGCAAAGTGTTAATACTTAGTCTCATTTTGACCTTGATATTTCTATGGTCTTATTTTTTATCTTCCCAACCTTAGATTGTCGATTTTAAAATTAATACATGATCAGGGTTATCTATAGATCATCTTGAGTGAGTTTTGGAATTTTTGAACCATGTTTGAGACATGTTTGGATGACCAAAACAGTGAGCTAAAGCGATCAGGATGCGTCACATTGGCTATCGCGTCATCACCATTGACGCAGCACGTCGGTCATCATGTCGGGTTGATTGATGCATCGGTTATCATGTTGCATCACTGGGCATATTTTTGTTTATTAAATTATGGGTCTGTGGGGGTAGTTGAGTCATTTTTTCCTTATATTATTCAGCCTTAACACAAAATTAAGCCTCCCAAAAGGAAAATTCACTCATATATCATAAAATTCTCTCAAGAGCAAACCCTAGGTTCATCAAAGCTCAAGTCCAAATCTCAGAATTCACCAACAATTCTCACAAATTCAGAAACCAAGGTATGTTAGGTGTTCATCCTTAGGTTCCTTCCACCCTTGGAGTTCAAGAATCCTTTTTTAAAACTTAGATTATGATTTACATTCTTGAATGGAATTATGTTCATGTATGTGTTGTTGTATGGGTTTCTAGCCAGGAAGATTTTGAGTTTCATGTAAACAAACTAGAATGTGCGTTGATTTATGTAACCCTCATGTGAAATCTTAGAATTGTGATATTGAATGTAGTAGTCATAACATTTATATATTTCTTATTCTCATGTACAAGAATTTTTCATCCTAGGTGTTTGACAAAATGTCTATGTGAATGAATTATGCATGGTAACCTATGTGTAATGCTTTTAAAGTTGAGATATGGTTCCATTATCTATGCTATCGAGTCTTGGGGGTATTGAATACCCAAAATTAGCTAGTTATCTAGTCTCCAGTAAAAATAGAATGATTTTGTAGTATCCCCAATAGTAGAATTCGATTCATTAATAGAATCAGTATGAGTTCAGTCAAGCCTAGTATAGTCTAATGATTAGTTCTAGTGTCAATTCAGTTGGGAGTAGGATTCAACACCGAGCGAACCCAGGGATAGGGGCATTCCTGCCAGTATAGGGTTTGACCCTTAGTCACAATCCCTGAGTTATAGAACTACATAGCCAGCATAGGGTAAATCATCTTCCTGCCAGACTAGGGTTGACGTAACCATATACATCTCATAAGTCTTCTCGCCAGATTAGGGTTGACCCATCCAGTTTTAGTAAACCCGTAGCATGGTGCTAACATCCTTCCAATTGGGGTTACAGGTTGAACCCAAAATCTATCTATAATCGAGGTATGTCACTTAGATGATAACTCGCACAGTCTCAGTTTCAGTATTCAGTATTCAATACAGAACACAGTTAAGTTCTACACGATCATGACTTATAGTTATTCAGTTATTAAAAATTCAGTACTTCAGTTTCAGTCTAAACTTTTAGTTATCAGTATTTAGTTACCAGAACTCATTAGTTCAGTTTTAGTCTAATTCAGATAGATAATATATGATCGGTATTATATGTTCAGTACTTTTAGTAGTCCCAGTCTTGCATATACTCTCATCCAATTACTTCATGATATTTAGTTATTATTACTCATGCACATGAGCCCATGTATATTAGCCTAACCTCATCTAGTGTACCAGTACATTTAAAGTACTGACGCATACTCTCTTTGCACTATGATGTCTCATATCATAGGTTCGTATACTCTAGTTCCTAATCGTACTTAGCTAGATCAGTCAATCAACTGCAGTGTCCTCATCCATCGAGGATGTGGTATTTATTTAGTCATTGCATTACTTATAGTATTTTAGTATTTTAGTTATTTTCAGACTATAGTTGGAGTTAGTTGGGGCCTGTCCCACCAACTCTTTTATTTTAGATGTTTAGAGGCTTTCAGCCACTTTTAGTTAGTAGTTATTCCATAGATGTACTCAGTATTTGTTTTTCAGTATTATGGACCTCATGGCATTTTCAGCTTCACTTTCTCATATGTTTATCATTATTATTTAGTATGCATAGCAAGTACCAATCATGGGTTAGCTTGTGATCCTTCTGGGTCGTAGGCACCGTGTGATGCCCAGGGTGTACTCTCAGGGCGTTAAATTACTAGAAAGTATGTTTCAAAATAATCATGGACTTCTTTTTGTCTAAAGTCTTTCATAACAAGTCTTGCCTTGTATTTGTCAATAGCTCCATTAGCCTTCATCTTCCTTTTGAAGATCCATTTAGAACCTAAAGGTTTATTTCGTGGAGGAAGATTGACCAACTCCCAAGTGTGGTTGCTCGTGATTGAATCAATCTCACTATTGATAGCCTCTTTCAAAAGGATGAGTCTGAAGATAACATTGTTTCTTTAAACATTTGAGGCTCATTTTGAAGAAAAAAATTACAAAATTTGATCTGAACAAAATCGACATTTTTTTATGTGTACTATGCCTTGGATTCTCATCATTAAGTACATTCTCCTTTGGTTTATCTCGAGGTCATTTAGAACCTCTACTAGACAACTCATATCCAGTTTTATATAGATAAACGTATTCAAAAAACTCAACATTATTTGATTCAATTATCGTATTTTCATGAATACCCATATGTTTGGATTTATGAACCAAAAATTGACATGCTTTACTATTTATAGTATATCGGATGTAAAGACAGTCCACGATTTTAATTTGGTCCTATTTTTACCCTTTTAGGTATAGGAACTTGGACTTTGGCTAAACACCCCCACACTTTTAAATATTTCAAGTTTATTTTTCTTCCTTTTCATTTTTCATATGAAATTGATTGTGTCTTTCATGGGGAACTCTATTGAATATTTGGTTTGTTGTAAGGATAAATTCCCTCCAAGAAGTTTTGCGATAAACCTAAACTTATAAGTACGACATTCATCATTTTCTTCAACGTTCAATTTTTTCTTTCCGCAATCTCATTTGATTGAGGTGAATATAGGGCAGTAGTTTAATAGACAATTTTATTTTTCAAATATATCTTTGTACAAGGAGATCATATTTTCCACTCCCATCACTTTGTATTATTTTGATCTTTTTATCCAGCTGATTATCAACTTTAGTTTTATATTGCCTAAACACGTCTATTGTTTTGTCCTTATTAGTTATCAAATAATCATAACAATATCTAGCACAATCATCAATAAGAGTTATGAAATATTTTTTTACCATAAGAGGGTGTTGACTTCATATCATAAATATCGGTGTGGATTAAGTCTAAGGGATTGGAATTTCTTTCAACAGATGGATGCTTAGCAAACTTAAATTCCACACATATTTGACACGTTGATTTATTGCACTCAAAATTAGACAACACTTTCAAACTAGTCAGTTTTCACAAGATTTTATAATTTACATGTCCCAACCGACTATGCCACAAATCATATGACTTTAGAAAGTAATAAGAAGCCTCCGCTTTCTTCATTTCAATAGCCATTACATTAAGTTTTGAAAAGACCCTCATTGAGATAGTCATTTCCTACATACGTTTCATTCTTAGTTATGACAACTTCTCTGAAACAAACACATACTTAAACTTATTTTTAATGAGAAGTGATGTCTACATTAAGTTCTTCCTAATAGTACAAACATTGAGAACATTATTAAGAATCAAGTCATTTTTAGGAATATCTTCCCACTTCCTTTAACCTTGGCTATTACATTATTTTCCATTATGATCACTTCTTTGGGACCAATGGTATTATAAGTAGCAAAATCTTCTTTATTCGTACAAACATGTCTAGTGGCTTTTGAATCAAACCACCATTCATTTGAATTCCAACTAGATTGCATTCAGTGATCATAACACAGATTTTCAATCTTTTTAGTTCTTTTGTTTATTTGATTTCTTTTATTGTTCTTATTCAAAACTTGACTATTTAGAGCTTCGTGGGTAACATCACTATAATTTTAGCACTTGTCTTTGAACTTTTACTTGGTCTTATTTATCTCTTGTGTAGAAGACTTCTTCATATTCTTATTATTTAGAGCATGATCCTTAACAGGATTTACAATCATCATTGATGATTTTTCATTCAACTCATTATCCTCTTCTATCTTGGGATGGTTCACAAGATCTTTCAAATAAGACAATTAATTTTTAATTATTTTTTTTGAAACATGAGGATCTCTACTTGTGAACATTGCATTTCAAGTTTGGTCAGCCAAAATAATATCATTTGTTGCTATTCCTTGAAGCTAACACCAAATATTTTTTTAATTTTTCTGCAATTTCTATTGCTAGAGCAATATCTGAACGACATAGTGATGCAACATTATTTGTTGTTGGGACAACATCATTCACAATCGAATCAATTTGTTGTTTAGTTTCATTTGTCTTTTTTTGTCAATCTTTGACATACATTTTAGTATTTCAGAATACTAACAATAAGGACTTTAATTCTTAACCAACATGTTTCTAGTCAATGATGAAATTTTTATATCTTCAAATCATCAACTGAATGAACTTTGAAACCTGATGAAGTTTGAATCAAATTCAAATAAAGTAAAACCCTACAGATTTTAAGCTCTAGAAAGTAATATAGATATTTTAACGAATCAGTGAAGTTTTAATATTCTTTGAACCAAATTTCCACACTGATTTCTCAATGAAGATTTTAAATTCTTCTAATCGAGGGAGTAGAAATCAAAAGATTTTAGTCTCCATAAAATCAGACCTAATACAAATTAACCAAGTACTTGATTTATAAATGGTGATATTTTTTTCTCGGTAAACATGCACAAGAAATAAATATTTATTATTATTATTATTATTATTATTATTATTATTATTATTATATAATTTTCTTAAGATTGTTGTTTCTCGGGTTTAGTAAAATCTATATTTTACAACAAGAGCTTCAAACACAAATTCAAAATAATCATATGACCAATCAGATAAAGTTGTAACTCTGCATTCACAATTTTTAACTTCAACAATAAGTTCAACCCAACTTATGAACATCAACAAAATGAAGTTCAAACTACTTTCTGGTAAATAGCAAAATCAAATGTTTAAAAAAAAGATGATGATTAGAAGATTCAAGTTCACCGAATTCACGATTTGTCCTTAAGAAAATTATTTCTCTCAAGTATCCAAGGTTATGGAATCTATCCTCTCAGGATAAAATGAATCACTTCGACAGAATAGCGATACCTCAACCTCTATCGAACTACAAACTCACTCAATGGTAATAAATCACACTAGAGTTTTTCAATAAAAAGGAATGATTTTTACTTTAAAATTTTATATCTATACTTGAGAAAAAAATTTAGGTATTTATAACCACCAAGGAGTTGCTTCATGAAGAGAAGCAATGGTTCAGAAAGGTGCACCCCTTCATAAAGGTGCAACTCTTCGGAAAAAGGTGCAACTCTTCAAAAAAGTCACAACCAATTCGAAAGGTCATAGTCATCCAAACCGAAAAGGTGTCTAGTTGAATTGCATCATTTCTCTTGGTGTCTTTTTAAAAAAAATAATTATTCATTTTTCGTTCACACCTCTTAAAAACCTAACTTTTTCAGCCTATGTCATTAGTTATACATGTTATTGTGTATTATGCAATGCATAACTAATACATGGAAACCTTTGTATTGGCGATGTAAGGGACTTTAATGCATGCATTAACATGACATGGGTAAAGACACAATAGTCCCTTAAAATCTTTTCACCTTATTTTCATTATATTTGTGGAGGATATTTTATAAATATCTTTTTAATTTAAACATATGCAATGTAAGTTATTTTTAATACACTAAATTCAACATTGCATAAGAGATAATCTCAAAATAACTAATGCAAGCATAATCAATATTAATATTACTAATACAAGTAATACCAATACATCATATTTTTCACTATTTTTGTACAGTACCCTACCAAACGACCCCTTATATTACAATAATTTTCCAAAGGTCAAAGCATATTTTGAAGCTTTCTACCCAGCCAATTCAAAGACCTATTAATTGAAAAAGTTGTTTTAGACAAGATAATTTTAATATACATTAAACTTCAATATTATTTTTTTAATAGCTAGTTATATTAAGAATAATAAAAGTATAACTAAGCAGAATATTATCGTATATCAAAATAATAATATTTGTCAATAAGGTCACTCCTCGCTTCTTAAACGTGCACTACTAAAATAAATAGAAAAACCCAACCACACAAATATGGTCGGTTTTTCTGCATTTTCGACCAGAAAAATAACCAAAATGTGTGGTCCGTAAAAGCGTGGTAGCTTTTTAAAACCGACCAGTCGATTTTTCAAAATATATATATATATTTTTAAAATTCAATATTATTTTAAAAAAATTAAAAAAATTAAAAATAAACTGACCACAAATGGTCGGTTTTATTTTTAAATTAATTAATAAATTTTAAAATACCGACCACTTGTGGTCGGTATTTTTATTTAAATTAATTATTTAATTTTATAAAACCGACCACAAGTGGTCGGTTTTATTTTTAAATTAATTAATTAATTTTAGTAAAATTGACCACATGTGGCCGATTTTATTTTTAAATTAATTAATTTATTTTTAAAAAACGACCACTTGTGGTCGATTTTTATAAAATTACCAGAAAATCGACCACATGTGGTCGCTTTTTTTGGTAATTTTTTAAAACAATAAAAAGCTCATATATGCTATATTCCACCAACCAACCAAACAAATGAGCATACAATAAATATGCTACTTTCCATTCAAACAACCAACATACAATACAAGTCTAAAAACATACAAAACATACAAAAGTAAAAAAAACTACCACTCGTCATCATCGTATTCGTCATTCGCATCCTCAGCCGTACACACAAGATCTGATTCCTTATCTGTGCTGATATCATCCAGTGGGCCTAAACCTTTTACCGCCCGAATTGCATCACCAGGACATGGAGGAAAAATCCCTGCAGATCGAATAAAAAGGTTGAACTGCTACTGCAGCATCCTGATTTTTAGTGCTGTTTCCTCCTCGTTCTCCTTTGCCCTCTCTCTCTGTGCAGGAAGCTCTTCAGTGAATTTAGAAACCATATTTTTTAGTGATTCAACAGTTTCTCTATCAACTGATGAGGGATAGGATGTTGGGCCAGACGAAGACCTAACATTCTCGCCAAAATACTTTCTGTGGTATCCGTAGTATTGACCTCTAACTGGAGGACTCACAGTTTCTTGCCATAAATCCTCCTCTACATCTTCAGGTACTGTATCACCCTGACTTTTAGGAGGCTGAGTACTACTATATCATTAACGAGCTGCATTTATTTGTCCTATATTAAAAGTAAAGTTAAAATTAATAGTAAAAAAATATTAAACTACTTGTACTTGAATAATATCAACTTTGAGAAAAAGATTCATAAATACAAAATTTAACTTACATAGGCAGCTTTTGCACGAGGTTTAACCCATACATCTTCATCAGTTGGGTTCTTTTTCTTCCTCTCATGCGTCTCCTGGAATACCTCATCGTGTCTTACCTTCCTACCCAATCTTTTTTCCTGCATATGATAAAATTATTAATATTCAAATAAATAAAAATTTAAATAGAAACAAACAATTCAAATTGTAAAAGTTACATATCATTTTTTGCTCCACAGTAATTCGATTAACAGCACCCGCAGTATGTAGAGAGTCACCCTTGGATGATGCCCTGGATTTCCTTACTTTCTTACTCAACAATTGGTATTTTTCTCTATTCCAATTGTGAAGATAATCTTGCCACATGGGTTCGAGTATAAATCCTGGTTGTACCCTGTTCGTTCTGGCATAATCCAACAAACCGTTCATTCTAGCTCTAGCTCTTCTATAAAAATTCCTCTGTCTAGCACTTTCATGCACGTCATCCCACCAGAAATATTTCTACAATAAAAATAAAAATATAATGTTCAATTTTTGTTCTAACAATATGTTAAGTAGTCGATAAGTTAAATCCTTACATGAAATTCTTTAAACATTTTTTCTCTATTATATTCTAGAAACTGGAACCTTTTGCCAACTGGTCCAATAACCTTGAAGTTCCGACTAATGCATTTAGTTATAATTTTTCCAACTCCATCATCGGGCTTAAACCTACAACACAAAAATCAAACAGTAATTTCATAGAGCATAATAATATAGTAAATGAAAAATGAATAATGTTGTTATATTTTGAAATCTTACCCTATTCCATATGGAATAATATACCACCTCCGATTATCATCTCTATCTCTGGGCTGCGGAACAAGTGCTGGTGGATGCACTGGTGTGGGCAGATCTGAAGCACCAAATGGAGTACCTCCAAGATGAAGATCCGTCAACCCAATAGATCCAGCAGAATCACTGTGAGAACGTGGGTGACTTCTAGTAGAGGGTACTGCAGACGATGGTACATGTCTGGATGTGCCAACAGTCGTCTGATAGTACTGTGATGGTGGTGGCACGGAGATGGGAACAGAATGAGTCGCTATAGACCCATAAAGTGGACCCACATGCGTAGAAGCAGGAACCGAATGCTGTGACGACCTAGAATATGAGGGTCGTGTGTGCACATCATAAATCGACCCTCAGATATATGAATACATGTCGGTCGTATATAAGGCGGAGGTTGTTTTTTCTTTTTTGTTTTTGTAGGATCAACTTTTTGCTTACCTTTGTCTCTTCTACCTTCCATCTAAATTATGTAAATTTAACAAGTAGTTAGTCATTACAAAATGAATATATAAGAAAACATTCCAAGTAACTAATTTCAAGTTAATAATTCAAATTTCAAATTGCTCCAACAACACGAGATAGACAAGAATATTTCTATTACTACATAAATAATGGAAAATTGAAACATCTATCTTACACAGTATATTACATATCAATCTTAAAAAAAACATAAAGGTAAATATTACAAAGCATAAATACATTAATACATAATAAATACAACCTACATAAACTATTCATCCTCTCCTGAAGATTCTCCACTGAACCATTCACCCTGTTTGGAAGTTTCCTCATCTCCTACCTACTCAGCTTCTTCTTCTGTAATATTAACTTCTTCAAATATATTTTTTGGGTGATTCAAACTATCCACTAAATCAATGTCCACTAGCTAGTGATCAATATGCATCTTATTTTGATATGCAGTCTCCAACATATTCTCAACTTTCACCTGTCCTATAGGCTTTTTTTTAAATTATAGCCTACCAATCAGACTTACCATTGTGCAATAGATAAGGAGCATAATACACTTGTTTAGCATTTTTCAGGAGAACAAAGGGATCGTAAACAGGATACAACCTATTGTGCTTCACTTCAATGATGTTATGCTTCTTATGTACTCTTGTTCCTCTTGTGCTTGGATTAAACCACTTACATCAAAAAAGGACAATTTTTTTCATCGGGAAACCAACATACTCTAGTTCTAAGATCTCTTGTATGATGGCAAAGTAATCAACATCATCATCACCCTTAACCCGAATACACATATTGTTTGATTTTCTTGTTCTGGAGTGTTCTTCAATGGAAAATTTAAACGCATTTACTGTGTAATGGGACATTGTATGAGCTTCAACTGGTCCCAAAGAAATATTTCTTAAGAATTGATAGTATGAGGCTGTATTTGGTGATTGGTATATCTAAAAATATTTTACACACATCCCCCCCCCCCCCCACATATATATATGTTAGTTAAAGAATGTGTAAATGTTTAAAGTTTGTAGAAATATTAGTACACTTACGAACCTCATATGTAAACCATGTTGCAAAGGATGCATACACTTGATTTTTGTGGAATTGAGTTTTCAATAAACTGAAGATCCAACATGCCAAACACAAGTAGTTTCCTTAAGGGAACGAGTAAATAAATAATATATGTTAATATTTAATCTCCGTACTTCAGAGAAGGCTCAACTTCCGGGCAATTCAGCAAGACAAATAAAGTTGCTGATTTGTGCTCTATGGTAGTGAGCTGGTGATATATGGTATTTTTAGCCTCACTACCGGATTGATTGAAAATTGATATCGATTGAAAATGAGGCTCATTATCATTATCTCAATGAGAATTTGGTTTGTTTCTTGAACAACCAACTTCATCAATAATGTAGTATGAATAAAATTGAGACGTTTCTCTTGTAAGATATGCCTCAACTATAGATCCTTCCTGTCATGACCCGAACTGAGACCCTGGCCGCGATGAGTATCCCAAACAATAAAGGCCTAGGTGCCCATCTCTATCTGGCAATCATACACACCATTCATATACTATAAGTTGATGCAGAAAGATAAGTAAACGGAATCATGGTCATTATCTGAGTTCAACTGAACAATACAAAATTTAGTTCATAAACATTTGAAACCACATGAAAGCTAGTCTACAAAATCTCTAAAAATATGAAAAATAAAATCTGTCTAAATATTGGGACAAGGCCCCCAGTCGGACCATGAAACAAAATAAAATTATAATGTTCAATAACCAAGACCTTCCGAAATAAGGGAGGCTCACCAACAGCAGACTTCGGACAAATAATTTATCGCTTAGCGGGACCCTGGGACTATGCCTCAGATCCTAAAATATAGTGGGTCAATACAAATTTACTGGTACGCAGAGTAATCCCAAATAATATACTTTTATACAACATAAGTGAGAGAAGTTTATAAAACACTTTACATAAGATATATGAAAACACATGGGCATACTTAAGAGACTTTGAAATATTTCCTTGAAAACCATGACTCACTCTTTGTCTTACTTCTGAGCTAGGTGGTACAACCTACAAGTCTGATATTCCATGGGCTATATGGAATCCGCCATTGAATCGGCGGGTAAGCCCTTAACCCAAGTTTGTCAAAAGGGTTGAGTGTCTGAGTCTGATACGGAACAGGGCACTAGGCCAGCGTATAATCCCTCATGGGATATAATAACCCGTATCGGCAAAACACGTATTCAAGCAATGAGTTTTCTAAACTCGTGACATCTTCGGGTAACCACCTAACATCTCTTAAGCCCATTTTTAACCTTTTCGGAACATGCACTTTCAAAACTCAAATTCTGAAAAATTTAATTGAAATCTGACTTCTATTCTGTTCTAAGTCTGTTATGGCATTGTCTGATTTTGGTATCGCCATATCAAGACTTGCAAGTTATATGTCTAAGCCATATAGTATCATGTTAAAATAATTTCATTCAAAACAAAGTGTTTGGACCACCAAATCATTCAAATAGTATAAGAAGATTCATATACTATACAGGGATTCTCTCTTTTCAACATTTCAACAAACATGTGGTGGTCAAGTATTTTGTAACAAACCATGCAATCTCTTTGAATCACCACTTTTCATTTATATTAACAAGAATCACCCTCTCTTCAGTTCATATCCAAAATCAAGGCTTAAACAATAGTAAAGACATTTGAATCATACTTCTCAATATTCAATTGAATAATTCATAACATGTGAAAACAAGAGGCTTTACAACATGAGAGGGATTTTAATTGTTCATGCTCTCAATCCAACATTAGAACTCAAAAATGCATACATACTTATATACGAGTACAAATCTAATTTAGGGGAAGACCTCAAGACCAAAACATTATCATAAAAAAGATTTCATAATGCACAATTGTAAATATAAATTCAAAACCCATTGCAAATTCATGATTTCTCAACCTTTAAACATTATCAAAACGATTTCACCAAGCCCATGTAGTTTAGGAAAATCCCACGTACCTTAGATTACTTAGTTTGGAGAATAGAAGCCGAATCTTGACTCATTTCTTAGAAATCTTGGATTGAAAGGCTTGAAATCTTGCCTTGAAGGAAAATCCTAATTTCTTTTGTTCTTGAGAGTAGAGAGGATTGAGGTGTGTTTAAAACTGATAAAAGATAGATTATAACACTTAGGGTATGATTTAAATCCTGTGGGAGAAGTTTGGGATGAGGAAAATATTGAAATACCCTTCCAAATTCAAATAGAAATTTCTGAATTTCAAGGGTGACGACCTTGGTTGATAGGTCATCAACCAAGTGATGACCTATCACACCAAGTCATCACTCTGAAGCTGATTTTATGAGTTGCTGGTCTTGGGTGACGACTTGGGCTGATAGGTCATCACTTAGATGATGGCCTATCAACTCAGGTCATCACTTAGAAGCTAAAATTAATGGCTCACTGGTTTAAGGTGATGACTTGGCTGATAGGTCATCACTTAGGTGATGGCTTATAAACTCAAGTCGTCACTTTGTTGACGGACAAACATACTAAAGTAAAATGAGCATAACTTTTCGCTCTGATATCAGATTAAGGTAAAACCAAATGCGTTGGAAAGATGACTCAAAGATCTTTCTTTTAGTATATAGTAGGAAACATAACTCATTATGTACATAGAGTAATAGTCATTGCAAGTTGACCCAAGATGAAGTGTTCACCAAAACTTAATCGATAGAAACGTTCTCAACTCGTCTTTGAGTTAGGAGATATTTATGACATAAATTCATATCCAAAGGTATTCCCACATTATAAAATTTATCATAACACATATATTAATAAAGAATCATTAGGTTTGGGTCTATACGTGTAGGAACGATGGTTTGAAATCTAGCCCAAAAGATGAGGGTATTACATTATCTCTCCCTTGGAATCATTCATCCTCGAAGGATGGGTAGGATTTTTTTGAAGCTATAGAAGTATGGAATAATGAAAGTAATCTCATATTAGTAATTCTAATTTCCACAACAAAATACACATAAGCATTCAAAAAGATCTTCATACATCACCAAGTAAATAGTGTAGGCACAAAACATTAGAAAATGAGGCTTGGCATAGACATGATCTTGGCATATGTTCTATGGCACATGATCATAATAATGTAAGGCATGAATTTTCATATGAATCCTCAGCCTATTCAAGATTTGTACAAGACATGAATTGATATTCCCACAGGACATAAGAATAGGATAGAAACATTCTCCACCTCAATTGGTATGTCTAAAAGCCTTTAAACTTTGCAACGCTCCTTAACTATGATTTCAACTATGAATACCACATTTCAACATCCCAAATGTCATAATTTCCCTCTAGATACATAACATAAAGAGCTTGATTTTAATTGTATCAAACTCCCATGTTGAAGCCTAACCTGGAGTAAGAAGATGCTAGCTTAAGCTATGGGACCCTGTACTCTACATCCCTTTTAGACATTACTTCACCTAGTCACTATAATCAACCAACTTTCAGCTCCTAAATCAAGGATACTAACCACATAGGACATGGGTTTGCATTTTCATCAAGCACAACATTCAAGCCTATCTCTACCATACCCATTTTATAGATCTCCCTACTAAAACCAGCAAGTTCAAACATTCTCACAAAGATTTTTGCCACATATCTTCTTCCTAAATATTTCACATAACAAAAGTTTGTCTCCTTCTTTCCCCCTTCACCTATAAACTTAGCTGAAGAAATCACCTCAAAATTTTCACATTCAAGAACATCTACTCCCCTACCTAAAATGTCACTGCTCTTCCATAACTACTATCATACATTGGGTCATTGAGGGACATAAGTATAAGCATCATAAAAGGGGAGTGACACTTTTCGACTATAACTTAAACTTATTGAACTACTCAAGGTAGTATATGAGAGGAAGATACGACACAATAGGAACAAAGTACTTCATCTATCTAGTGTCTAGATCATGAGTAGAGATTCGTGTTGGCATAAACACAACACAACATAGATTCTTAGATAGATCACAGTGAGAAAACATGAGTGCACATATCAAGAGTTGTATAACATAAGGCCAGAATTCATAAGGTCACCGATTGAGACAAAGTTTCTACTTGGAGCCATTACTCCTCATTTAAGAACTGAACATGCCATGAGTTCGCATTAACTTTATCTCATTGGGCTAAACCCGACATAGCATGAATCGATAACATATAGTAAGCACAGTTTTCTTAGAACCAAGCATGTTATAAGACATAGATTTTGGGATCATGAGCATCATATTATAGAGCTTGAATACATGAAAGAGTGGATTTATCAAGGCATCATTGCTTCTATTTTGGAGATCGGAACATGACATGACTTACTTAGAGAACTCAAACCTTAGACATCGACAGGACTTGAATACATAAGACATTGGTAGAATGAAATCTTAAACTAAAGTAGGAGGAATATACTTGAATAGGAATAGGTTTATCATGACTCAATAGGCTTATCATGACTCTTTCCTAAACTTGCCATAATGAGAAAATTTGAGAACTACCTTAAATCACCATCTCCCCCTTAGATTAAGGTCACAATCCTAGACTTGAGAACATAACCTGTCATCAATCTATAACCATAATTCTCAATACAATAGGGAGTATCGGTATACACATGAACACAAACATCCCTTAATAATTCAACATAAGGACCCTAAATTCTTTATAGGACATCCCCCTTCAGGGATACTAATCATAACTTCCTCTAACCCCTAAAGTCATCAACTTATGACTAATGTTATCATGGGCATGGATATCCACGCTTCTAAACACTTAACACTCTAACTTCAACTCCTTAGAATACTCGCATTACACCTCTAATCACATAACTTACAACTTAACAAAATTTGTAAAACCATACCCAAGGCTCACATTGCCTACCTATATTTTCTCAATTCAACTGTAATGAACACCATATAATAACTCACCAAACTTCTCCATACTACAATTTCAAGAATACAAAGTAGGTATGTAAAACACTTATGCACATAAAACTTTATATAACAACATGCCACCTGGGGGAGAGTTTAACTTATTCTTATATACCCCCGCTCTTATCCGCTTAATAACTCAACCACGATTCATCGTTTTAACACTAGTCCTCATGATTATATATATCACAATTATCCACTCTTTATTCCGCAAGTTGCCAACCTAGGCTATTTCAAACATTACACCAAGCCAACTAATTCACTCCAATAAAACATGAATTATCAATCTGGAGTTACTATTCTTACCACTACACTCCACATCTAAAGTTCAAGCCTATTGTCTAACACCAATCATGTAACACCGACAAAACATGTCATATACTATACTAGTCCATCAAATTGGGAAATCAACCTAAATACCTTATTTCACTTAATTACTACCTACAATCACATCCCCTCCATGACATCACTATGACACCTCAAAATCCGCTACATATCTTCTCATATGTAGTACTAGTTTACAACGACTAAAGAAAAGACAATCAAGGGGGTAACGTCACCTAATGGGTATAGTTAATCTTAATCTTATAATATAACCCATTACCATCTATTAACATATCCCATTTTCTCACATCAAATTCACTTACCCATGCATACATCACAACCACCTTCAAAAATTCTATATACAACAATAAGTCTATACCTATAACTTATTGACTAATCTACCTCTTTCCCTTCACAGCCTATAAATAATTTCTACAACCACCATAACTATCCATTCTGAGATCCTTCCCTATCTTCTATAACTAATAATCATAGCCAGCCACTTCCTCCACAAACTACTATACAATCTACAAATATTTCTACCACATTAGCCTAGAACTATAAAATGGCAACCCACCCCTAAATCAATGGTTATACAACTAAACTAGGTTCTTTACATAATAGTCACCCTCATTCTGACTTCTAAGATTGTGACTTTATGTCACTAACTACGAGATCATCTTGCTACCAATAGGGTATTACAACTTAGCACATATTACTACTCGGGATGAAAGTAGTTCTAACATTCTGACATATATTACTATCCTTAAGCATGACGTTTGTAACAAGAATTTTGAAAGGGACTGAATACACGTCATACGTCAGGTTGAAATGCACGATTGATGTAGATAGAGGGTACAAGCTTAAATCAATATGCTTTAAAGTACTTATGGACACCGCTCAAGCCCTTGTGCAATTTCATAATCGTTTAGGACTCATTTAGAAAGTGACCACATCATTTTAGACCCTAAGCTTCTGCATTTGAATCGCCTCGACAATGAGACATATCTAATAATATTAGAGTACGAAAAGAATTAGGATACTTTACTTTTGTATGGACGACGCCATAGCACAAACTAGAGTATAAAAGAGAAATATTCTGACTCTATAGCATGAACTAGAACATGAAGAAAAAAAAAATTCCTAAAACACCTTGTAGCCTTCTACTTATAAGTATGGCGCGCTACACACCCATAAATAGGACTTTACCCGACGCAATTTTGCAGACACCATAGGACTATAAATCGTGCTCTGATACCAAGTTTGCCATGACCCGAGCGCAGAACCTGGCTGCGATGAGCATCCCAAACTATAAAAGTCCAGGCACCCATCTCTATCTGGCAATCATACACACCATTCATGTACTATTAGTTAATGCTGAAATATAAGTAAACGGAATCATGATCATTATCTGAGTTCAACTGAACAATACAAAATTTAGTTCATAAACATTTGAAACCACATGAAAGCAAGTCTACAAAATCTCTAAAAATATAAAAACCAATATCTGTCAAAATACTGGGACAAGGCCCACAGTCGAACTATGAAATAAAATAAAATAGTAATGTTTAATAACCAAGACCTTTAGAAATAAGAGAGGCTCCCCAACAGCAGACTTCAGAAAAACAATCTATTGCTTAGCAGGACCTTGGGACTGTACCTCAGATCCTGAAATATAAGAGGTTAATACAAATTTACTGGTACACAAAGCAATCCAAAATAATATACTTTCATACAACATAAGTGAGAGAAGTTTATAAAACACTTTACATAAGATATATGAAAACACATAGGCATACTTAAAAGACTTTGAAACATTTCTTTGAAAACCACGACTCACTCTTTGTCTTACTTCTGAGCTAGTTGGTACACCCTACAAGTCTGATATTCCACGGGCTATATGGAATCGATCATTGACTCGAGAGGTAAGCCCCCAACACAAGTTTGCCGCAAGGGTTAGAGTGTCTGAGTATGATACGACACAGAGCACTAGGCCAACGTATATTTCCTCTAGGGAACATAATAACCCGTATCAGCAAAACATCATTTTGGGCAATGAGTTTTCTGAACTCGTACCTTCTTCGGGTAACAACCTAACATCTCTTAAGCCCATTTTTAACCTTTTCTGAACATGTATCTTTCAAAACTCAAATTCTAAAAATTTAATTGAAATCTGACTTCTATTATGTTCTAAGTCTGTTCTGGCATTTTCTGATTTGGTATCGTCATACCAAGACTTGCAAGTCATATGTCTAATCCATATAGTATCATGTTAAAATACTTTAATTCAAAGCAAAGTGTTTGGACCACCAAATCACTCAAACGGTACAAGAGGATTCATATTTCAAAACGTATTTCAAACTATGCAGTGATTCTCTCTTTTTAATATTTCAACAAACATATGGTGGTCAAGTATTTTGTAACAAACCATGCAATATCTTTGAATCACTACTTTTCATTTATATTAACAAGAATCACCCTCTGTTTAGGTCATATCCAAAATCAAGGGTTAAACAATAGTAAAGACATTTGAATCATGCTTCTCAATATGCAATTGAATAATTCATAACATGTGATTACAAGAGGCTTTACAACAAGAGAGGGATTTTAATTGTTCATGCTCTAAATTCGACATTAGAACTCAAAAACACATACATACTTATGTACAAGTACAAATCTAATTTGGGGAAATGCCTCAAAATAAAAACACTATCATAAAAAGTATTTCACAAGGCACAATTGTAAATGTAAATTCAAATCCCATAGCAAATTCATGATTTCACAACCTTTAAATATTATCAAAACGATTTTGGGTGATGACTTGGGCTGATAGGTCATCACTTAGGTGATGGCCTATTAACTCAGGTCATCAATTAGAAGCTAAAAATAATGTCTCACTGGTTTGAGGTGACGACTTGGCTGATAGGTCGTCACTTAGGTAATGTCCTATCAACTCAAGTCGTCACTTTATTGACAGACAAACATGCTGAAGTAAAATGAGCATAACTTTTTGCTCTAATATTAGATTAAGGTGAAACCAAATGCGTTGGAAAGATGACTCAAAGATCTTTCTTTTAGTATATAGTAGGACACGTAGCTCATTATGTACAGGGAGTAATAGTCATTGAAAGTTGACCAAAGCTGAAGCATTCACCAGAACTTAATCAATAGAAACGTTCTTAACTCATCTTTGAGTTAGGAGATATTTGTGACCTAAATTCATATTAAAAGGTATTCCCACACTATAAAATTGATCATAACACATATATTAATAAAGAATCATTGAGTTTGGGTCTATACGTGCAGGAACGGCGGTTTGAAATCTAGCCCAAAAAATGCGGGGTGTTACACTTCCACCCTATGGTTATTTTTGGGATCCCTTTTCCATTTTCTAATTGACCTGCACAATCTTAAGATTAGATTTTTACTATATTAAAAAAGACATGTATGAATTTAAACATGTTTAAATTGCTTGTTATTCGAATAGATACATCCACCTAGTTTGAACTGGACCGCCTAGCCGAGACTGGACAAGGTGAATGGAAAGATGTTCTATCACATCAAAGAACCCTGGCAGAAAAATCTTCTCTAACTAATTGGTGATAACAACAACATTACTTTTCATTTGCGCCTAATTTTCTTCTTTTAATGTGGTGGCACATAAGTTTTTGAATAACAAACTAATCTCTAATATTGGTTTCTATATGTTTTCAGGTAAACCAATAAAAGCAATTGGAAGTAATTATTTCATGAAAATATGACAATCATGGCTTTTCATACCATGTAAGATTCTTTGTGTCATATCAATCCTCTTTCTCAAATTTGAGGCATATCCATCAAGCATCTTTAAATTTTGGAACCACTCACATATTTTTTGCTTTTGGTCCAACTTGAATGTATAACTAGCCTTGGGCTTAAGAACACTGTTATTGGGCCCCTTCAGTAAGTCCATTTCTCCGCGCTTGTAATATTCTGGTAAATCAAGTCTGGCCTTAGGATTATCCTTTGTCTTGCCAGTGACATACTTAACTGTGTTGAACAAGTTGTCCAAATAGTTCTTCTCAATATGCATGACATTAACATTATTTTTAAGTAAATTATCTGGCCAATATTGTAACTCCCAAAATATACTTTGCTTAGTCCAGTTTTACAAAACGCCATATCCATCAAGCCTGTACAATGGTTCTTCACTAACTTTAGGCAAATCCTAAACTATCTCCCAGATGTCATGACCAAATAACCTTGGAGGTGGACCATCATGTTCTGTTCTATTCTTTCGGAATGCATTCCTGAGTCTCTTAAACTCATGATCAGGTGGCAAGAAACAATGATAACAATCAAACTATGAATTTTTCCTCCCATGTCTCAATGTGAAGGATTTTGTTTTTCCCATACAGTATGGACAAACCAAATTTCCAACTGTCATCCACCCAGATAATATTCTATAAGCAGAAAAATCATTAACAGTTCACATTAGATATACACATAGATTAAAATTCTATTAAAGTGAAATGTCCCAAGTTTCAACCCCCTCATGCCATAAAATTTGAAGTAAGGTTGCAAGTAGACATCTATTCCGCTTTTTAGATTATGCGGGCTAGGAACAACACAATTCAAAAATATATATTGACTAGTCATCAATATTTCAGGAGGAAGGTTATAAAGAGTGATAAATATAGGCCAACATGAATATGGTGCAGCGCCAACTGAAAGAGAAGAGAAGCCATCCTCGCATAGTCCCAAACGAATATTACGTGGCTTGGCTGCAAAATTTGGATAAGTGGCATCAAAATGCTTCCAAGCCTCTCTATCAGATGGATGACACATAACACCAGTGGGCCTTCTATTTTTGTTGTGCTATCTTATATTAGGAGCTGAGCTGTTTGAAGCATACAACCTCTTAAACCTTGGTATTAGAGGTAAATAATGCATTACCTTAATAGAAATTTTATTTCCACTACAACCACACTTATATCGAGGGTGCTGACAAAACTTACAGGACTCTAGGTTAGCATCTTCCTTAAAGTATAACATACTTCCATTTTCATAATAATCAATTCTAACTGAGGAGAGACCTAACTTTGACACCAATCTTTTTGTCTTATAGAAAGAACAGGAACCTCTAAGGCAGGGTCAACTAACTTTTTCATAAAGTCTGTCATTGAGTCCATTAACAAAAATAGACAAAAAAGAATGTGAACACCCATCAAACAAAGGATGACTAGCAGCATACGGTTATTCATAAAAATAACCTGTTTCTCTATTGGGAACATCTTGGACATTTTCCCTAAAGTCGCTCCCGTGTTGCATCCTAAAAACATCGTGCACCATGTCTGTCATCCTAGTATCTTGATATTCATTATGCCCTGCAGACCTAGTATGTTGGACCTATATATGCATATTCATAGTATTGCATACTCAGTGCTTATAGTAGCTTCAGTTATCCATGCCTCTCATTCCATTATATTTATTTCACTCAGTCGGTTATTGTTCATGCATATGAACCCTTGCATTTCAGCCTTACCTTATCTAGCATACCAATACATTCTACCTACTGATCACATACTCATTTCTTGCGCTATGATATCTCATATCATAGACTCAAAAGCTTAGGTTCTTGATCGAGCTTAGCTAGATTCAGTCAACAGCAGTAGATTTAGTAGTGAGTCCTCATCTATCGAGGATATTCTTTTATTTCAGTATCACAGTAGATTCAATATTTTATTAGTTGGAGTTAGTTGGGGGCTTGTCCCATCAACTCTACATTCAGACAGTTCAGTTAGAGGCTTTTCAGACTAGACTAGTTCAGAAGTATTAAATTTTCAGATGTTATTATCAGTTGTTATATTTATCAGGATTCAGTTCATGAACCTTATGGTATTTCAGCTAACTTCTGCATTATTTTAGTATTCTTATTCAGTGCTCTCAACAGGTACCAGTTATGGGTTAGCTTGTGGTCCTTCGAGGTCGTAAGCACCACATAGCATTCGGGGTATAGAATCGGGGCATTACAAACTTGGTATTAGATCCTAAGGTTTAACAGAGTCCTCAGGATTTTGAAAGTTGCGACAAGTAGAGTTTTATGCATGGTGTGTAGTGCACCACACTTATGAACAAGAGGCTACGAGACGTTTAGGAAAAGTTTCCCTTCTTTCAGTGTTCATGTCGTGTGAATGAACATGAGCTCAAGTTATACTCTCAGTCTAACCCATATCTTCCTTCTGTTTATAGAACATGCCTCCCAGTAAAGCTAACGGAAGAAGGAATGAAAATCAGCCAACACCTCATCCCGTTCAGGCAGATCCCCTAGACGAGTATGTCTCCTATGCAGAACTCAAAGCTGCGTTCATTACTCTAGCCCAACCTATAGCAGCTCAAAATGAATGGCCAGCTATTGTTTATACTAACCCAGTGTCCAATACTGTTGCATCCAGGATTCAGGTCTTCACCTGAATGAACCCTCCATTATTTTTGGGTTCCAAGTTTGAAGAGGATCTACAGGAGTTTCTCGATCAGGTGCAGTAAGTCACAGATATTATAAGGGTGACTTTCAGTGAGAGTTCTAATTTAGCTTTCTATCAGCTATAAGATATAGCTTATACGTGGTTTAAGAAATGAAAGGTAGACATGGGCACAAATGCGGAGCCTATAGAATGGAAAGAGTTTGCTACTGCTTTTCTAGATATATTCTTTCCTTAGAGTTAAGAGAAACCAAAGTGTTAAAGTTCAAAAATATCAGGCAAGAAAACATGAGTGTGAAAGAGTATTCCCTCAAGTTTACTCAGTTAGCTAGGTATGCTCCCCATGTAGTGTCAGATAATAGGTCCAGGATGAGCAAGTTCGTGTTTGGGGTATTAGAGAGTATGGTGAAGGAATGCAGAATCACAATATTAATAAAGAAGATGGACATATCCAGGCTAATGATCCACACTCAATAGATAGAAGAGTCTAAGAATAAGGAGAGAGAGAGAGAGAGAAAAACAAGAGAGCTAGAACAGGTAGCTTTGATTCCACTCAGCCTGAAGGCGGTAACCATTCCAAGTTTTGCTCGAAATCTTCAATTCCAGATCCTTCATCAGCCAGTGTTCCAGCACCTAAGTTCAGAAATGGTTACAAAGATACGACACCAGGCTCTAAGTCTCAGGGTAGTGCCGACAGTGTCTGAACAAATCCTCTTTGTCAGAAATGTGGTAGAAACCATTGGGGTATCTGTAGAGTTGGCAGTGATGTATGTTTTAGGTATGGAAAGCCAAGCCATAGAATCATAGATTGTCCTTAGTCAGGTTCACAAGGTCAGTACAACTATCCCCCAGTATAGTTAGATCGTCCGAATTAGAAGGGTGCCACTAGTGGGCAACGCCTAAATAAGCTTTATGCACTTCAGTCCAGATAATTTAAGTAAAGTTCTCCTGTGTAGTCACTGGTACGTTACAGATCTTTCATTTACATATTTATACCTTGTTAGATCTAGGAGCTTCTCTGTCTTTCATAACTCCTTATAGTGGTCAACTTCAGAGTCAGTCCCGAAATCCAAATAGAGCTTTTCTGAATATCTACCCCAGTGGGTTAGTATATCATAGTTTGATGGGTATATAAAAACTGTTCGGTTGTGGTATCTCAGAAAGTTACTTCAGCTGACCTTGTAGAGCTAGATATGGCTGATTTTGTCATCATTCTTGGCGTAGATTGGCTTCATTCATGTTATGCTTTAGTTGATTGTAGAAATAGGGTTTTTCATTTTCAGTTTTCTAATGAACTAGTCCTTGAATGAAGGGGTAGTACCACAGCGCTTAAGGGTCATCTTGTATCGTACTTTAGAGCAAGAAAGATAATATCTAAGGGGTGTATTTACCGTTTAGTTTCAGTTAAAAACTCTAGTTCAGAGACTCTCAGCCTTGAGTTAGTTCTAGTAGTAAATGATGCTCAGATATATTCCAAAAAGATTTTCCTAGAGTTCCTCCCAAAAGGGAAATTGAATTTGAAATAGACCTTCTTTCATATACTCAACCTATCTCTATTCTGCTATACAGAATTGCTCCAGCTGAACTCAAAGAGTTGAATGAATAGTTAAAGGACCTTTTAGACAAGGGGTTCATTAGACCCAATATTTCTCTGTGGGGAGCACCATCTTATTCATGCATAAAAAACAGGTTCACTCAGGATGTGTATAGACTACTGTCTATTGAACAAAGGAACAATCAAGAATAAGTATTAACTTCCCAGAATCGATGACTTATTCGACCAACTTCAAGGTGCCAGTTACTTTTCTAAGATAGAACTCAAATATCATCATCTCAAAGTAATAGAATGTGACTTTCCAAAAATAGCTTTCAGAACTCGGTATGGTCACTTTAAATCTCTAGTCATGTCATTTGGTCTTATAATGCTCGGGAAAATTTTATGGACTTGATGAACCAAGTGTTCAAGTAGTACTTGGACATATTCCTCATAGTTTTCATTGATGGTATTCTTGTCTACTCTCGTACCGAAAATGATCATGCAGGCCACCTCAGAATAGTATTGCAGACCCTTAGAGCCCATCAGTTATCTGCCAAATTCATCAAGTGTAAATTTTGGCTGAGATCAGTAGCTTTTATTGGTCATATTATTTCCGGTGATGGCATTAGAGTTGATCCTCAAAAGACCAAAGCGGTGAAAATAGCCTAGAAAGGAGTTTCTTGGGTTTGGCCTAGCTATTACCGATGATTTGTTGAAGGATTTTTGTCTACTGTATCCCCCATATCCAGATTGACTCAGAATAAAGTCAAATTTCAGTGGTTAGATTCTTGTAAGAAGAGTTTTCAAGAGTTGAAGACTCGACTCATTACAACCCCAGTTTTGACCTTACCAAATGGTTCAGATGGGTTCGTTGTGTACTGTGATGCATCCAGAGTAGGTTTGGGTTATGTCCTAATACAGAGAGGTAAGGTCATAGTCTATACCTCTAGACAGCTTAAGCCTCATGAGAATAATTACCCTACCCATGACCTCGACTTAGCGGAAGTAGTATTTTCCTTAAAGTTTTAGAGGCACTATTTATATGGGGTGAATATAGATGTGTTCACATATCACAAAAGATTCCAGTATGTGTTCTCTTAGAAAGATTTGAATTTGCATTAGAGAAGGTAGTTAGAGTTGTTGAAAGATTATGATATGAGTGTTCTGATCCAGGCAAGGCTAATGTAGTGACAGATGCTCTTAGTAGGTTGTCTATGGGTAGTGTTTCTCATGTTGAGAATGGTAAGAAGAAGTTAGTTCAGGAAGTTCATCATCTTACCTGACTAGGTGTCCGCTTATTTGATTCAGCAGAGGGTAATGCGTGGGTGGAAAATAGTTTAGAATCATCTTTGGTTTTTGAAGTAAAAGAAAAGCAAGATAGAAATCCCAATCTAGTCAAGTTAAAAGACTCAGTTAGAGATCAGAAGGTAGAGGTTTTCTCCCAAGAGGGAGATGGTGTGTTGCATTGCTAGAGTAGACTGTGTGTGCCGTGTGTTGATGAGTTAAGACAGTGAATTCTTGCAGAAGTGCATGGTGCGCGATACTCTATTCATCCAGGGGCCACTAAGATGTACCGTGATCTACAGGAAATCTATTGGTGGAGTGGGATGAAAAAAGATATTGCAGAGTTTATAGGTAAGTGCTCAATGTGTCAGCAGGTTAAGATTAAGCATCAAAATCCTAGTGGGTCCATGTGGAAGTTCAGTATTCCCACTTGGGAGTGGGAGGAAGTGAACATGGACTTTATGACGGGCTTTCTTCGTACTCATCGTCAGCATAATTCTATTTGGGTCATTGTAGACATGATGACCAAATCATCCTATTTCTTACCAGTCCATACTTCTTATTAAGCCGAAGACTATCCCAAGCTCTATCTCAGAGAATTGGTTAGGTTGAACGGTGTTCTATTGCCTATCATCTCAAATATAGGTACTCAATTTACCTATCACTTTTGGAAAGCCTTCCAAAAGGGTCTTGGTACCCAAGTTCACCTCAGTACTGCCTTCCACCCTCAGACAAATGGTCAAGCAAAAAGGACCATTCAGACTTTAGAAGATATGTTGAGAGCATACATTGTTGATTTTAAAGGTAGTTAGTATGACCGCTTGCCTTTGATTGAGTTCGCATATAATAACAGCTATCAGCCATCATTCTAGTATTCAGATGGCCTCGTTTAAGGCACTTTATAGGAGGAGATGTTGGTCTCCTATTAGTTGGTTTGAGGTAGGAGAGACTGCGTTGGCAGGTTCCAACTTAGTATTTGATGCCTTAGAGAAGGTTCAGTTGATCAGGGAGAGGCTTAAGGTGGCACAGAGCTGATAGAAATCGTATACAAATGTGAGGAGAAAGGATCTCGAGTTTGAGATTGGTGATTTTGTATACATAAAAATATCTCCCATGATGAAAGTGAAGAGGTTCGGTAAGAAGGGAAAGCTCAGTCCTCGATATGTTGGTCCTTACATTAGTCTCAGCCATTTTGGAAAGGTAGCTTATGAGCTTGAGTTGCCTTCAGACATAGTTTCAGTGCACCCAGTATTCTAAGTCTCCTTACTAAAGAAATGCATTGGTGACCCAGCTATTGTAGTTCCTTTATAAAGCATAAGCATTCAGAATGATCTTTATTTTGAAGAAGTCTCAGTCGAAATCCTTGATCATCAGATTAACAGATTAAGGAACAAAAAAGTTCCCTTGGTCAAAGTTCTTTGGCGAAACCAGTCCGTTGAGGGAGCTACTTGGGAAGCAGAAAAAGATATGTGGACTAAGTATCTTTACCTCTTCCCCGCAAACTCAGATTCAGCTTGAGGTAACAGTCTTCCTTAGATTTACTCAGTTTAATATTCAGTTACAGTTATAAACTTAGTATCAGTTACCATTGCATATCAACCATGTAATCATGCTTCAGTTATGCATGTTCAGTATGTAAACTCAGTTTATCAACAGTCTCAGCTTAGTCATGCTTCAGTTGTGCCTGTTTAATATTTGTATAAATACAGTCTATTAGTTTTTTTAGCTTAATCAGTCTTATCCGAGGATGAATATTCCTAAGGGGGAGATATTGTAATACCCGTATTCTCCTAGCTCAGTTTAGCTATAGTACACGAGAATTTCTATAAAAAAAATTTCAATTCACTTAGAATTTTCCAGTTTAAGACTTACCAAAGTGTAGGAAACTCAGTTAGCTTTCCAACGATATAAATTTTGGCCAAATTCGATATCTGGGTGAGAAATTATGGCATGTTTATTAAAAATAGTACGTAAAATTTATCATCACCGCATCGCGTTGAAGTTCCAGGTCCAAATCGTCATTTTTCAGTGTGTCAACATGATAATGGTGCATCGCGCCATAGTGACATTTCCCAATTGTCATTTTCCAGTGAGGCACCGCGATTGGCCCGCATCGCACCAATTTTTATTTTAAGAATTGTCACATTCTAGTGAGGCTCCGTGATAACGGCACGTCGCGTCAAAAGTTAATTTCGCAGTTGTCTATTTTTGAACAGTTTTAACCGACTTCCAGTGGCTCATCGTGATGCCACCGCATCGCGGTGAAGGCTAAAATTGGGACTTTCAATGAAGAAAATTTATATCCTTCCAGGGGTAATTTAGTCTTTTTCCATGGCTCTAATCAGTCTAAACACGTTAATTAACCCTTAAAAACCTAGTTAAGTCATTATTCACTCAATTTTCACCAAATTGAAGATCATTCTCTCAATTAGCAAAACCTTAGCCTTCAAGAATCACGAGCAAATCCTCAAGAATATCACCAAGAAACTTCAAGAACTCATCCTCCCAGGTATGTTAGATGTTTATCCATGGGTCCTTTCCACCCATGGAAGCCAAGAATCCTTTTTCAAAATACAAGATTGAGATTCCATGAATTACATATTTGAGTTGAATTGTGTTCATATGTGTATTTTTATATGGTATTTAATCCATGATTAATTATAAGTTTCATGAAATTAAGATAGCAAGGGTGATGAATTATGTGATTTTCATGTTCAATCCTTACATTTACAAGTTGAATGTAGTAGCCTTGGTATTTGTATATGTTTATTATTATTATATGAAATAATCATGCTCCCCAAGTGTTTGTTAAAATGCATCCATGAATTGAATAGTGCAATCATGACATGTTAGCATGTGTTCCCATTTATGTACAAGTTCATGCCTTGCAAGTGTTTGACAAAATATCTCAATGAATGAATTATGACTAAGTGACTAGCTAGTATGCTTCTAAGATTGTGCCATATTTTACTATGGATGCTATCAAGTTTTGGGGGTATTCAATACCCAAAAAATCTAGTTGTTTACCTAGATCACAGTAGCTACAGAATAGTCTCAGTAATGTCATGAACAGTAGTACTCAATCAGTTATAGAACTCAGTGAAACTCAGTCCAGTTTAATTCAGTTTAATAATCAGTGTCATTCAATTGGGAGTAGGATTCATCAGAGAGCAAACCCAAGGATTGGGGCTCACCTGTCAGTAGAGGGTGTGATCCTTAGTAGCAGTCCTTTCATTTCAGAACTACGTAGCCAACGTAGGCTGAGATATCAACCTTTCAATTGAGGGTTGATAAGGTTTTTACCTACTAGTTAAGGGTAATATCATTCTCATTAGGGAACTTGCCATAATAGGATAACCCTTAGTCCTTTGGAATGATATTTCAGTGGATCCACACAGCCAGTATCTGTACCCATGGCACGATATTGATATCCTTCCAACTGGGGTTACAGGTTGGACCCCAATTAGTTCAGTGAGGGGCATGTTGGTTAGATGATTACCTCCCACAGTTTCAGTTTCAGTCTTCAGTATAGAACTCAGTTCAGCTCTACAAAATCAGGATTGTCAATAACAGTCGATCAGTTATCAGTAATATCAGCTATTAGTTACTCAGTTATTAGAACTCAGTATTCAGTTTCAGTATGAATCTCAGATACAGTATATATGCATATGCACAATATTGCATACTCAGTACTTACACTAGCTTCAGTTATCCATGTACTCTCATTCAGTTATATTCATATCACTCAGTCAATTACTGTTCATATATATGAACCCTTACATTTTAGGCTTACCTCATCTAGCATACTAGTACATTCCACGTACTGATCGTATACTCATTTCTTGCGCTACAATGTCTCATATCATAGTTTCGAACGCTCAGGTTCCTAACCGCGCTTAGCCAGATTTCAGTAGTGAGTCCTCATCTATCGAGGATATTCTTTTATTTCAGTATCACAGTAGATTTAGTATTTTATTAGTTGGAGTTAGTTGGGGGCTTGTCCCATCAACTCCATATTCATACAGTTCAGTTAGAGGTTTTTCAGACTAGACTAGTTTAGACAGTATTCAGTTTCCAGATGTTATTATCAGTTGTTATATTTATCAATATTTAGTTCATGAAACTTATGGCATTTCAGCCTAACTTCCACATTATTTCAATATTATTATTCAGTGCTCTCAGTAGGTACCAGTTATGGGTTAGCTTGTGGTCCTTCGGGGTCGTAAGCACCCTGAAGCATCCGGGGTGCAAATTCGAGGTGTTACAGAAGTATTCGGTAATATTTTTTCCAGGTCCATATGCTCTAAGAAATTTATTTTTTTCTATCCTAAGTACTTTTTCAAAGATGTCATCATCATTCAAAGTAATTTCTCCATTTTGTTGTTATTTTTTTAACTGTCCAAATTGATCCTACAATGAAAAGAATAGATTATAAATATATGAAAGTCTATAATAATTAAGCAGATAAAGATAAAAGTTAACACAATGAAATTACAATGACATCCTGTTGAAAAGCACTACTCGCTTTCCCTTTTTTCTCTTGCGAGATTCTATAATAACTTCAACATGAGAAGGAACTTTTCCATCTTTCACCTACGAAAATAATAATCATTAATATTAATTGAATTTATATAATGAAATATAATTATTCTAACTTAAATTGAAATACTATAATATATACCATTTCATGTCTAAGTCTTGCATAACTTTTGGTTCCAATATATGGAGGCAAGGAACGCTTTGACCTATTTCTTTTGTTTTGCATACTTTTCTTCTGAACAAATGTTAAAAAAATACTAATTAACATTTATTTCTATAATACAAAAAAAAAGATAAAATATTTCTATAATAAATAATAATTTAAAGATAATATATCAATATTACTTGAAAATCAGCACCACTCCAAAGATTGACTAAGTATTTTCATTGATCAGTGCTAAACGAAGCTGATAAGATGTTTTTGAATCAAAATAGTTAGCTTTCATTTTGTGCCTATAATATCAATAGAGATCACTCATATGACCAATTGCACCCTTTATTTCCCCGGAGACATCAAAATGAAACTTTTCCTATAGAAAATATATTATTATAATTCATAATCATATGTTATAATAGTTGCCAATCATAAAAATTTAAATTTTTATTAATTCTTCTTACCAAGATAATGTCCCACATGTGGTCAATCTTGTGTTGCTCGATCTCTTTCCAAGTTTTAACTTTTAAAGGACAACTTCGACTTTGAATTGTTTGTCCCAAAAATCAAGTAAATTCAGTTGTATTCTTACCAATAGCTTGATCATCTTCTTCAAATTATATAGACAACTTCTGTCCTTCTTGGAGGTTGATTATTTTTACGCACCGTGTAGGGCCCCTAGTTTTTCTTTTCATGACTTTGGATCCTGCAATTGAAGATTAAAGAGAAAATGGTCTGTTACCCCCACCCCCCAACCTTTACCTCAAATCTCAACTACACACTCAACCTTTAAAGGTGACCTATTGCCTCCCTAAACTATTTTAAAGTGGAATTATTATCTCCCTGAACTATTTTAAAGTGGAATTATTAAACACCCCAAAACTGACAACCAGTCATTGCAAATATGGTGTGATGCACGTGCCGCCACGTCATTGCCATGCTATTTTTTATTTTTTTACTCTAAAAAAATAATAATTTAACATTATTATTTTCAAATTATTATTTTTCTTTCTTTCCTTCTTCTTCTTCTTCTTCTTCTTCTTCTTCTTCTTCTTCTTCTTCTTGTTCTTCTTCTTCTTCAATTCTTCTTCCTTATTTCTTCTTCTTCATTTCTTTTTTTTTCAGCTCTTCTTCTTCTTCTTCAATGGCATCTAAGAACCCATCAATGACACTTCTTCATCAATAGCATCCAAGAACTCATCAATGACATTCAAGATTAATTTATCATCTTCATCATCTCCTCATTCAAGAATTCAAGTTCTTAAATTTTTTCTAGTTAATTCGGGTTCAATGGCATTTCTTCTTCAATAACATCCAACAACTAATCAATGACATTCAAGATTAATTTATCATCTTCCTCATCTCCTCATTCAAGAATTCAAGTTCTTAATTTTTTTCATGTTTTTTGAATCGAAGTTCTTAGTTCAAGTGAGAACTCATTAATGACATTTCTTCTTCTTCTTCTTCTTCTTCTTCTTCTTCGATGGCATCCAAGAACTCAAATTATGTGAGAATGTTGAATCAAAAAAGTCGAATTCCATTGATTACGTGAAGTTGAATTAAATGTTGAATCAACGTGTTGAATCAAAATGTTGAATCGAATTACGTAAAAGTCATCAAAAAAAAAGTTGACAGAATTTTGAATTTTCCAGCGCCTTCACTGTTCATCGATATTTTACCATTGAAGCTGCACCATTGAAGAAGAAGAATAGAAGAAGAAGAAGAAGAAGAAAAAGAAGAAGAAGGAGAAGAAGAAGCCATTGAAGAAGAAGAAGAATAGAAGAAGAAGCCAATATTTATTAAGAAAAAATAATAATTATTAAAAATAATGATGTGGAAATAAATAAATAATGATTTTAAAATGACAAAAAGTCAACTGACGCGCCTATGGGCGCGTGTAGTCACGTCCAGTGACACATCAACAACTGGGGGGTAATAAATTCGGTAAAAATAAGTTCAGGGGGGTAATAGGTCACATTAAAAGGTTGAGTGTATAGTTGGAATTTCGACTAAAGGTTGGGGGGTAACAGACCATTTTCTCAAGATTAAATAAATAACATCAAATAAAAATATCTAAAAAAATAAAAAGATCAGTAATAACAATGAATACCTGTTTAGTTTGGTGATTCATGTTCTTCCATAACCACTATCTCTGCTGACGCATCATTCCTAGGAATACTTTCTTCAAAAGAAGCACTTATAGTAATATCATAATCCTTTGGCAATGTATAGATCTCGATAGACTTCTTCTTATGCATTCTATAACTAACAATCATGTCCCTAACATCTGAATCATTACGACATTCCACTAACCCATCAGAATCACTCATAGTCCTATCACCTCTCAAATAGAAAAATGTATCTCCGTCCGTAATATCGAATTTACACTTTTTTTAAAATCATCCAATATGTCAAAGTAACTCACAAAATCACTATCCATACTTGTTTTTAACAAATATCCGCTTACATACTTTCTACAGGGAGAGAATACCAAGTAACCATCATAATAATAGCTAATTTCTATTTCAGTTGATGTGTCCAAGCTTCCTATGAAATTATCAACCATGAGTTAGCTATACATGAAAATACAAATATACAAACTTATTTTAATAAAAAATAATAATAACAAAGTCAATATTGCAGAGAGTTATATTACCTGGAGAACAAGTTCCTCTACATGTTGTGTGGGGATATTTTCTTTGATTAACGTTAACATAGAACTCTTGAAAAGCTCCACATCATCATTACGAGTCAAGCAACTATTTTTTTTTTCGAAGACCATTTCTACCCATATCTGATTGTAAACAAATATTAGTAAGCTGCAAAAATATGAACTCCTTCATTAGTACAAATATGTTGTAAAAACTTAGCAGCTAATTTTATAAGAACTATTAAAAAAAGTGCATAAAACTCAAGAATAATAAATTACTCATATACTTATGTTGGTGGAAAATAAAAAACCTATACATACTTTTTATGTCTATAATTGTTAATAAAGTTTGGAATAATTGATGAATCTTGAAAAAGTTAAATAATGTGAATAAATTATAAGCCGCACGAGACATCAAATGGGAATGAGATTTAAGGGAGGCAATTCCTACCAATTTTTTCAGAAAAGATGCAAATAATGAGGACAATATTTTAAAAAATAAATTAAAAAATAGGGCCCTAGAGAGCTACAAAATCAAATTAGTCCCATTAATATAAGTGTTTGTTCCCAGAAATAGAGTTTCTCCGGTAGAAGGAGATAGTAATAAAATTTCAATATCTTTAAGCAAGATTAGCATATTGTTTAACTGATTGCTACTGTGGATCTGACTAGGTAGAATGAACGTAGTCACATGCTTTCTACTACAAAACAATTTTGTTCCATTATTACATAATTAATGTTTCATTTTATAAACGTGATGCATATATGTAATTTTTTTCATTACTGTTACTACTACTGATGCTTTTCTAAATGATTTGTAATTATTTCGATTTGCTGCAATATAGTAAAATTCGCATAGAAAGATAAAAGAAAAATTCGCACAGAAAAATAAAAACTGAAAAATTATAACATCAAACTACTTGACTGCTGCTTAATCTGATAAGATCAAAATAAATACTCTAAATCATAATGAAAAGCAATTATAGAAAATTATATGCAATTTACCTTGAATTTGACTAGAACACAAGTTGAAATTGAGATATTAGGGATAGGAGAAAGTGAGGATTGTGTTATTTTTACTTTCTTCTTACTGTAGCTTCTTAGATTTTTGACTTATTAAAATAGGAAAATAATGAGCTAATTTAGGTATAACATAATTAGCGGAAAAAAGTTTGGAGGAAAAATTTATTGTTTTTATTAAAATGGGATAATACTCACGAAAGTACCTGAACTTTGACCGGATTACCAGTTGAGCATACTGAACTTTGCAGGGGTCCTATTACCCCCCAGACTTTTTTTTTTGTATTTTAATGGCATATATCTGCCACTTGGACAATTGCGTGTTAGACACGCGCATTGAGCGCGTGAAGGCATTAAAAAACGTTATAAACTCATTTTTTTTGCCAAACAACCCCTAAATCTTCTAATTATTCAAAGTTTTATATTTTTTTATTTTTTTTCATTCTCTCTTCCTCTTCTTTCTTACTCCTCTTCAACAATGGAGTCTTCAACAATGGTTGCTCCATTGTTGAATTAAAATTGAACACAATTACATCACACACATACACACCCAAATGAGTCATCTTCAACACACCCAAATTCAATTTGATACTTTGAATAATTTTAAATTCAAATTCAATTTCATATTGAATTCAAATTCAATTTCATATTGAATTCAAATTTGAAAGCTTGGAAGCAAACATATGTACTTGCTGTATACTTTTAGTGGCTCATGAATGATTTTGCATTACTACTAGCACTAATTTAAACCATTGAATGTTTCCAGTTTTTTCTTCAATTTTGACATGACTTATGTGGGAGATGGAATGATTTTTTCCCACATTGTGAACATAACGCAAAAGAGCTTGGTTCCCTTCAAGTTTACCACAGAGCAGCATGAAGAGTCTAACCCTGCAAATCAGTTTCTAGTTTCCTGTTTTGTCATTTTCAGTTTCCATTTTCAATTTCTAAATTTGAAGATTTCATTAATGAAAGTTTTCAATTTGAATTTGAAATTTGAGTTGGAATGGACTGGAAAAATTTGGAATTTGATTTGTAGGAGGAATTTGAGTTGTGGAATCTTTAATATGGTTATAATGGTGAAAAAGTGTTGAAAAGTGATAAAATGGAGAAGAAACAGCGTGTACCACACTTCTCGGTGTCAAAACTGGGTATAACTTTGCAGGGGGCAATTAATTTCACTTTTAAAAAGTGGGGGAAGGAGAGGGGAATTAATTCCACTTAAAAAAGTATAGTTGTGTAATAGGACCCCTGCAAAGTTCAATATGCTTTGGTTAAAGTTCAGGTATTTTCGTGGATAGTATCCTTATTAAAATTAGAGGCAAATTTTTCTGAATTCATCAATTTAATGAGATGATTTAAGCATAAACTTAGAGGGAAAAAGTTTGGAGGGAAAATTTTTTATTTTAATTTTAATTTTTGTATTATTAATTATATGTTGATTCCTTCAAAATTTGATTCATCAGTTAAATATAATTAGAGGGAAAATTTTTGAATTTATCAATTTTCTTCCTAACTGAGAACAATTAATTTTTTGTGAATTTATCAATTTCACGCTTAAATTTTATTTTATTTTAGTAGTGATTAATTATGAGTTTGAATCAAATAACAAATCTCAAAATACTTTATCAAGAATAGTATTTGAAACTTACAAATATATGTGTGTGTGTGCACTCGCACGCGTGTGTGTATAAAACTGAATCAAATTTAACGATGAGCACCTATTGTTACACCAAAATATATTGTTTTAATTGAATAAGTTTGAATCAGACAACAATTCCAAAGCACTTGTTCATGATGAAGTTTGAGCTTGGATTAGTTAAGTTAATTTTTTTTTAATTTTATATAATTAACTAATCAAAATTAATTAGACATAACTCCTATTTATTTAAACAATATTTGAAACTTAAAAATTAAGATATTGTAAAATTGAATTGATTGTGTTTATAAAACTGAATCAAGTTGAACATCTATATTTTAAAATTGAATTGATTATATATATACTTGTTAGAAGAAGCCCGTACAAGGTATGAGCCTAACATCTATCCTAAATCAATATAATAATAATAATAATAATAATAATAATAATAATAATAATAATAATAATATCAATTATTGTGGCATCTTTTGAATTTTGTAATTTAAATAAATTTATTTTTCCGGATAATTTTTTCAAATATTCTTAAAATATTTTAAATTATCAATTATTGTGATTTATTATTCAAATATATAATTTTATTTTAAAAATTTAATTCACAATCAAAATTAAACTCTGCAAATGTATAAATTAATAAAGAGTGTGAAAGAAAAATTTGATAAGCATATATTACTGTTTTTCAGATAACACGGGCTCAGTATTTGTTATTTTCTTATTTCAATTTATGCGACACAAATAGAATTTATAATTTTCAAATAATACGTGTTACTCTCATTGTCCAAACTTTTGTGGCATTGATAGTCAATTATATTTTTAATTAATTTAAGTTTTTAATTATTGTGATTTATAAAACTTTGTCTTCTATTCCAATTTAAGTGGGCTTCATATAAGACATGAGGTTAATTTAAAACATCAACAGTTAACTTATCATTTTATATTTATTTTACATTTTTTATTAAATATTATTTTTTTAATATTTGAATGATTTATAATAATTAATTAGGGTGATATTTAGTAAAATTATGATTGAAGCAACTGAAACAAACATGTCATAAATATTTATTTTAATTTTTTATTAAATATTATTAATTTTTAATATTTAAATAACTTATAATAATTAATTAGGGACGATATAGTAAAATTCACGGAGCAAGCAACTGAAGCAGGCATGTCGACGTAGAGTTGTCTGCTTCAGCCGCCCAACTCTCTCTTATATAATAAGAGAACGTATAATAATTAATTAGGAATGATATAGTAAAATCATGAAGCAAGCAGCTGAAGTGGGCATGTCGACGAAGAGCAGTGTGCTTCAGCCGCCCAACTCCCTCTTATATAATAATAGAATACACATACACCCACACAAAAAGAATAATATCTTAATTTTCAAAGACATTGTCAAATATAATTCTAATTATCATTTTTCGAGTGATAATAAATTTTACCATAATACCCATATCAATTGATGTTTAGAATTAGGTCTTAAAAAATAATTTGCGAAATGAATAATTTATGCTAAGAGTAAAATATAATAAAAAAAAAATTGTATATTTTTGTGTAGTTAATAATGAAAAATAAAAATAGAAGTAAAAGTGAAAATCTATTTTAAGATAATGAACAAGTAAGAGTGAAAGAAGAAAGTTGTACACATAAATAAATGTGTGAACTAGATGATTTATTAATTATCTAAAGTTAGTAGTAATTTTTACGATATTTTTTTAAATAATATATATTACTTCTTCTATAATATATATTACATCATTTTTAAATAATATATATTACCTTTTCTATATATTATCTAAAGTTAGTAGTAAATCTTCATTTTTAAAAAATATATATTATGTCATTTTTATTTAGCCATAATTTTTGCTTCAAATAATTTATTGTGGCTAAAAGGCTATTATTACTACGGTAAATTTTAACTCATGAAAAAAAAAATAATTAGCTACAAAATTTTTGTAACGACCTAAAAATTTGATGAAATATGTGAAATTTGTTATAAATATATTTACATTATAGTGAATGTCTATCAAGATCTACTTTGATATCTAATAAGATTTGAAGCATCTGTCTTTTACTCAGACTAGAAGTAAATTTCCCCTATAAATATAGGGGTTTTGTACATTGTATTCACAATCTTATGATCTCTCATCCCTCAAGAGAAGAAATAAGAATTACTCTCTCTATTCTCTCTAATCTTCTTCTTTATTCTTTCTTATTTTATAACACGTTATCAGCACAAGACTCTACCAAATAAGGTGAGATTATAAATATTAAAGTGGAGTTCAAATTAGTTTAAAATTCGTAAAAATAGATTATATGCATGAATACATAATTCTTTAGTAAAAGTAGGTTACTATTTGTTTGAATTTCAAAAACATCGACAAAGGCACACTTCCTGCCTTACTTCTATGCGCAAAGGATAAAGTCCTTTTCATAAAGTGATATGCAGGTATTACTTCTTTTTAAATTTTTAACTTTGATAAATGGCAAATCACTGATTATTTGTGGGTATTTTAACAAAAGCTATATGGTACTTTTTCGGTTCTTATATTTATACAGATTTTCATTTATTTATTTATTTATTGTGTTTGTCTTTTTGTTTTAAGAAAAACCAACTTATATTATATTCTACGAACTTAGACAATTGATCTTTAAATATATATTTGACCTAATATACTATTGATTAATGATAAGACGGAATTTAATTTCATCGCATAAAAAGTAAGACATTGGATTCGGGTTAGAGTCCCGATGTGTCATGATGATAAAATATTGGGTTCAAGTCCCATCGATATATGCCTAAGACGTCTTTATATGGATAAGATATTGAGTTTGAATCTCAATATACCATACTAATAATATTATGATGACCAAGGCAAAATCATGGGTATTGGGTGAAAAGTCATGAAATTTGACCCATTGAATATGCTCCATTCCATGAAGTGAATGTGGTAGCAATATATGATAAGTCTGAAATATGAAAACTTACTTCATTCTTGTAACGCCCCGAAATATCATCCCGAGACGCCACACGGTGCCCAAGGCTACACGTAGCTTCAAGCTAACCCTTTAAGCCAAAACACTACCCTTGGGTTCCAACACAACAACATACATGCTACACTAAGGATAAATATATAAGTACATATCATATCACACCGCACATGGCACGGAATATCGTTAGACTGTACATATATGGAATGTCTATACACAAACCAACCCAACAATACACTAGTTTGACATAGCCTCTATACAGTAAAATCAACGAGCCATTGGGACAAACCTCCAACTGACTCAACAGACCAAAGGGATCACAAAACAACAACACCAAAACTAGCAACTTGGTCCTCGAACCATGAGGACTCAGCACTGAAAGAATGTAGATGCGGCACTCGAATATCACTGTCGCGGCTGTAGCTGAGTACCTGAACCTACATCGTGGTAAGAATGTAGCCCAGAGAGAAATATGTAGGTCAGCACAAGATACGTACTGAGTATGTGGAGGCTTATGCAAAATATAAATAATATCATAAATTTCGTAAGAAGGTACATACAGACCATAATGACACACCTGACTTGAGTGACATAGAATCATGCAACTCATAACATCTTAGATAGGAAATGTAGGAGAAAAATCTCATAAATCATTATAGATCATCATAGGCAACTTGACTTACCACATCAAAACTAGGAGTGACTCGGTATTTCTATAAACATGTCTCTTATGGATGGGGGAGTTTCCTATAACCGACAACCCCATGCGAGCTACGTGGAATACCAACGTTTGAAACCCCCATTGGCGGGAGCGTCATACTCTTTGCCAGGGAGTACAACCTTAAAACTGCAATAATCACAATCGGGCTCTCTGGCCAATAATATCATCATCAAACAACCCTACGGTGGCACATAGGTTTGGAGAAATACCAAATTTCCCTCTCGGTTCTAAGTACTACTCCCCGATAAGCTCAGAACGCGTTAGGAAATCCACCACAACATCAGAAGGGTCTATCATAAAGACCAAATTAAATCTCTTTCTCATTTATCAAATCATATCAATTTGTGGATTCCTAACTCAACACATTTTAGCTCAAAACATTTTAATCTTCCTCAACATCAACAAGGTATCAATGCATTGAACCATAACTGACTCGACATTTGGATAAGGATATGAAGACTCAATACATAATATTTTCAACAATTTAACTCATCAAAACCATCCGAAAAATACCAAGACTCATTGCAACTTCAATATCAACATTTTTCAATTTGCCATCCAACTCTCATTTAAAGGTACTTGAGACATTAACCCATAGTAGGGATATAGGATTTTCAATATCAATTATAAATTCATAATAAGGAAATAGTGGAATGATAGTATAAATCAAGGCTAAACAATTAAATCATCATACTCTCATAATCAAATACTTTTTGGACATAATTCTATCTCAACATCATACACATATCGGACAACATAATCCCATAGCTCATGGACAATAATATAAGATATAAAACATATTTCCAATTCATGATAAAACATATAAAATCTCATGTCAATGTAATTCAACAAAAATATCGGGCACAAGATCGAAAGGATAATCTTGTTTAAAGCCCCACATATCTAAAAATGGAAGATGAATATAAACTTTCGACTCCAGAACTTTATTCACAAAAATAAAGGGTGCTTCTCGAAGCCCTTAACATGATCAACTCGAATCCCAAATCAATTTGAAATTTCTACGTTTCAATCAAGAGACATAGAAGGATGAAATTTGGAGTAGTAGGGTTGGGGTTTGAGCCTTAGGAAATTTTGGAGAAAAATGAGCTATTGAATGCTCTTAATGGACTTAAATACATGGTTTACCCGGATGGATTAGAGTGGGAATGACCAAAATACCCTTAAAAATCAAATAATGTCAAATCTGTCCTTTGGTGGACTGTTTTGATAGGCTGAAGTAGATCGACCATAACTTTTTGCTCCGATGGCCTAATTGGATGAAACCAATTTCATTGGAAAGAGGACTTTCAGAGCTTTCTGTTGATATATAGTATCTTACCCAGATCATTATGTACAAGGAGTTATGATCGTTTGAAGTTGACCCTAAAATTTGCCTGGCCTTAGTATTTTTTCCTGCACATTTACTGTTCACCATTATTCACGGTTAGATTGGAATGATCATAACTCATCGCTCAAGTGTCCATTTTGGATGATCCACATATCGTTGGAAAGCTTATTCGATGCTCTACGTGATGACAGGTTGCATATTCAGAAATTCCACACAAAAAATTATTAATCACAATAAAGAATAGAATTCAACACATTTTCGTCCGAGATCTTGACGGAAAATTTTTTCGGGGCATCACAATTATTGAGGTGTATGTGGTAGAAGTACATAATATGTCTTAAATAATACAAGTAATTGAATGCACGAATATAATAATGATCATCAAAAGTGATGATATTTTCACACGCTTATATGATTATAGGATATGCTAGAGAAAAATTCTTTACATCATATGTATGCCTCGATTTGGTTCTGAAGTAGAAAAATATTGAAAGAGGTTATAAGCTATCATAATTTGATAGGCTTAAGGCACGATTATATTCCATTCCTGGGAATGAGATACTTATTAATGCAAACGTGCACTTGATTGTGATTGTATAACAACTCACCTCCGAAAGAGGTTGAATAATTTTGAAATCTACTTCTGAAGTAGTAAATCTAAAATTTATTCATGTAATAGTAAATCGAAATTTACTAAAGAAAAAGTACATGTCATGGTAAACTTGGAGTTTACTAGAATAAAAGTTCATAAATTGATATGAACAATTGTGATATCTCGAAGATGTGCATATTGAATATTAGACATGGATTGAAGAACTAGAAGATTCTTCAAGAATTTTTTATGTCATTTGTTTTCATGATAAGTTGGTTGGACCAACTAATGTTGGAATTGAATTCCTTAAATCTAAAAAATATAAAAGGTGAATAAGGGTCTGTTCACCTATCATGTGATATGTTGAAAAGATGCATCAATAAGATGATCATATGTACATTCATTGTCAACCTGCAGTTTGACATTCGTAAAGTTGTTTGCTCAATAAAATTGAGTTAAGAACATGATTTTCAGATTGTGCAATCAAGAAAGTTATCTTGATGATGATAGTTTGGCATTGAATGCCTTCGATAAATAGCTAAACCATCACTAATGATAACAAAGCTTCGTGTGTTGGTTTGAAATATGAGATGTTGCATACAATAACACTTGTATGCATTAGACCAATAAATTATGATTATTTCTTCCCCCACAATTGGTTCAAGGTCATGAACCAACTATTCCATCTAATAGTTTTGATGTGCAGTATTCGATTAATGAATATACCATAATGCACAAAGATGGATTCCTCAAAGAAGATGGAGGATGTATGTTAGTTTTCCTAACATAAGGGGGAGATTATAAGCAGCTAAAAAATATGTTAGGAATTACCTTCAGATCCTCATTCAAAAGATAATTCAAGTCAAATGCCGAAAATATCTCATATTTAGCTGCAGTGCTCCTATTTTGTGTCCTAAAAGGATAAAGTCTATGCATGCGTGAAGTATGATAGACCAATCGGTTCCAAATGAAATAATCCTAGAAAAGAATAAGGAGCAAATAATAATAATAATAAGGCAATGTGCTAATGAAGAGCCTACGACATAACACTTTATCAAACCTTATGAGAGGTTCAGGTACCTGAAAATAATAAAGTGATGAGATCTCAAAATGTTATGTCGCATTATGAACTGATACAAAATGATATATCATTAACGATATCTTTGATACGATATTGGCCCAATATTGTAAAAGATTACGAGGATCTGAATTCTACGTTTATTTAAGCGTGCTGATGTAGAAACATTTATCAAGTGACATAAAAGGATGCATCTTGATAAGTGTAAAACTTATTTGATTTGTAGTTCAGACACTTGAAGATGTCACATATGACATGTTGAATATTCCCACTTGACAAAATTCATATGAAACTTTCTAAGGATTCAAAATGTTTGAAGCATATAAAAGTTTCTGGGAAACTTATTTAGAATTCTTATATTGTATAAGCTTATAGCTTGAAAATCATTAAAACTCTAGGAGAGTTTTCAAAAGCAATAAGATTATTTGCTGAAATGCAAAACATACCGAATTGGATTGGTCCTGAAGTACCATATCTTAGTTTAATTGGTGTACTAATGTATCTTGTAAATACTACAAGGCCTGATATAGCCTTTTCGGTTAATTTGTTAGCAAGATATAGTTCCGCTCCTATTAGGAGACATCAAAATGAGATCAAACACATGATTTTATTCTAAAGCCTCCAGTCTTAATATTGATGGTTATGCTGATACTGGGTACTTATCCGACCCGTGTAAATCTTGGTCTTAAATAGGTTATGTGTTCATATGTGGTAGTACTGCAATATCTTGGAGATATACAAAGCAGTCTATTGTAGCCACTTCATCGAATCATGCTGAGATAATAGCTATTCATGAAGCAAGCCAAAAATGTGTATGGTTGAGGTCCATAATACATCTCATTCAAGAAAAATATGGTGTGAAATATGACAATCTACACATAATTTTATACCGAGATAATGCATTATGCATAGCACATCTTAATGGAGGATTCATAAAAGGAGATAGAACGAAGCACACTTCCTCAAAGCTTTTTTACATACATGAGCTACAAAAGAATGGTGATATCAACGTGCAACAGATTCATTCAAGTGAAAATGTGGTTGATTTATTCACCAAGTATTCTCCAATTATAACTTTTAAGAAGATGGTGCACAAGATCGGGATGCAAAGGTTCAAGGATGTTCTCATTAGGGGGAGTTAATATGCATTGTACTTTTTTTTCCCTTACGAGGTTTTGTCCCACTGGGTTTTCCTTGTAAGGTTTTTAATGAGGCAGTCGATATGCATATTGTTAGAAATATGTACTCTTTTTCCTTCACTAGATTTTTTTTTCCTACTGGATTTTTTCTAGTAAGGTTTTAATGAGGCACATTATCTATCTATACATTCAGGGGGGTGGGGGTGTTATAAATGTATTTACATTATAGTGAATGTCTATCAAGATCTACTTTGATATCTATTAGGATTTGAAGCATCTATCTTTTTTCTCATACTAGGAGTAAATTTCCCCTATAAATAGAGGGGTTTTATTCATTGTATTCACAATCTTATGATCTCTCATCCCTCAAGAGAAGAAATAAGAATTACTCTCTCTATTCTCTCTACTCTTCTTCTTTATTCATTCTTGTTTTATAACAAAATTTGTGATTTTGTGTAATTTGATGATTTTACCCCTCCCCATAGTTGCATGGTATTTCTGGGGTGTGGGAGTGATTGGCATGATTTCCAATGCATTTTGGTATCATTTATGCGATATTGTTGTTTTTGATGGCTTCGGGAGCCTTATTTTAGACTTATGAGGATATCTTTTGATATGGGCCACAGATGGTTTAACGGACTACACGAATAGCTCCGGAATACCGATTTCAGGTTGGGTAGACCTTTGGTTCAGGTCTCTGTGCACTCGAGCTCATTTCGACTGATTGGTTGGAAAGTTAAAAAATTGGAAATATGGGTGTGGGATCTACATTTGATCGAAACGACCTCAGATGGAAAATACGACTCCACCATCAGATCCAGAATGTCTATTTTAGGGTGCTAGCATGTTTGGTATGATTTTAAGGCTTTTAAATCTCATTTCGAACCTCAGTTTGGAAAATTATGATTTCAGATTTTGGGGGTCAATTTTGTGAAATGACATTTTTTTTGAAAATCCGATATCGTCATCCCGTCCGGAAAGTCGAATTTTGTATAGTTGCATAGTTCGTTTGCATATATCAGACTCCGGATGAATCCCAGGCACCCCGTTGAAGTCCGGAGAGGACTTTAAAAAAAAAACTGCAGCTTTTTATTCTTTGCTGGTGCAGATTTTTCTGCACCACTAAATCAATTTTTGGATCCATTTTCGCTCTTTTTTTCATCTTGCCTCTTCATAACTAAACCCTAAAATAGTGTGGGAACTTAAAAGTAAAGTTTGTGAGATCTTGGGAAGCTAGATTAACACTTTTTTCTTGCTTTTATTACATATTAAGATAATAATTCACCATTTTCTTAGTAATTTCTTAATTAATTTCTCAAAACCCCAAAAATCTTATGGCTTGATTTTAAACCCCAATTTCACTCCTTTTCACTCGAATAATATTTTTATCTTATAATTATCAATTTTTCATCAATTTAACCTTCAAAACAACTCTGATTCTTGATTTAACCTGAATTTCAAAAATTTTACCCAATAAAGCTCAAAAATGATTTTTCTTCGATTTGAACCTCATATTTTACTCTATTTAACGTGGATTTTTAGTTGTAGGTTCCTAAAAATATGGGGAACATATTTTTGAAGTAAAGTTCTGATTTTGTCCTTCATTTTTGGAAATTCATTTTGGGGGTCCGTTTTGATCCCGAATAAAAAATAGTCAATATAAGTGTCGTTGGTTTTATTTTGACGCATAGATTTCATATTTGATACTTTTAATGTAGTTCGGAATTGTTCGTGAAAAGTAAGATCGCGGGTTTAACTGTAGCAGATCGATTTCGGCTTTCGAGGTAGGTTATGACTTAGCTCTTTCAGACTGCGCTGGGTAGTAAATAATGATACAAAATTCATGTTAAGGGTGGGAAATAATTATAAAAAATGTCTATCTATTTATTGTGCCCGTATGGGGGCCTATACGTGATGCGAATGTTGAAATTGAATTATTATATGATATGTGTGACCGTGTGAGGTCGTATGTGATATTAATAGCCTTGAATACATGTGAATAATTGTATTGTGTTGTTACAATTCTTAAAATGGTACCGTTGGTGTATTATGATTATATTCATACATTATTTTGCATATGAGACATGTGGAAATTCATGGATAAAACTGCAATAATGAGTGGATATTGGCTCACATGGTTGTGAAAATATATCATTGTGGCTGGTTGTAAATACTCATTGTGATTGGTTATGCGCATTACATCCTTATAGCATACTCATTCATGAAATATTGGTACCATCGTGACAACATCTGAGAAATACTGGCAATACCTTTTTAAAATCCTCCCCGAGGGATGTGTCGGGGAGGAGATATTTTAACACCTTATAAAAACCTTTTCAAAGGGATGTGCCAGAGAGGAGATATGAGATATTTGGATTGTATACGAATTAATGAACCCTCCCATGGGTCCTACGTCGGGAAGCTTTAGCTCCGTAGGTGTATACGGGGATTGTGCGATGATTCCAGAGATTGTGCGACGACCTCGTGCATCATCATCATCATCATCATCATCATCATCATCATTATATACATTGCCCTTACTTTATTGTGTTATGTTGTGTTGTATTAGCATATTTACTTGTCATCTATGTTTTATCGTATCTTCTTTTACTTGTATTTGATGATCTTATATATGCATGTTCCCCCTTATTCTTCTTATATGTGATATAATACGTATTTTTGTTCTATCTTGGTGTGATGCTGCAATATATGTGAGATATATTAGAACTGTTAGTGCAAGCAATGTGGGCTACCGTTGTGGGACATTTTCTGATTGCAGGTGATGTGCCCTAAGTGTATATTTTGTATGATTTATTTACTACTTTTCTTGGTGGGTCTATGATACCTACTAAGTACAAGTGGACCGTACTCATGCCTACTGCGCCTTTTAGGTGCAGGTCCTAGATCGAGTGCGCCTTAGCTTTATTGACTCGGGCGATTGTTGGAGCTTCTAAGGTAGCGGTTGGACATTCACGCATCCGAAGTTCACCTCTATCTTTCTATAGCAATTATGTGTTTATTAGTATTCGGAGACAGTTATTATTCCTTTGTGGTTTTGGGCATGATTGGTATTTTTGATAAGTTCTTTCCGCTTGTTATGATTACTTATATGGTTCGGCTTCATTCTAGAAGCCTTACCTTGGAATATTTTTGTATTTTCCTCTTTTAGTAGGGTGATAGGCTTACTTGTCAAGGTATGTCGCGACAAGTGCCATCATGACCTTCGTTTTTGGGTTGTGATAATTTTATTATAGCATAAAAATCTATGATTATTTCATTTAACTATTGCCATATTTTTTATAACTTGAAGCAACATTATCTGTTTAGCAACAATATTTTGTTTCAAATAACTTCTTGTGGCTAAAGGATTACTACTGTTACAAATACTTTTATTGCATGGCAAAATCTTATAATTAGCTACCCAATTTTACTGTAGAAGAAAAATTGTAGCTATTAGGTAATTTTTGCCACGAATGTTAGTAATTGTAGCAAAAACTAAGATTTAGCTTTGTCAAATTAACTTTCGTAACTAAGAAATTTGACGAATTTTTAGATAGCCACAAAATTTAATATTTTGTGGAAATTAATAGGTAATAACTACGATTGTTAAATACATAGCTTAGATTTCGTAACTGTAAATAAATATTCTTGTATTGATAGTCTATGGTTCAATGATCCTATGATTCAGAATGAGTACAAGTTAAGATCAAAGTTACAATCAATTTGATGAAAATGAAGATTTTTTGTTCAACTAAATATGGAGAAGAAGTTTTAAGCATATTTCAACATTCCTGTTGCTGCATCTTTAAAAATATAAATAAAATATTTATTGTAATACCCCAAAAATATAGCACCATGTTTCAAGCTCATGCATAGTACATCATAGTTCTTTGGTAGATTTATGAGTTAGTTTGATGTATATTAAGGTCTCAAAGAACTCCCAGCTATTAGACAAATCAAAATAATCCTTATTGAAATTTTAGTAAGAATTTTCCTTAGTCAACTTCAAACAAGCATATCTTTTGCTCTACAAAGAATTTTCCAGTTCAAGACCCACCAAACTGTAGGAAATTGAATTAAATTTCCAACGATACCAATTTTGCTCAAATCCAAAACTCGGGTGAGAAGTTATGGCACTTTTAGTACAAAATAGTAGCCCAATACGATAAGGCCGCATCGCGGTGATTATCAATTTCATGTTCGTTCTTTTCCAGTGTATCACCGTGATAAGTGCCACATCGTACCAAGGGGAATTTTACATTTGTCAATTTTCAGTGAGGTATAACGATTGCCATCGCGTCGCGCTAAAGTTCTAGTTTGGGATCGCCCGTTTCCAGTGGGCGTGATAGTATCGCATCACACCGATGAAAAAAAAGAGGATTGTCCCTTTTTCAGTGGCCTGACGCAATTGTACCACGTCACACCAGGTGTCAAAATCAAGATTTCCAGTCAGTTCCAAGTTTTTAATTCCAAGGGCATTTAAGTTCTTTTCCCTCATCCCAGTCAATCTAAACACGGGATTTAAGCCCTAAAAGAGCACTAATTGCTCATTATTTCACAAATTACTCAAATCAGAAAAGTCCTCTGTCAAGAACAAAAACCCTAGCCTCCACAATTCAAGGTCAAATCTCAAGAACTCACCATCAACTCTCACGAATTTATCAACCCAGGTATGTTAAGTATTCATCCATGGGTTCCTTCCACCCATAGAGTCCAAGTATCCTCTTTTAAATCTAAAGTTGTGATCTTTACAAGTTATTATGATTTTAACTATGAACTCCCATGAATTAAAATTCTATACCATGTTTACATGAAATTGTTGTTGTTTATCAAACCTCACATGTTCTAATGTTGTTATTCACTGATTAAAATCATGATTAAGTGTTATTGATGTCGAAATCATGCCATTACTCTAAGTTTCATACTATTCCCATGATTAGTTTAAACTATGAATATCAAGTGTTTTATAAAATACCTACAAGAATGAATATTTGATAAAAGCTTTCATGTTATGTCTTCCAAGTTTAGTATTATTTTATTATTATTGCTATCGGGTCCTGGGGGTTATGAATACCCGAAAGCTTAGCTGTTTAATTATTCTCAGTATCTTTAAAATATTTTCAGACATATTATGAGTAATATCAATTCAGTTAGTTATCATGATCAGTTAAAATTAGAACAACTCAGTCTTCTGAGTTAGTTCAATTGGGAGTGGGATTTAGCACCGAGTGAACCCAGGGTTGGGGGCTTACCTGCCAGTTGAGAGTGTAACCTTTAGTAGCAGTCCTCGCATTCCAGAACTACATAGACAGCGTAGGTTGAGATATTAACCTGCCAGTTGGGGGTTGATCTCCTACGGGTACCTATCAGTTGAGGATAACCCTTAATCCTTTGGGACAATACTTAAGTGGATCCACACAGCTAGTGTTAGTACCCATGGAACGGTACTGACACCCTTCAAATTGGGGTCACAGGTTGGACCCCAAATTTCTCATTTGGGACATGTCGGTTAGATGATACCTCCCATAATTTCAGTTCAAAAATTAGTTTAGTAATTCAGTTTCAGTTGCATGACCATAGCATACAGTTATCAAATTTCAGCATTTCAGTTTGCAGATTATATTTAGAACATTTTTATGCTTGGGCGCACATTCTCAGTATTTATAGATTTCACGCATCTTCAGTATTTACAGATTTCAGACGTTCTATTTAGTATTTCATGTTATCTATTTATTCAGTCAATTAGTATTCATTCACATGAATCCATGCATATCAGCCTACCTTATTTAGCATACCAGTATATTCAAAGTACTGATCGCATACTCTTTTCTTGTGCTATGATGTATCATATAATAGATTCGGATGCTCAGTTCCCAGATCACACATAGACTTTCTAGGTTATTAGTCGTAGCATTGGTGAGTCCTCATATTTTGAGGACATGATTTATTTATCTCAGATTACTTTACCATTTTTAGTCATTCCAGTTTAGTAGCTAGTTTGAGTTAGTTGGGTCCTGTCCCATCAACTTTCATTCAGTCAGTTTAGAGGCTTTCAGATATTTCAGATAGATAGTTTGTTCTCATATTTCAGTTGTCATTGTCAGATGTTTTGTCAGTATTATAAGTTTTGTTTACAAATTTTTTAAACTTTATTAGTTAAAATCTTGTGGCATTCCTCAGTTAAATTCCACATATGACCTTTTGTTATCAGTTTTACTCAGTGCTCATAGCAGGTACCAGCTCATGGGTTAGCTTATGGTCCATCAGGACTGTAAGCACCGTGTGTCACCCAGGGTGTACTCTTGGGGCGTTATAAACTTAGTACCACAACCTAAGATTTTAAAGTGTCCTAGGAAATCTGAAATCTGCATCAAGTAGAGTCTTGTGTATGGGTGTGAAGCGCGCCACACTTATGACGAGAAGTTACAAGGAGTTTTAGGAAAAGTTTCCCTTCTTTCAGTATTCATGTCATGCGACTAAGTATGATCTCAAGTTAAACTCTCTGTCTAATCTTTTCTACCTTCCATTTACAGAAAATGCCTCCCAGAAAGACAAACGGAAGAAGAAATGTGAACCAGTCAACACCTCCACCCATTCAGGAAGATCCCCTGAACAAGCATGTTTCTCATGCAAATTTCAGAATTGCATTCACTGCTCTAGCTCACTCTGTTGCAGCTTAAAATTCTCAGTCAGCTGCTGTTCTAGCCAACCGAGTAGCCAATACTACCGCAGCTAGGATTTAGGACTTTACCCAAATAAATCCTCCTCTATTTTTGGGATCCAAACTTGAAGAAGATCCGTAGAAATTCTTAGGCATGGTCCAAAAGGTAACAAACATTATGGGGTAACTGCAAGTGAGAGTACTGAATTAGCTGCCTACCAGTTATAGGATGTAGCTCATACATAGTTTAAGTAATAGAAGGTAGAAAAAGGCACATATGTAAGGTCTATAGAATGGGAAGAGTTTATACTGCCTTCTTGGATAGGTTCATTCTGTTAGAGTTGAGGGAAGATAAGGTGTTAGAGTTTATTAATTTGAGGCAGGGCAACATGAGTTTGAAGGAGTATTCCCTCAAGTTTACTCAGTTAGATAGGTATACTTCTTATGTGGTAGATGATAACAGGTCTAAGATGAGCAAGTTTGTGTCTGGAGTATTTGACAGAATATTTAAGGAGTATAGGACCACAATGCTGATTAAAGAGATAGACTTGTCTAGGATTATGGTCCATGCTCAACAAATTAAGGAGTAGAAGAATAAGAAGAATAAGAGAGAGAACATGAGGGATAGTATGAGTAGCTTTAATTTCAATCAGCCAAGGTCAAGAGGTGGTAACCATCCTTAGTTTTGTCAGAAATCTTTAGTCCCAATTTTATCTTCAGCTAGTGCCCCAATACCCAAATTCAGAAATAATATTAGGGATAGAGCGCCAGGCTCTAAGTCCCAAGGCAGTATTAACAGTGGTCGTACAAATCCTCTTTACTAGAAATATGGTAGAAACCATCAGGGTATTTGTAGAGCCTGTAGTGATGTATGTTTTGGATGTGGCAAGCCAAGACATCGAATCGGGGATTATCCAAAGAGTGGTCAGCAGGGCCAGTCCAATCGTCCCCCAGTTCCAGCCGACCGCTCGACTCATCAGGGTGTCGCTTACAGTGCTACCAGTGGTCAGCGTCTAAATAGCTTGTATGCCCTTCAGTCCTAACAAGATAAGGAAATTCTCCTAATGTGGTTACTAGTACGTTATAGTTCTTTCATTTACATGTTTACGCTTTATTAGACCCTTGAGTTTCTCTTTCTTTTGTAACCCCTTATATAGCCGTTAACTTTATAGTTATCCCTGAAATCTTAGAAGATCCCTTTTCAGTATCTACCCAGTAGGTGTCTCCATTGTAGCCCGGTGGGTATACAGGAACTGCCCAATTACAGTGTCTCAGAAATTTACTTTAGTTGATCTTGTAGAGTTAGAGATGACAGATTTTAACATCATTCTCAGCATGGATTGGTTCCATTCATGTTAAGCTTTAGTTGATTGTAGAAATAGAGTAGTTTATTTTCGGTTTCCAAATAAACCAGTCTTTGAATAGAGGGGTAGAACTATAGCTTTGAGGGGTTAGCTTGTTTCGTAACTTAGGGAAAGGAAAATAATATCCAAGAGGTGTATTTATCATTTTGTCTGAGTCAAAGACTCTAATTCTCAGACCCCAAATCTTGAGTCAGTTTTAGTAGTTAGGGAATTTCCAGATGTGTTCCCTAAAGATCTTCTCGGAGTTTCTCCCGAAAGGGAAATTGACTTCAGAATAGACCTTCTTCCAGATACCTAGCCCATCTCTATTTTTCCATAAAGAATGGATCCAACCGAACTTAAAGAGTTTAAAGAATGGTTGAAAGATCTCCTAGATAAGGGATTCATTAGGCCCAACATCTCCCCATAGGGCACACCAGTCCTATTCATGCATAAGAAAGATGGTTCTCTTAGAATGTGTATCGACTACCGTCAGTTGAACAAAGTCACAATCAAAAACAAATATCCAATTCCCAAAATTGATGACTTGTTCGACCAACTTGAGGGTTCCAGTTACTTTTCTAAGATAGACCTCAGATCCAGCTATTATCAGCTCAGAGTCAGAGAATGTGATATCCTGAAAATAGCTTTTAGAACTTGGTATGGTTATTTCGAGTTTTTAGTCATGTCCTTTGGTCTCACGAATGCCCCAGTAGCCTTCATGAACTTGATAAATAGAGTGTTCAAACAGTACTTGGACATATTCGTCATAGTCTTCATTGATGACATCTTTTTCTACTCTTGTAATGAAAATGATCATGCAGACCACCTCAGAATAGTATTACAGACTCTTAGAGTCTATCAGTTTTTTGCTAAATTCAGTAAGTGCAAATTCTGGCTAAGATTAATATCTTTCCTTGGATATATTATTTCTGGGGATGGGATTAAAGTCGATCCTCAAAAGACCAAGGGGGTGAAAAACTGGCCCAGACCCATTTCTTCGTCAGATATCAGGAGTTTTTTGGGTTTGGCTGGCTATTACCGATGATTTGTTGAAGGATTTTCATCTATTGCATCCCCTATTTCCAGATTGACTCAGAATAAAGTTAAGTTTTAGTGGTCCGATTCTTGAGAGAAGAGTTTTCAGGATTTGAAGACTCGACTCACTACAACCCTAGTTTTGACATTGCCAGATGGTTCACATGGGTGTGTTGTGTACTGTGATGCTTCCAGAGTTGGGTTTGGATGTGTTTTGATGCAGAGGGGTAAGGTTGTGGCCTATGCCTCTAGACAACTTAAGCCTCATGAAAAGAATTACCCTACCCATAATCTTGAGTTAGCAGCTGTTGTTTTTGCCTTAAATATTTGGAGGCTCTATTTATATGGGGTGCATGTTGATATGTTCACAGATTACAAAAGCTTACAGTATGTATTTTCACAGAAGGATTTGAATTTATGCCAGAGGAGATGGTTAGAATTGTTGAAAGATTATGATATGAGTATTTTGTATCACCCAGGAAAAGCCAATGTAGTGGCAGATACCCTAAGTAGATTGTGTATGGGTAGTGTTGCTAATGTTGAGGATGAAAAAAATTAGTTAGTTAGAGAAGTTCATGAGTTTGCTAGGTTAGGTGTTTATTTGGTTGATTCAACTGAGGGTAGTGTTTGAGTTCAAAATAGTCTGAAATCTTTTTTGGTTGACGAAGTGAAAGAAAAGAAGGATAGGGATCCTAGTCTAGTGAAGTTGAAGGAGTCAGTTAGATATTAAAAAGTAGAGGTTTTCTCCCAATGGGGAGATGGGGTGTTGCATTGCTAAGGTAGATTATATGTGTTGAGACAGAGAATTCTTGCAGAAGTGCATGGTGAGCTACTTTATTTATCCAGGGTCCACAAAGATATATCGTGATCTACAGGAAATCTATTAGTGAAGTGGGATGAAGAGAGACATTGCAGAGCTTGTAGATAAGCGCTCCACTTGTCAGGAAGTTAAGATTGAGCATTAGAATCCAAGTGGATTTATGCAGGATTTTAATATTCCCACTTGGAAGTGGGAGAAAGTGAACTTGGATTTTATGAGAGGTTAGCCTCATACTCGTCAGCAACATGATTCAATTTGGGTCATTATAGACAGGATAACCAAATCAGCCCATTTCTTGCCATTCTATACTTCTTATTCAGCTGAGGACTATGCCAAGCTCTATATTAAAGAGTTGGTTAGGTTGTACAGTGTTCTGTTATCTATCATCTCAGATAGAGGTACTCAGTTTACCTTTCACTTTTGGAAAGCTTTTCAGAAGGGTCGTGGTACCCAAGTTCACCTTAGTACAGCCTTTCACCCTTAGACAGATGGTAAAAAAATATCATTTATACCCTTGAGAATATGTTGCGAGCGTGTGTAATTAACTTTAAGGGCAGTTGGGATGACCATATGCCTTTGATTGAATTCACATATAAAAACAACTATCATTCCAGTATTCAAATGGCTCTATTTGAGGCTCTATATGGAAGGAGATGTAGATCTCTAATTTTTTGGTTTGAAGTAGGAGAAACTGCTTTGGTATGGCCTGACTTGGCGTTTGATGTGTTAGAGAAAGTATAGTTGATCAGGGAGAGACTTAAGGTAGCTCAAAGCCGACAGAAATCATATGCAGATGTGGGGAGGAAAGATCTTGAGTTTGAGATTAGATATTTTGTATATCTGAAGATATCTCCCATGAAGGGAGTAAAGAGGTTTGGTAAGAAGAGAAAGCTTAGTCCCCGATATGTTGATCCTTCTAGGATTTTGAGTCATTTCAGAAAGATGGCTTATGAGCTTGAGCTGCCTGCAGACATAGAATTAGTGCACCCAGTATTCCATATCTCTTTGTTGAATAGGTGTATTTGCAACACAGCTGTAATTGTCCCCTTAGAGAGCGTAGATGTTCAAAAAAGTCTTTCCAACAAGGAAATTCTAGTCAAAATTCTTGATCAACAAGTTCTAGACTAAGGAACAAAAAAGTTCTCCTAGTCAAAGTTCTTTGGTGGAATCAGTCCGTTGAGGGAGCCACCTGGGAAGCAGAAGCAGATATGCAGACCAAGTACCCTCATCTTTTTTCCGCAAACTCAGACTTAGCTTAGGGTAACAATCTTCTTCGAATTTTTCCCTTTATGCTTAATTTAAGTTGTATATCATTCTTACATCAGCCATGCATTCACAGAACTAGTTCAGTCACGTGTCATGTTTCAGACTAAGTCATGTAATCATGTGTTTATCATGTATATTAAGCATGTAATCTCAGTTCCTCAGTGTTTTCAACTTAACCAGTCTCATTCGAGGATGAATGTTTCCAAGGGGGAGATATTGTAATACCCTAAAAATCCAAACCCATGTTAGCGCCATGCTTCAAGCTCATGCATAGTACATCATGGTTCTTTGGTAGATTTATGAGTTAGTGTGAGGTATATTAAGGTCTCAAATAACTCCCAAGTATTAGACGAATCAAAATAATCCTAATCGATTGAAATTTTAGTAAGAATATTACTTTAGTCAACTTCAAATGAGCATATATTTTTCTCTACTCAGAATTTTCCAGTTCAATACCCAACAAAATTTAGGAAATTAAATTAGCGTTCCAACAATACGAATTTCTTCCAAATTTGATACTCTGGTGAGAAGTTATGACACTTTTAGTGCAAAATAGTAGCCCAACGCGATAAGGCCGTGTCTCGGTGATGGCCAATTTCACGTTCGTCCTTTTCCAGTGTATCACCACGATAAGCACTGCATCACGCCGAGGGGCATTTTCACAGTTGTTAATTTCCAGTGAGGCACAGTGATTGCCATTGCATCGCACTAAAGTTCCAGTTCGGGATCATCCGTTTTCAGTGGTGCAGCGCGATAGTACCGCATCACGCCGATGGACAAAAAGAGGATTGTCCCTTTTCCAGTGGCCCGACACAATTTCACTGCGTCGCACCGGGTGTTAAAATCGAGATTTCCAATCAGTTTTGAGTTTTTTAATTCTAAGGTCATTTAAGTCCTTTCCCTCACCCCAATCAGTCTAAACACGGGATTTAAGACCTAAAAGAGCACTAATTGCTCATTATTTCACAAATTACTCAAATCAAAATAGCCCTCTTTCAAGAACAAAAACCCTAGCCTTGACAATTCAAGATCAAATCTCAAGAACTCACCATCAATTCTCACGAATTTATCAACCCAGGTATGTTAAGTGTTCACCCATGGGTTCCTTCCACCCATGGAGTCCAAGTATCCTTTTGTTAAAATCTAAAGTTGTGATCTTTACAAGTTAATATGATTTTAAATTGTGATTTTAACCATGAACTCCCATTAATTGAAATTCTATACCATGTTTACATGAAATTGTAGTTGTTTATCAAACCTCACATGTTCTAATGCTGTTATTCACTGATTAAAATCATGATTAAGTGTTATGGATGTCGAAATCATGCCATTACTCCAAGCTTCATACTATTCCTATGATTAGTTCAAACTATGAATATTAAGTGTTTGATAAAATGCCTACAAAAATGAATATTTGACAAAAGCTTTCATGTTATGTTCTCCAAGTTTAGTATTATTTTACTATTATTGCTATCGGTCCTGGGGGTTATGAATACCCGAAAGCTTAGTTGTTTACCTAGTGTCAGTATCTTCAGAATAGTTGTAATACCCCGTAAAATTTTCTCATAATCTGAGCATTAGAGCATGTCAAGTGAAGTATAAATTTGGTCCTAAAAGATTAAGAAGTGCTTTCCTAAGTGAGAAATATTTTGAACCATGTAGAATTTCTATAATATCGACTTTTGGTCATGTATAGCATCGAATAAGCTTTCCATCGATACTAATTTCATTAAAATCCGATATCGGACGAGAAAGTTATGGCCGTTTTACGAAAAATAGTTTGATTCTGAATTACCCAGGTGCGACAGAGAGGTCCGACAGACCGTTGAGCTAGCGAAGGACCATCACACCCCACCATCGTATCAAGACAATGAGTCCACTCTCTAGTTGAGTGCGACGGAGAGGTCCGATGGACCATCAACCATGCGACGAACCGTCGCACCCTACCGTCATACCAAGGCAATAAGTCCCAGTTCTGGTTTTGTGCGACGGTCAGTACGATGGACCATTGACCCTGCGATGGACTGTCGCACCCCACCATCACATATCCCAATCAAAAATTTTAAGATGATTTTAAAAGGATTTTTTGGTCTTTTCCCATTCTTTTCAGCCCCTATTTATATCCAATCAAGGCTCACAACTTCATTTCTCCTCTTCAACATCAAAAAACTAGGGTTTCCTACAAATCAAAACCCTTCTTTCTTCTTCAATAAAAATCAAGAGAAATCAAGAATCTCTCCAACAACCTTCAAGAAAGAGTTTCCTAAGGTATGCAGATGTTGATTCTTGGGTCCCTTTCATTCAAGAAGCTCAAGAACCCTTTTCTAATCTTCAAAGATCTTATGTTTATGAGTTTTCATGAATTATGTGAGTTGAATTGATGTTCATGCATTTATTGATTTTTGATTCATGTTTGTTTATAAGGTTTTCATGCTTTAACCCTAGTATGTGATATTCATGTGACGTCCATGATAAACCCTCTTCAAGTTACTTATTAAGTAATGAGTTCATGGCAATTGAGTGTAGAAATTGTTGAATAAGAAAAGCATGCGCCTCATAGGTTTGATAAAATGCTTATGTGAAGAAATTAAAGCCATTATAGCATGTTGACTAGAAAACCCCCAATTGTGTACAAGCCCATGCATGCCAAGTGTTTGTTGAAAAACCTTAGTGAATGAATCGTGACATGATAGCATGAAATTCCCTAATTATGTGCTCTTTGATACATGCTAAGACTTTAATACATACTAGGTGTTTGATGCAAGACCTTGTTGAATGAAATATGAGCCAATAACATGTCTCCCTAAATTATCACATATTTATGATTTCTAAATGCTTGAAGAGATGTTTTAGTGATTGTGATGGTGAATAAATGTCCATGGTCTTGAGTATTCAGGGAGGGTTATATTTTACTTTTATGTTATCGAGTACTGGGGATATTTATACCCGACAATTTAGCTGCAGCCTAGAGCCAGTATCGATTTTTACGATAATCTCAGTCAAGCCATGATCCTCAGAACTCAGTGAGTTATAAAACTCTGTACTATCAGGTAGATAAGAACTAAGAAATCTCAGTAATCTCAGTATCGCTAGTATTCTAGCCTCACCTCAGTACTCAACTCAGATTTAGTAGTATACAAGTGTTCAATCCAGACCTCAGTAGCATTCAAGTAATTTATTTAGATCTCAGTATCATTCATTCAGATAACGACATTCAGTAGTATTCCGTCAGATATGGAACCAAGTGAATTCAGCGTAACTCAGTCAGACCATTCAAAAAACATGATCAGTTTCAGATTCAGCTTAGTTTAAGTTCAGTTAAGAATCAGTTCAGAGTCTTTCAGTTGGAAGTAGGAGCTAGCACCGAGCGAGTGCAGGTATGGCGACTCCCCGTTAGAGAGGCAGAGTCGTTAGGAGAAATCCCTGAACTCCAGAACTGCATAGCCAGCGTAGGATGCAGGAGTCACCCATTAGAAAAAGGCTTGACTATTATACTACCTTAGCCTTGACTTTTTGTGAAGGTCACCCGTTAGAGAGGCATGACAAGAGAGGTCTTTACCCGTGGCATGGTATTAACACCCTTCCATCTAGGTTTATAGGTTGGACCCTACCAATTCAGATTTGGGGCATGTCGATTAAGTGAACACTCCCACAGTTGTAGTTTCAGTATCAATCTTCAGAGTAGAACTTAAAAATCAAGATTGTCAGATACAGTCATCTATCTTGGTAAGGAACTTGGATAGTTCCATTGATTCATGGACCACCCGCTATATAGGCATGGTCCAACATAAAGTTATTCAGTATCAGTACTATCGGATCCAGAGATCACCCATTAGATTGGCTTAATCTCAGTCTCAGATTCAATTGAGTAATCTCATTATCAGATCTAGAGATCACCCGTTAGATAGGCTTGATCTCAGTCTTAAATTTAGTTGAGTAATCTCATTATCATATCTTGAGATCACCCGTTAGATAGGCTTGATCTCAATCTCAGATTCAGTTGAGTAATCTCATCATCAAATCCAGAGATCACCCATTAGATAGGCTTGATCACAGTCTCATAGTCAATTGATTATTCTCATTATCAGATTCAGAGATCTTCCGCTAGATAGGTTTGATCTCAAACATAATCATTTCCTATCATTGATAGTAGCTTCAGGGATCATCCGTTAGAGAGGTTTGAACTCAGATTCAGTCAGTCGAGAGTAGTAAGCTCAGAATTCAGTCATTGCTATGAGTAGATTCAGTTAATCAGCTTTAGTATCATCAGTTTCTTAGATCAGTCCTATGATAGGACTGATCTCAACTTTTGTACTCAGTTATCATTATCAGAAGATTTAGTTATTCAGTATCTTAGTGTTAGTAGTGAGTTTAGATGACAGTAAATTAGTATTTAAGTTTTAGTATTCAGAGTCACAATGATTTCAATTATGGTTTGTGCATTCATGTATATGTCCTTATACAGTACTCTTATGATTATTCAGTTAAGTAATTGTGAATGCATAAGCCCTTGCATTTGTCCTTAGATCATCTTGCATACTCAGTACATTCCCACATACTGACACATTTGTGCTATGGTGTTTTATTCTACACCATAGGTTCAGAGGTATGAGATCCAGAATACCCTTAGCAGCTCAGTCCTAGTCAGCAGTAGTAGACATAGCAGTGATTCCTCTTTATTTGAGGATGATCCTTATTTTATTATCGCATCATATTTTGTTTATTTTCAGTAGATGGAGTTAGTTGGGGACATGTCCCATCAAATCCACCGTTCAGATAGTATAGAGGCTTTTCGGATAGATGTATCAGTATTCAGTTTTCAGTTTTGGGTATTTTTAGACTTTTTAAACCTTATGGCTAGTTTCTACTAGTTTTTCATATTTATTTAAGATATTATGTAGTATTCAGGTACAAATATCTGTAGAGGGTTAGCTTATGGTTCTTCAGGATCATAAGCACCGTATGACATTTTGGTTCCAAAAAATTAGGTTGTTACAATAGTTTCAGACATATTATGACTAATATCAGTTCAGACAGTTATCATGATCAGTTAAACTTAGAACAACTCAGTCTTCTGAGTCAGTTCAGTTGGGAGTAGGATTTAGCACCGAGCGAACCCACGGATGGGGATCACCTGCCAGTTGAGGGTGTGACCTTTAGTAGCGGTCCCCGCATTCCAAAACTATGTAGCTAGCATAGGTTGAGATGTTAACCTGCAGGTTAAGGGTTGATCTCCTACAGGTACCTGCCAGTTGAGGGTAACCCTTAGTTCTTCGGGACAACACTTTAGTGGATCCACGCAACCAGTATTAGTACCCATGACACGGTACTGACACCCTTTCAACTGAGGTTACAGGTTGGACCCCAAATTGCTCATTTAGAGCATGTCGGTTAGATGATACCTCCCACAGTTTCAGTCTAGAAATCAGTTCAATAATTCAGTTTCAGTTGCATGACCATAGCATACAGATATCAGTTATCCAGTTTTCAGTATTTTAATTTACAAATTATATTCAGAACATGTTTATTCTTGGTCACGCATACTCAGTATTTACAGATTTCACACATCTTTAGTATTTACAGATTTCATAAATTCTATTCAGTATTTCATGCTATCTATTTATTCAGTCAGTTAGTATTCATTCACATGAAACCATGCATATCAACGTACCCCATTTAGCATACCAGTACATTCGAAGTACTAATCGAATACTTTTTTCTTGCACTATGATGTATCATATCATAGATTCGGACACTCCATTCCCGGATCGCGCATAGACTTCCCAGATTATCAGTCGTAGCAGTGGTGAGTCCTCTTATTTTGAGAATATAATTTATTTAGGTCAGATTACTTTACCATTTTCAGTCATTTCAGTTCAGTAGCTAGTTTGAGTTAGTTGGGGTTTGTTCCATCAACTCTTATTCAGTCAGTTTAAAGGCTTTCAGATATTTCAGACAGATAGTCAGTTCTCAGATTTCAGTTGTCATTGTCAGATGTTTTGTCAGTATTATAAGTTTTGTTTACAGATTTATCATCTTTATTACTTAAACCTTATGGCATTCCTCAGTTAGATTCCGTATATGACCTTTTGTTATCAGTTTTACTCAGTGCGCACAGCAGGTACCAGCTCATGGGTTAGCTTGTGATCCCTCGGGACTGTAAGCACCATGTGGCACCCAGGGTGTACTCTCGGGGCATTACATTTATTTTTAACCGACTTTTAATCATAATATTTTAAATCTTATTTTTAACCATGACAAGCAACAGTGATGAAGATTGTGTAAAGAACGAGATCATGCACGCGAAGAAGGGGGATCAAGTTATGTCAAGAAAATCAAGCAAAAAGGGAGATTTGTTTGTTTTTTTGCCCCGATTTTATTATCGAAATTGAGTTTTAATTTTCTATTGAAGGGAAATAAAAGTAGTACCATAATTACTTTTATTTCTCCTTAAAAGAAAATAAAAAACTTTTTCATATTTGGAAAACCTTGAGTAAAGGTTTTGGAACTCTATAAATAGAAGACCCTTTTTCTCATACAATACATAATAGCATCCACAATGTAGTTCTTTAATATTTGAGAGTTTTGTTTAGGGAGAGATTTTCTCTCTAAGGTTTTTATGATTTATTTTATATTAGATTTTATAATATGTAGGCTAATTGGACAAAATATATAATAATTTTATGCTTTTTAGCATTTTTTTTCTTTGTCGTCTGATTTATCATCTCATGATTTGCAAACTATAAGCTTCCGCATGACACCCTCTCGGTTTTGAACCTGACAAAATAATATCAAGGTAGATATTGCGAGAATATAGATTATAAAGGGAGGATAGAAAGATAGGGCAATGGCATTGTTGGTGCTTAGCATTTATATTTTAGCTAGTGCATATTGAATTTCCTTAAGCCTCTTTAATTTGGTGCATTTGTGAAAATTTCGCCGGCTTTAATTTGTTGTTGATATGTTGATCGATATAGGTTGCTTCTGTCATGATTGTTTGGAATCACTTACAGCCCGCATATGCAACTAATAAATGGAATGAAGCCTTAAACAAACGACTTGGAACTCAGGTCATATCTATTTTCTCTAATTAGTGAACTGCCTGAAAGAAATCCTGATTTCAATTCGTGGTTGAAGTGGCCTCTCTTTTCTTTGAAGATGCTAAAAAAACTTCTAAATAACCTAGTCATGTCTCTGTGAGTAGGAGTAGTGTCTTCTTATGATTTTTTTAGGGGGAATCAAACTCCCAAAAAGTTGAAAGTTCATTTAGTCAACCAATGGAGGTACTAAGATTTCTTACCCTTTGTTTATTTAATTGAATTTTAAAGAGGTTGCCGAATAGGTTGTGTTCTATTTATTTATATAGGAAGCAACAAGTTGAGGATTTTAAGCAGGTTGATGCCCTCAGTTCAAGGATAGCAGTTTCAGATATTTAATTTTTACATTGGTTGAAACTTTGCTAATAGTAACCACCTTCAACTGATCCTTATGCATTCAATTTGGTTATTTTCATGGCATGTGGATAACTAAATTTTCTTCTTTTAGTCAAGAATAGACGTAGGATTCTGTAGGTATATATAGAGGTCAGAGATTGGGGTAAAAGGTTAGTAGGTAATCGAGCGTGTTTCCTTTTCAATTTTATTTGTATTGCTCTCCCACTATCATAATTTTTGAGTTTTATATTATTGGTTATTTTCTTTTGTTTTATTAATTGTATTATTTGTTTTAGCTATTATTCTTTCTTCATTCGTTTGCAGTAAGCAACGGACAATAAAATTGCAAGGTTGAAGCGTGAATGCTCTACACTAAATTGTGATACACTAAAGTAGTTCCAAACTACAAGTTGATTTACTCAAAACAAGATGTGGTTTCCTCCTTTTGATATCTTAAGCCCAAAATAAATTGAGTTTCTAATTTTAGATTGACAATCATATGCAGTTAGGTTTCATTATTTAATTTCTCTTCTCACAAAAAATTTCTTAGAAGAATTAGTTAACTTGTCAGTCTTGTGCATTATTTGATAATTGATATATTATAATATTCTGATTTGAACTCTTCTAGATGGTAATTCATCTTTCACACCAATGTGGCTTTACTTGTTGAAATAAATTTCTACCACAGTCATGATTGGTGATCCACCTTTTATTTCTTTTGGATATATATGATTAATGGTTTAGTTATTTAAGGTAGGAATGAATCTCATATCTTTATTGACAATGAGCTCAAGTCATTTTAAAGAATGTTGGTGTATTGTCTATACAAGGTAGTTAACAAATCCAAGTTGCGGAAGTCATACTGCACTAATTTTTTTCAATCAAATTTAAATAATTATCGATTGCATAAAAACTATGGGTTTGGTAGATTTTTTTGCAACAACAACATACCTAGTATATTTCCATAAAAATGGGGTCTAGAAAGTGTAAGTGTACGCAGCGAAAATTCAAAAGTATCTATATATTCAATTCCATTCTCCTTTGATTTTTTTTTTGCTTATGCGAATGGATTTTTCTTAGTTCATTTTCTTCTTCAAAACTAGTTAATAATAATGCATGTAAAAGCATAGAGAACAAAGCCAAATATAAAGAAACATATAGCACAATGATATAACATGGTTCATCGAGCTTAATTGTGTAGTATAACACATAATATGAAAGATTTCAGGAAAGCTATGACAGACATCTACATAAGTAACCAAAATATCCAAAGAATCCCATGCCATGTAAAAGAAGAACTGGTTAAGACATGACGTAGAAATATTTAGACAAACCTGCAAATTTTTGACTTGCATCTTGTATCTAGCAGCAATCTAAAGTATCTCTTACAGTTAACTCAACAATGTGATTATTTGTTTGACTTCTGAAGTTCTTTGCACACAAAATTCATTCAGATTTTGTCCATTATATGTGATAATACCTCTTTTCGTCATTATATTAGTTATTTAATATTGTCAAATAAGTTAGGAAAGAAAAAGACATTTCTTTCTACTTATTCTGTCTACACAATTTTTTATTTAAAAAATTCTTGATAAGGAGTGCTACCCTTAAATAGGCTTTTATTCAGCCGAAAGACTTCAATGTGTCTTCTGGATACTGGATTAAAAAATAAAAAAGAACTGTGTAGACTTGCAACAATATTCGGGGTTTGCAGACACTTTTAAGAAATGTGAAAAACCATAGAAATGTGATTTGAAAATTTTGCCATTTAATATTAATTTTCACAATAGATAAAATTGTCTTTAACATATTTTCTTTAATTATTATATTATTATATTTATAATATTTAAATAAATAATTACTAAATTATATTTCACCTAAAATATATTCCTAAAATATATGAGAAGAATTGTGATAAAATAAGAATTGTCATAATATTTTGGAGTTAATATTTAGAATTCAAATGTATTTTTGAAAAAGAAAAAAGTAAGAATAAACCTAATTTTTTTAGAATATTCTAAAAAAATAAATCAACAAGTGCAAAAAGTGAAACAAAAAATAGTGAACTTTAAATTTTGAAATATGATTTCAAGTTGATTTAATTTATTTATGTCAAAAAAAGTATTCCAAAATAAAGTAAAAATGTATTCTAAAATATAGTAAATAACATCTATGATCAAACGGGTCCTAAATATATTCAAATAGATATTCACTATACCTTAACCATTAAGATTTAACAGTACATATATATAACCATACAAACTAATATATATATATATAACCATACAAACTAATCAATAGTTCGTAGGATTCTTACGGTACAAAAAATATAATGATGTGACAAAGGACACAATAAGAGAGAAAGAAAGAAATAAGTCTATGAGATGAAAACCACAGCGCTTTTTTCAAGAACTCTTACTCACCTCACTTTACATGGTTCAGACGTGAGTTCACTTCTACTCAATGATAATATTCAGAGATATTATTTTATGTCTTTGATAATATATATTTAGATTAATCCTATACATAAAAGAGACTTCTATATATTATGCTTATAAATTACATGTATATATATTCTATGCCAAAATTAAATTTGGCCAAAATTAAATTTTCATAGGTGTTTTCTTTCTCTTATTTTTTTTTTCTTTTTCAAAATATAAAATTGAGTAATGCTTTTGAAACATCCAAATTTCTGGACCTTAGAAAATTTTCTAGAATTTTGGTCTCTAGACCCAATACGACTCATGTGTACGAGCCATATGTTGGGGTACAGATGGTATGGTCCAGTCGTATACTGATCAGTGTTGGTTGGTGGGATGAATTTTGGTTACTGGAATGGATACGACTTAGGGGTATGAGTCGTATTGGTGGTTATGGATCATTTGGTTCCTTAACTTAATCTTAGATTTGGTTATTTAGGTTGGATCTGAGTACAAGTGGCTCACTATGAGCCGTTAGCCAGGGTACGAATCGTACCAGAGACTCGTATGGTAGACAGTTTTCAACCCTCCAAGTATTTTATTCTGCTAGGGATATGGGTCATGGATACAGATTGTATATTGCGGTTACGACTTGGTTGGATGAGTTGTATACTGGACAGTGTTTGGTCCAAGGATGGGGGTTCAGGATACGAGTGATGGATATTGATCGTATCGGAGGGTACGAATCATGTGGTTCAGTCGTGTCCCTATGATCGGATTTTGGTGGAACTTAAGTGGGGGTATTCTGGACGTTTTTCTACTTATCCTAATAGGGTCACACAACTTCTAACCTATTTGGGAGGTTATTTACCCTATTATTCAATTCATTAACACTTAAAAACTCTTCTGAAACACTCCATAATTCTCTCAAGAGCTTTTGGACAAGAGAAGCTAGGGTTTTCACTAAAGGATCAATTTGGGGAATGTCTTGGTGATTTCTTTCCGTCATCGTCTTGTTTTAAGGCATATTCTATTCCCCCATTGTAAATTTTACTTAAAGGCATGATTTATATAAATGTTTTCATGATTTTAATATTAAATGATTTTGGATTTCAAATATGATTTGGGGGTTTTGATATTAAATGGTTGGTTATGATTTCCTTAGTTTTAATTATGCTTTTATATGCATGAATGATGGTTTTGGATAATTAGATTAAATAGGAATAGTTTAATGGTAATTGGAATTGGTTTTGATCATATTATGCTCCCAATGTATTTGACAAAATGCTTTTAAATATATGTTCATTGCATTGACTACTTTTAATAGAACCTTTGTATGTTTTAAACTTGGTAAAAGGATTATGCATGGTTTTAAATGGCTTGGAATGGAAAAAGGCTAATTGGTTATGCTTGTGGTGAACATGGAAGTCTTCCAAGTGGTTTAATATGGTAAATGAAAGGACACTTGAAAATCCCCTAAAACCTATAAATGGTTGGATATGGATGATACTTGCAAGTAATGGTTAGTATGATGATACCAATATCAATAGCCTTGGTTAATAAATGGATAATAGTTTGGTGATTTGGAAATTGGTTTTAATTGGGCAATAATAGCAAGAGGCGTAGCTAAGCCCTAGAAGGTTGAGGTCCCGGGGGACCAAAATTGGAAACTCATATTTACCGATATGAGGTTGGTCTTGGTGGCCGTGTGTATGATGTCACACTATATTTGAGGGATGTACTAGTCATTCCATGGGATACTTCCCTAGTCGTGCGGCTACATGTACTAGGCCCTTTCAGCAGGGAGAGATGAACCCATATAGCTCGTGGGTGGTTTAGGACGTCAAATCTACATAGCCCAGGTAAATATTTTAAAGGCATGAGAAACTCGATCCCTTTTCTCGGCATAGTTATTTATATATGTATGGTTGTGTGCATATGGATGGTTTTACTTGATTTTATAAATGGAATCATTTTATCCTTGCCCTGAGATCATGCTAGTGGTCTCTCGCTAACCCCGTCTACTGATGGTTGTATACCCAAAAAATATAGAAATCGGTCATTCTACTCCTCCGACATAGTGATTGACTTGGGGACATCATTTGGACTGAAGTGGTGAGCTTTCATTCTTTTGAAAGGCATCATTTCACGTCTGGATATTTCTAGACTTTTTGACTTTATTTTGGAGATTGGTTTTGGTTATGGTTGGGGGCATGTCCCAATTAAATTTCATTACTTTTTTGGTTAGAGGCTTTGTGGTAATTCTATGGGTCGTAATGAACGGGATCAGTATCGGTATCGGCCTTGGTATTGGAATAAGATGAAAGGCTAATATTGTTGGATGATATTATTGGCTGTTCCATCCTATTTTATTTTAGGTTTAATTATATTATGTTTGGGAACATCCTTGGTTATGGCCTGGTTTATGACCCTTGTTTTGGTATGGTTTGGGATGGTTGGATTATTGGTATGAATGGTTAGACTCGATTGGGTCGATCACAATTGTGATCTTATCCTAGTGTCTTTATGTGAGCTGTTACACTATGTTATTACATGCTCAAAATTCTACCAACTAAGGGCTGGCAGCCAGAGGTTGGGTCGGGTAATAGGGGTGGTCTCTGGTCCTGGTCGGACTTGGGACGCCCATTTAGACAAGGCCCCAGGGCCTGTTGTGTCGAGTTGGTATCAGAGCTGAGGTTCATGGTCAATTGGGAGTCCATAAAGCTGTGTCGAGTAGAATCTCTGTTAGGGTTGTGTAGCGCGCCATACTCATAAGGGAGAGGCTACAAGGCATTTAATAATGTTTCACTTTCTTGGTATTCTATTGTCAAGCTTGGAGTCTCAGTCCTGGAATCTTCTCTAATCCTGATTTGTTCGTCTTTCAGATCATGCCTCATAGATCTGAAACACAAAAAAAATCTTCTATCCCATCTGGGGGTAATACTAAAGGGGTACATCCTACTTTTGGTTTTTATCTTTGATCTCACGAACCTATCCCTTATAGTTCTGGAGTTCTATCAATTACTACTAGTCCTTCACAAGGCAAGGTATCTAATATGGAATTCTGTCAGTCTATCATGCTATTGCTAAATTGGTTGCTGCTTAGGATGAGCGGGATGTGTCTGTTGCTTTATTTGTTGAGCCCACAAGGGTTGGCCAATTTATGAAAATGAGTCCTTTTATTTTTTCTAGAGTGAAGGTAGAAGAGGATCCACAGGGCTTATTGGATGAAATAGAGAAGATATTTTGGGTGATGTAGACTACCAATATGGATGGGGTAAACTTTATAGATTATTGGCTCAAAGATATTGCATATTAGTGGTATGAAGAGTGGAATAGGGATAAAGAAGATGTCGAGGAGCTATCCTTATGGGATGCCTTCTCTGGTGCTTTTCTGGATTATTTCTTTCCCGAAGAGTTAAGGGAAGAAAAGATAGAGGATTTTGCAAACCTCAAGCAGTGGACAATGTATATCAAGGAACATGCCTTGAAGTTTCACCAATTATCAAGATATGCTTCTAATTTGGAAGCTGACATGCGGGCTAGAATGAGAAAGTTTGCTTTCAGGTTGAATCGAGATCTGATTTTGGAGAGAAAGACTGCCTTGCTGATTAAGGATATGGATATCTCGAGGTTAACTATTTATATACAGCAGTAGAAAATGAGAAAAAGAAGCAGTTGAAGTTTGGGGATAGGCAAGGAAAGAGAAGCAGGTTTTAAGACCAGGGAGGTACTCAGTCTCAAGGTGGTCGAGATGGTGACAAATGGTAGAAAAAGAAGTGGGGGAGTTCAGGTTCCTACTCTTCTGCTAGTGCTCTTTATCAGTCGGGCAACAAACGTCATCATGGTGCTTACAATTTTTGGGCATAAAGTGCCCAATCTCAGACAAGTGTAGGTCAGTCAGTTTCTTTATGCCCTCCTTGTCGGTTCTGTGGTTTTCCTCATTGGGTTATTGCGATGAAGAAAATAACAAATGCTTCAAGTATGGCTAGGGATTATTCGATCAATAACGTTGCTAAGGGGGCAAATAAGATTTCTGTGGGTTCATTTTATGCTCCTACACCTAGTGGTATGACATTTGTTTCTGTTACTACTCCTGGTTCTAGTTTTAGCAGGAACAGGTTGTATTCTTTGGCATCTCAAAAGGAATTTGAGGCATCATGTGATGTCGTTACTATTACATTACAGCTTTTCTCTCATAACATATATTGTTTGCTTAATTCGGTATCTACTCACTCTTATGTGACTCCTTATGTCGTTATATCTTTTGGTTTTGATCTAAAAGTTATTTCAAATCCTTTTTCTGTTTCTACCCTAATAGGTGACTCAATTATTTCTAAGAGAGTCTATAGAGGTTGTGGTATCTTTTGGTGGCAAGCATACCTTGGTAGATCTATTTGAGTTGGATATGGTGGATTTTGGATGTATTCTTGTTACACGTCTTTGGATTTTCGGACCTGTAAGCTTATCTTTAAGTTCTGTGTTGAGCCAGTTATAGAGAGAGAGGATGTTTCTCTAGTTTCTAGGAGGCGGTTTATTACTTATATTAGAGCTCGGAGGTTAATCTCTAAAGGTTATCTTTATCACATAGTCTGGGTTAAAGATTCTAACTCAAAAAGTCCTTCTTTCCATTCAATTCTGGTGGTTAATGAGTTTCAAGAAGTCTTTTTGGATAATATTCTTGGTTTTTCTCTGGATAAGGAAATAGAGTTTGGAATTAATCCAATTTCGAACACTTATCCAATTTCTATTCCTTCATATAGAATGGCTTTGACTGAGTTAAGAAAACTCAAGGAGCAACTTAAGAATCTTCTGGATAAGGGGTTTATTCATCCTAGTGTATCTCTTTGGGGTGCACTGGTGTTGTTTATGCACAAGAAAGATGGTTCTCTTTAAATGTGCATTGACTATAGGCAGTTGAATAAGGTGACGATCAAGAATAAGTATCCTTCCAAGGATAGATAATCTGTTTGGCCAGTTGTAAGGTGTCAAGTTCTTTTCTAAGATAGATATTCAATCTGGGTACCATCATCTAAAGATTAGGGAGGTGGATATCCCTAAGACGGCTTTTCGTACTCGGTATGAGCACTTTGAGTTTTTGGTGATGTCATTTGGATTGACTAATGCTTCGGCAATGTTTATAGATCTAATGAACAAAGTTTTTCGTTACTATTTGGATCTCTTCATTATTGTGTTCATTGATGATATTCTAGTTTATTCGAAGAGTGAGGTGGATTATGCTAATTACCTCTGAGGGGTGTTGCAGACCTTAAAGAAACAACAGTTGTATGCCAAGTTTTCCAAGTATGAGTTTTGGTTGAATATTGTGACTTTCTTGGGTCACATTATTTCTATTAAAGGGATCATGGTGGATCTGCAGAAGGTTGTTGTAGGGAAGAGGTGGCCTAGACCTATGACTCTATCTAATATTTGGAGTTTCTTGGGTTTATTCGGGTATTATAAGCGGTTTGTGAAAAACTTTTTGTCGATAGTTGCTCCTTTGACTAAGTTAACTCAGAAAAAGGTCAAGTTTTCTTGGTCAGATTCTTATGAAGGGAGCTTTGAGAAGTTGAAGGATAAGTTAACTTCAGCTCCAATTCTGACTTTGCCAAACGCCAATGATGGGTTCGTGGTTTATTGTGATGCATCTTGGGTAGGTCTTGGTTGTGTGTTGATGCAGCGTGGAAAGGTGATTGCTTATGCTTCCAGGAGTTGAAGGTACATGAGAGGAATTATCCTACTCATGATTTAGAGTTGTTGGCAGTTGTGTTTGCTTTGAAGATGTGGAGGCATTATTTGTATGGTGTTCACATGGATATCTTTTCTGATTATAAAAGTCTATAGTATGGGTTCACCCAGAAAGAGCTTAATCTCAGGAAGAGGAGATAGCTTGATCTTCTCAAGGACTATGATATGAGTCTTTATTATCACCCAGGTAAGGCTAATGTGATTGTTGATGCTCTTAGCAAGTTATCCATGGGGATTTTGGCTCATATGGAGTAAAGAAAGCGGGAATTGGTAAAGGATATTCACCACTTGGCTAATCTTGGGGTTCGCCTCTGGGACTCTAGGGATGGGGGTATGGTGGTGAAAGAAATGGTTCGATCATCTCTTGGTATAGAGATTAAGGAGAAGTAAGTGATGGATCCTATCTTGATGAAAATCAAGAGCGATGTTGGTGGAAAAAAGGTAATGGTGTTTGAGATTGGTGGTGATGGTACTTTATGGTATCAAGGGAGGTTGTGTGTTTCTGTTGTCGATGGGTTGCAATAAATACTTTTGGCTGAGGCGCATGAGTCACGTTATATTGTTTATCCCAGCTCAACTAAGATGTATCATGATCTCAAGAGGATCTATTGGTGTAATGACATGAAGAGGGATATGGTTGATTTTGTGGCCAAGCTTGGTGTGTCAACAGGTTATGGTTGAGCACATGAGGCCAGGAAGGTTGTATCAAGAAATTGATTTACCTGAATGAAAATGGGAAGTGATCAATATGTACTTCGTTACCGATCTTCCTCGGCCTCGGAAGCAATATGATTCAATTTAGGTCATCGTGGATAGGATGACTAAGTTTGCGTACTTTTTTCCAGTGCAGACTACCTTCTCGGCTGAGGATTATGCTAAGTTGCATCTTCAAGAGATTGTGAAGCTACAAGGAGTGCCTATTTCAATTATTTCTGATCGTGGCATGCAGTTTACGTCTCACTTTTGGTTGTCTTTTTAGAGAGGGTTGGAGACTAAGGTGAGTTTGAGTACTGTATTTTATGCGCAGATGGATAGGTAAACAGAGAGAACTATTCAGATATTAGAGAATATGGTTCAGGCCTGTATGATTGATTATGGTGGAAATTGGGTTGAGCATCTGCCTTTGGTGGGGTCTGCTTACAATAATAGCTATCATTCTAGTATTGGTTGGCCCCTTTTGAGGCATTGCATGGTAGGAGACGTAGATCTCCAATTGGTTGGTTTGAGCTTGGTGAGGCGGACATATTTGGTCCCAATTTGGTCTACCATGCTATGGAGAAAGTGAAGGTGAAAGTGATATGGGATAGGCTTAAGGCTGCCCAAAGTTGCCAAAAGTTCTATGTAGATGTTAGGCGTAGAGACTTGGAATTTGAAGTTGGGGATAAGGTTTTACTCAAGGAATCTTCGATGAAGGGAGTAGTGCAGTTTAGCAAGAAGGAGAAGCTCGGTCCCCGATATGTGGGTCCTTATGAGATTTTGTCGAGAGTTGGTAACATTACTTATGAGCTGGAGTTGCCTTCTATCTTGAGCTTTGTTCATCCGGTCTTTGATGTTTCCATGATAATAAAGTACATTGGTGATCCTTCTTCGGTTATTTCTTTGGACAGATTAGGTCTTACGGATTCCTTGTCTTTTGAAGAAGTTTCGATTGAGATCCTGGATATGCAGGTTCGTCAGTTGCAGACCAAGGATGTGGCTCCAATTAAGGTTCTTTGGCAGAACCATAAGGTGGAAGAAGCTACATGGGAAGTAGAAGAGGACATAAAGTCTAACTAACCACACTTGTTTTCTGCTCCTGGGATTCATACGGAAGGTATGTGACTAACACATCTTTATTTTCTGAGTTTGTTAAAGGAAAGATTAATATCTTTGCCTTGTTGTTTTTGAACTTTGTTAGAGATTGGGAATATATTTGATAATGAAAATGACTCGTGTGTGTTGTTACCCCTACCTTATCCGTTGATTCTCGAGTTGGAGACATTGCTGAAAGCCAATTGATTTGGTTTCTAGAAATCAATGAGTGGACTTGAAATCATAGATCCATTTTGTGATCTACGCGACTCAGACAAAAATCCTATATCTTACCCACCCAATGGTATTCTGATTGAATTTCAAAGATTCTGCTCTTTGTCAAAGTGCATTTTATGAAGTGTTCTCCTTCCCCTGTCACCTAAGATAAAGTCAACTGAAAATTGTGATCGGAGTCGTGATTTAAAGATGATGATTTAAAGATTCACTCGACATTCGGGGATGAATGATCCTAGTGGGGGATACTGAAACACCCTAGTTTCTGGACCTTAGAAAATTTCCTAAAATTCTAGTCTCTGGACCCAACATGACTTATGGGTATAAGTCGTATGTTGGGGTACGGATAGTATGGTCCAGTCATATATTGACCAGTGTTGGTTGGTGGGATGGATTTTGGTTACTGGAATAGATACGACTTAGGGGTATGAGTCATATTGGTGGTTTCGGATCGTTTTGTTCCCTAACTTAATCTTAGACTTGGTTACTTAGGTTGGATCTGAGTACAAGTGGCTCACTATGAGCCGTAAGCCAGGGTACAAATCATACCAGGGACTCATATGGTAGACAATGTTCAATTTTCCTAGTATTTTATTCTGCCAGGAATACGGGTAATGGATGCGGATTGTATGTTATAGTTTTGACTTGGTTGGATGAGTCGTATACTGGACAGTGTTTGGTCCAATGATGGAGGTTCAGGATACGAGTGATGGATATCAATTGTATCGAGGGTATGACTTGTGTGGGTCAGTAGTATCCCTATGACAGGATTTTAGTGCAACTAAAGTAGGGGTATTCTGGATATTTCCCTACTTATCCTAATAGGTTCCCACGACCTCTAACCTACTTAGGAGATTATTTACCTTATTATTCTATTTATTAATACTTTGAAACTCTTCTTAAACACTTCAGAATTCTCTCAATATCTTTTAGACAAGGGAAGCTAGGGTTTCAACTAAAAGATCAATTTGGGGCTTGTCTCGGTGATTTATTTCCAACATCATCTTAGTTTAAGGCACTTCCCTTATTGTTAATTTTACTTAGAAACGTGCTTTATATGAATGTTTTCATGGTTTTACTATTACATGATTTTGGCTTTTAAATATGATTTGGGGGTTTTGATATTAAATGGTTGGTTATGATTTTCCATGATTTTAATTGTTCTTTTATATGAATTAATGGTGGTTTTGGATTATTAGATTGAATAGGAATTGTTTAATAGTAATTGAAATTGGTTTTGGTCATATTATGCCCCCGGTGTGTTTGACAAAATGCTTATAAAGATATATTCATTGCATTAACTACTTTTAATGGAACTCTTGCATGTTTTAAACTTGGTAAAAGGATTGTGCATGGTTTAAATAGATTGGAATATAAAAGGGCTAATTGGTTATGCCTGTGGGGAATATGGAAGTCTCCAAGTGGTTTAATATGGTAAATGGAAAGGCACTTGAAAGTCCCCTTAAACCTATAACTGGTTGGGTATGGATAATACTTGCATGTAAGGGTTGTTATGACGATACCAATATCAATGGCCTTAGTTAGTAAATGGATAATGATTTGGTTATTTGGAAATTGATTTTAATTGGACAATATTAGAGGAAGGTATAACTAAGCCGTGGAATGTGGAGGTCCTTGGGGGACCAAAATTGAAAACTCATATTTGCCGATATGAGACTGGTCTTGGTGACCGGTTGATGATGTCACACTATATTTGGGGGATGTACTAGTCAACCCATGGGATACTTCCCTGGTCGTGTGGCTACATGCATATAGCCTGTGGGTGGTGTAGGACGACAAAGCTACACAGCGCAGGTAAAAGTTTTAAAGGCATGCTAAACCCGATTCATTTTCCCTATATGGTTGTGTGCATATAGATGGTTTTACTTTATTTTATAAATGACATTATTTTATCCTTACTATAAGATCATGTTAGCAGTCACTCGCTAACACCGTATACTGACAGTTGTGTACCCACGCTATGCAGGAATCGAACGTTCTACGCCTACTACATAGTGATTGACTCGTGGACAACATTTGGACTGAAGTGGTGAGCTTCCATGCTTTCGGAAGGAATTATTTCACATTATGGATATTTCTATACATTTTGACTTTATTTTGGACATTGGTTTTGGCTATGGTTGGGGGCATGTCCCAATCGAATTTTATTACTTTTTTGGTTAGAGGCTTTGAGGTACTTCTATGGGTCGAAATAGGCGGGATCGATATAGGTGTCGGCCTTGGCATTGGAATAAGCTGAAAGGCTGACATCATTGGACGATATTGTTGGTTGTTCCATCCTATTTCATTTTGGGATTAATTATATTATGTTTTGGAACGTCATTGGTTATGGCCTGGTTTATGGTCCTTGTTTTGGTATGGTTTGGGATGGTTGGATTATTGGTATGGTATAGTTTGACTTGGTTGGGTCGGTCACGGTTGTGATCTTATCCCAGAGTCTTTGTGTGAGCTATTACACTATGTTGTTACATGCTTGAAATTCCGCCAACTCAGGGCAGGCGGCTAGATGTTGGATTGAGTAACAGGGGTGGTCTCTGATCCTGGTCAGACTTGGGACGCCCGTTACGATAAAGTCCCAGGGCGGGGCGGGGCAACTTTAATTAGAAATTATCATATACACGAATCAGATGTCGTTGACTACTTTGATCATGTTCTTAATTATTTACTTTGGTTTAGGGTTGATGTACGTTTGCATTGTATTAGATTGAATTATCTCAATTTTCTCTCCTCATAAATTTTAGATTCTCTCTTTCAATATATTCTTAAACTATTTAGTCATCTGTCTTATTTACAATTTCTTTTTGTTTACGAAGTTTCGAGAAATGTATATTTATATTTATAAGGAAATGTGCTAATTAATTGACATGTCATACAAGTGCAACACATATAGTCAAATTAGAAGAACACATACTTTTACTATTTAAATCATGAATATCATAAATTAAAAAAATTATGAATATAATGTTGCATATCTAGCAACTTCAATTGCAATATAATACTCCCTCCATTCCATTTTATGTGTCATCATTTTTTTTATCCATCCAAAAAAGAATGTCATCTTTCCTTATCTGGTAACTATTTAAAGATACAATTCCACTTTTACCCTTATTGATCCCACTTAATTAAAAAAAAATAGAGCACATTTTTAATAAAGGACAATTTAGTAAATATCATCAAGTTTTTCCTTATTTCTTAAACTCTGTATCCTGTCAAATGACGATACATAAAATAGGACAGAGAGTATATATTTTACTTTTTTTATATTTAATCTTTTGTACTGACAAAAAATATCTGTGCAACACACGTTCCTAAACTAGTATTTATTAAAAATGGTATTTGGAAAACTTTTGATAGTTTCTATAATTAATTATTGAAAGTTTTATATTTATGAGAATTTTTTGTCTCTTGAAATCCAAATGCCACTTCAAACAAATTTCAAATCAATCTCTATTCAATTTCCAACTATGCCAAAAGTGGAAGTGTGCTATATTAACTTGGCATATGAGCAATAATTATATTCACCTCTATATATTGTTGATAATATGAAGTTATTCACCTAAAACTTTTTGTTTCTTTCAAGAAGATAACTTTGACCCTTATGATCTAATATGGGAAGTGTTACAACTTCCAGAATGGGATATTGTCACTACAAGACAAGAAGTCGACCACAGACATATCGAGAATGATTATTACACACCGACTCTTGTGATGGGGACAGCAGCAACGCCACTAAATTCCACTACCTGGACTCTCTATACTTACATGCATTTTGCTGAAATGGCAAGCCTTAACAAGCCTAATCAGGCCAGAAAATTTGATGTACTTATTAACGGTGACAAGCAGTGGCGGACGCAAGAAACAGTGGCGGACGCAAGATTTTCATTTAAGGAGTTTGAAATATTAAGTAAATGTATGAAAATTATAAAATAAAAAGCAAAGTGAGGAGCATGCAAAATTTTAACAAGACATATCATGTCTTTTTATATTTTTTTTATTTTTGCTATGCATCATAAAAAATATTGTGCCCAATTTTTACTTTTACTTTGTACTGTTTTATTTTATTTTAAACTTAATATTTTTTTCTTTCAAATTAATATCCCTAAAAAAAACATTCCTAAAAAGGTAAAGTAACGATTAAATTATTAATATTATAATACTTATTTAGTACTTAATAAAAATTAAAAACAATTGAAAAATATCATTAGTAATATATTGAGTAATAAAAATATAGCTGAAAAAAACAAGCTATATAACTTGATAAGTAAAGTTAGAAGTTGATAAAATGCAAGAATCTTGTATATGAAACTAGTGAAATATGAAAATATTTTGAGCAAGCGTGACATAAGACGTATAAAGAGAGATATACATATTGTGTTAATTTTTTTTATGTTTTTGTTGAGAAGTGTGTTAATATTGAAAATCAATTTGAAATTATAGAAATCGGATTAGCACTTTAAGCTAGTCCCCGAGCAGAAGATAGAAAACTAAAATATTTTTTATTCCAATTATCTAAATAAATTGAACAGAATATTTTAGACCTAATATTTATACTTGGACAAAATAGAAAAGACTAACTATTAAGTAATAAATAAATAAATACAACATGGGTTAACTAGAATAGGCTAACTAATTTTTATCTAAGGCCCAAATGGCGCATTAAAACAGGGGTAAAAAACAACAAAGCACAACTGTGAACTGGCAATAACAAAGAAAAAGGAGTGAGAAAGGATAAAAAAAAATATTGCCAACAGGAATTGAACTCATAACCTCACTCTCTGGATGAACATCTTAAACCAATGAGCTATGCTTCTCACTACAACTGAGGGGGATCATTAAAGCTTATGTAGACATAGTAGTAAAATTTGACCTTATATATACAACGTAATTTTTTAGTTGAGGGACCCCCTGCTTTCCACGTAGGTCCGGCCCTGGTGACAAGAATTGTAGCCAGAGTACTTGACCATTTTTGTTATGAATGACAAACGAAAGTTGGAACTAAAATATTGTCAAAAAGAGAAATATGCATGTTTTATAAAATTGCAAAGAAATCGAAATGAAGGGAGTACTTTTTTTGGACAACACTTGCTTGAAAAATTATTAAACTTAGGTATTGATTACTTGGAAGAACCATATTTAAACAGGGTTAAACATGGTTATTTCAACTTTATGGAAGTTGTTGGAAAAGATGAATGGAAAGGAATAATGATGCTCATGATCTAATCTAAATATCTAATCATGAAAAAGGCAGTATCTTCATTCTTCTGCATAATGCAATGTGTGAAACATTAATCTTTCTGATTGACCCTTGTGTCGCCATACTTTGTACTGACGTTTGTTGTTTTTGTGGCGATGGGGTAATTTTGCAGCCCACAATGTATTTAGAGAAAAGGGAAGTAAATTGAGGCATGTGTAATCCATTTAAACTATGAAATTTATTTGTTCTAAGCTAAAATCTTGATCGAGGCATGTGTAATTATATTGTCCATTATAATAACACCTTCACCTTGGCCTTTTCGGACATTTTGAGCCATTATCTACTCCTATCTAGTTAAATGGAGTATTTGCTTTGAAGCACTCTCTTGTAGGGAGAAATTTTAATCCCTCTGAGTCAGACTTCCGCTTATTTTGTATTGTGTTGTCCTGACTTTGCTTTTTGAAGTCTCATTTTTAATTTATCAACTTTTTTGTCGTCTTTCCTTCTTTTGGGTATTTGGCTTACCCTATCGAGGTTGGGTTCAATAGTTGTCATCATGACATCAACTTTTGAATCGTATCAACTTTTGAATCGTGACAGTTCTTCCTCCATAAATTTCATAGATGGACATATCTTGAACTACTTGAACACTTTAAAATTTAAAATATCATGGAAAAAAAAATATTTTTCATGGTTCGAAAAAAACATTCTCTATCAAAATCCTACTGTCGATAAAACCCTAAATTTGCCCATCTTTTCCGGTGGCGACGGCTACCGTGGCCAACCTTAACCAGAGGTCGGTCAATCAATACCAAATTAGCCCGCTACCACTTACACAACATCTTTAAAACCACTACCAACAAAGATTAAACCTATTTCACTTAAACTAATTTCATACCTATATGTAGAACCTTGTGTGATTTGGGAGCAGGAAGAGGTAGATCAGATGAAAATGAATGAAAATTTGCAGTATGCAGTTATTGATAAATTATCAAATAGATGGCCTGATATTCAAGATCTGAAAAGACTAATTCTCAAATAATGTAAATTAAAAGAAGAGTGGGAGACAGGTTTACTTAGAAATAAGGTATGTTTTGATTAAGGCTACGCAATCAGAGGACTATGTGAATCTTTAATCAATGCCTTTTACATCATTCATAGGAATTGGTCTTACCCAAAAAGGATGTTGAAATTGAATTTTTTGTTAGATCCAGAAGAAGAAACAACTACGACTATTGCGTGGATATCCTTCTCACCACTTCAACCAATTTTTTTGGTAGAAAAATAATATCTTTATTGGCTGCTACAGTTGTCAAACATTTACAGGTGGACGTGGCTACAAGAAATCATACTAGGTCCAATTGTGCAAGAGTGAATGTAGAAGTTGACCTACTGGGGAAATTTCCAAGCATATAAACATAGGGATGAAAAAGACAAATGAAAAAGTAACTGAGAAATGGGTTAGGACTAAGTATAATTATGTTTCAAAATATTTTAAGACTTGTATGATCAAGGGACATAATGAACAACAATGCTATATTGAACATTCAGAGTTATACCCGAAAAAGGAAAAGAATAATCAAGAAGGAACAACATAAAAAGGAGAAGATAATACAAACCAAAAAGAGTAGGATAACAAAAAGGAGAACAAGAAAACGGCTCATCAACAAGTAGCAAAGGATCAGCAGAAGGCAAAAACAAGGAGGAGTTTAAGGTGCCCAATAATAAGAAGGGAGGAAGGCGAAGACGACATTTCAAAAGAGAAATGTGGAACAAGGCTGGAATTCTAACAAGAAATCAATTTGAGGCACTTGAAAATAAAGAGAATTAATTCAATAGGTGTTAACATAACAAACAAACAAAACTAGCCATAAAAGATGAAGAGGTTAATAAAGTGGCAAAGAATAAGGAACTAAATATGACATCAATGTCCAACAACAATCAGAAAAACCCAATCAAGGAGAAAGATAGTAATATGCATACCCCTGGAAAGAGCCTAAATCCAATAGATGTATCAAGCAAGAAAAGGAAAAGAGATGGAGCATACTATCAAGAGCAAACATAAGCTAGTTAAAAGCACAAATGTTCATAAAAGCAAGACACGGGAGAACAGTCAGGAGTGCAGAAAAAAGTCATAGCAAAAAAATCAATACAAAGGGATGCAATGTGCCTTATTTAAAGGAAGCACTTGATTTAAGGAAAGAATATGAAGAACAAATCCAACAGAGAAAGGAAATGGAGAAGGATCAGAGCATGGATTACAATATTCAGCATATAAGCAACACGGGAGATTTTTCCACAAGAAACAAAGACAGCTCGAAAAGTGGGGATAGAAGAGGCAAATGTATACCTTTGAAAGCTGAGCAATAAATTTCAGCTCCCATGATAAGGAACAAGTTTGATCACCCACATCAAGAGGAGGTGGAGATAGGAGTTTGGAGGAAACACGGCAAATATCGTCAATAGCGGAGAGAGAAGCTCAATAGAAAAGACAAGGCTAAGGGGCGGATTAGAAAACCCTACAATCAAGGGTCTTATTATAAATACCTAAACCCGGTTACTTTTGGACTGGATTTAGATATAAATATATTTCTGTTTTTTTTTTTGGCATGGGTTGTTGGAAGCCCATGAAGACTCCGTTAATTTATAAATAAAAAGGACCCTGGGTCCAAAATTTGCTTAAAAAAATAAAATTTCAATTCTACTTCTGTACATTAATTTGAAGTCTAAGCTGCTTAAAGTTTGAATTTCATGACAGGATTTTGAACTTTGAACTGCAAATTAAAAAAGTGTTCATGAAGTTTGAATATGGGATATCTGACTATCTTTTTAAATACATTGCAACTAGTGGCTATACTTGAAATAGTAGCCCAAAGGATAGATGGATTACAGATGAAGTAGTGCCACGGAACTTACGCCTTGCGAAAGTCTTTTTTGCTTTGTGGATTTTTCTTTTTGGCTGTCGGAAGCATTTTTGGTCAATTTTTTGTTATTTAAAGCACTGAAAGGTCAAAATTAAAGATCATTATTTTGAGAGACAAAAATTAAATAAGCAAAAAATTTCTGTTTTTCAAAAGAAATAGAAGCAAAAAATTATTTTTTTATGACAAAAATATCTCTATCATTTATACACACATATATGTATGTATTCCTTATTAATTAATTGGCATATCCTATAGTTTGATTTTAAAAATTTATATTTCATATTTAGATCATAATCCTTTATTTCATTCTATGATTTAAATTCTTTTTTCTTTGATGTTTTTAAGTAATACATAATTATTTAAGTAATATTATATTATTATTAATAATAATAATAATAATATTTTAAATGTGTCTCTCTATATATATATATTAAAATTTTTATAATAAGTAATTTTTTATTAAATAAAATAAAATTTTAATTAAAAATATTATAATAGATATTTAAAATAAATTTTCTCTATAAAATGATTTTAGTAGTATAAGTATATTAATACATGCCTTTTTTGGTCATTTGTCTGTCAAAAGTGTTTTTTGAAAAAAAAAAAAAAACTATCCAAACATAATTTATTTATCAATAACACTTTTCAAATGAATTTATCAAACAAAAATTGATTTTTCTCAAAAGCACTTTTCTAAAAATTTATGTTATAAAAGTGATTCTGAAATAATCAGTTTTCTAACAGCACTTCCAAACGATTTATTAGTTACTTAAAAAAGACCCAAAATAATCTAATTGATTTTTTTATTTATCTGAACCAAATCAAATCAATTACGCTTATTTGCCATAAAGTTGGTTTTTGTTGGTTTTCCAGTTTTGTCGAGTAGCTTCTTTCAATTTTTAATATACATTGTTAAGCACATTCCCTAGCGGTTATATTCAAACATAACATTACAAAGTCAATAATCTTAAAATAAAATATGATATATGTAATCATGTTAGATGTATATCTTTCGTTTTAGAACAGTCTGCATTATCTAAGAAACCATTTCCAATAAATTTAACAAAACTTATTTACAATGAATTGTTTATGCAAAAAAGTTAAAGAGCGTTTATTTACTAACAACTCAATCAAATAGTCATAAATAATTTAATATCTTGATTGGCAACCATAACACTAATGTACGTTGTTATAGTGCTTTGGAATACTGTTGATCACCATTTCTTGCCAGCAATCAAGATTCAAGGACAAGTTATATAAGTTTTACATTTTTATCATCAACTTTTGTGGCTTTTAAATTTACTCTAGTTGTTGTCACCATTTTTGGCATAGAATCAAAATAAAGATTATAAAGAAAACTAAGAACATAAATGCAATAAATTTTTATAAAGGTTGGTAAAAATCTAGAAGACAAATCAAGGGTGCACAAAAATTGTTGGTAAAAATCTAGAAGAAAAATCAAGAGTGCACAAAAATTAATACTTCCTCCATTTCAACTTAAGTGTCTTAGTTTGATTAGACATGAGTTCAAGAAATATAAAAAGATAATTGAATCTTGTCTTTTTAAATTAAAAATATGTGTAGTCCTTTAAATTTTTGTGATTTAAACGTTGGAATTGAAAACATACTAAATATAAAAAGAGATATTCTTTTTTAGATAGATCAAAAAGGAAAGTAAGACACTTAAATTGGATGGAGAGACTATATACATTGTAAATTTTTTAAAAGAATACGTTAAAATACAATTCATAATATATGTAATTATAATTTTCAAATAGGTATTTATATATTCAGTTCAATTCGATTTTCTTGGTTATTTTTTATTAAACCAAAACCAAACTAATTAAATTTTACCGATTTTAAAAATAAATTCAAAAAGAAATGTCATTTGTTTTCTTCCACTTTTGATTCGGTTCAATATTTTTATTTTACGTGGACACTCCTAATTTCACTTATTCATCTCAGGCCTCACCCATTAGTACAGTGTGCCAGTGTAGAGATTTAAAGGGCGCATAAATTGAATTTGGACAGTAAATGATTGAACATAATAAATAAGCTGGTCATTAATTTGTAAAATAAAAGAAAAACCAGATTAGGACAGATTCGATCAAGGAGAACTAAATAATGGGTAATAGTACAATTGGCTTAACTCTTAGCAAATTTAGTTCTGTTTTTTTAATATAATTTGGGGATTTGCTAAATCACTATAAAAATTTGATCCAAATTTGACCATAATAATAAAAAGACTATAATAGTCTTTTCTTTCAAACAAACTAACTTTTTTTTTTTTTAAGTCAAGGTGATTAAAGTTTTTTTATTCTCTATATTGCAATTCAATTGCAACCCAAATTCTTAGGCTGAGAATATTAAGGGGTCATTTGATTTGAAAACAAGTTATACCAGGATTAGTTATGCTGGGATAAGTTGTGATGAAATAAGTTATACTGAGATTAGTTATACTGAGATTATTTTTTATTAAGTGTTTGGTTTGTTGTATTCAAAGTAATATGCATACTATAATTTCTAGGAATAAATTGATTGATTACCAAAATACCCTCCATCTTATTTAACTTTTTTTATATAAATATTTATTTTTAAGCTTTAAATATTCATTATTAAAAAATTTTTATTATTTTTTAGAGAAATTAAAATATATAAATAAACATAATTTATATATTTTACAACCATTTTGAACGGTAAATTGTTCAAAATTTATTTACTTATGAATATATTATACGTTAATTAAACATAATTTATGTGTGTGAGAGAATATATTACGTTATTTATTATGTTATATCTAATTAAATTATATATAATTAAACATAATATATTATAATTAAATATATTAACATAAGATATAAATAATTAAACATAATTAACGTATATATATTCATAATATATTCATAATATTATATATTACGTTATATATTATGTAATTATGTTTAAACATAATTTATGAATACATACATATATATATATATATATATGAATATATTATACGATATTCATAATATATATTTATGTTCATAATATATTATACGTTCAAAACATAATTAGTATATAGTTTACGTTAATTATTATTATATATATATATATAATTTATTTATGAATATATTATACGTTAATTAAATATAATTTATTATTTATGAATATAATATATATATATATATGTGTGTGTGTGTGAGAGAGAAATGAAAATAATAGAGTTTGAGGGTATTTTTGTCCTTTCATACATTTATCCCAAGGATAAATTATGGTGGGATTGTTATCCCACCAATTGAGTGGATAACTTATCCCGGGACTATTTATTAGTCCCGGGATAAGTTATCCCAAAATATTGCCAACCAAACATGCAATAGAAAATTCTATCCCGGGATTATTGTTTTATCCTGAGATTATTTGCTTCAACACCTCAAACCAAACGACCCCTAATAGTCTAATACAATTGAAATAGTACATTTTCTATTGAAAAAAATGCGTATATTTCCTTCAGAAAAACGTACATATTTTTTTCTATAACTCAAACACTACTTTTAGTGTCTACTCTTTTTTCTTATGTTCTTGCCTACTCGACTTTCTCTCCTTGTGCCAAAAAAAATATGATTATAACTGAAGGAAACATGAATACAAACGAAGAAACTTTGGCAGTGCAAGGATAAATTAATGTAGATGAAGAAACAATAGTTGGTTCGGCAAATATGTCAATGAACTAAGAGAATTGGTATGAGCCGATTAAGGAGGAGTTGTACAGATCTTTAGGGTAACATCGAACAATAGTTTGATGAATGAAAATGAATAGGTAGATGACGATTCACACTACAGTTTCAACAATATTATACATTTAGATGAGGATAGAGAAATCAAAGGAGAATACGATGAAGAAGTTAAGAACGGTAAGGAAGACAATTTAAGAGATGAGTTTGAAGAATATGATGATGATTGTGAACCGGAGGTTGCTTTCACCAAAGAGGAAGTGGTTGCAGGTCCAATCTCCGGAATACAATTTAGAGGTAAAAATTCTTTGTTTGCATTGTATAAAAAATGTGCACGATTGAAAGGTTTTTCTATTGTGAAAAAAATTCCAACAAAATGGGTGGGACTGCAACGTATGTAACTTATTGTTGTGATAGGGCTAGATATCATAAAGCTAAGTATACCAAAAAAAAATAACAGTTATAAAGCTAGGATCACTAACGTTTTTATAACAATGGTTGTTGGCGTGTCTCTAAAGTTGTTAATGAGCACAATCATGATTTGCTCCCTGTCATGCCTCGGCTGATGGCTGGTCATAGGTCAGTTAGTAAATTATTAAAAAGAGATCTTGTAGCTTACGATCGTTCTGGAATTAGACCCTCCAAAAATATTAGACTTGCTTAGGTTTAACGTGGTGGACCACAAAATTTGAGTTGCACTCCAAACAATTGTAGAAATTTTATTTTAAAAAGTAGGAACTTTGAAATACAAGAAGGGAATGCACAATCATTGCTCAATTTTTTTCATGAAATGCAGGTAAAAGATAAGGAGTTTTTCTAGTCGATAGATGTTGATAATAGGGGTAGGCTGTGAAATGTGGTATGGATACATTCACATTGTAAAGCAGTTTATGAGCACTTCCATGATGTGATACGCTTTGATACGACATATCTTGTGAATCTCTATAGTTTGCCTTGTACTTCATTTGTTGGCATCAATCACCATAAACAGTCAATACTACTAAGAAGTGCTCTCATTTCTCATGAAGATATCGTTAGTTACAAATTGGTTTTTAGAACTTGGCTCAAAGCCATGGGAAGTTTCATCCAGGTGCTATCATAACCAATCGATGCCCAAGCATTAAGCCAGCCATTGCGGAAGTGATGCCACATATAGTACATAGATATTATATTTGGCACAAATTCTAAAAGTTGTCTCTTTACTTAAGTGGGCTTTCTGATTCTAAAATTGCGCGTGGAGAATTCATGTCCATGATCCTTGATAGTATTAGTATTAAAAATTTTGAGATAATATGCACAGAATATATTGCAAAGTATGATTTACAAACAAAGGATTGGTTCAACAAGCTTTACATTGAGAAGGAGAAGTGGGTTCCTGTTTACCTTAACGTGTTATTTTGGGATGGTATGTTATCTATGCAAAGAAGTGAGGGGATGAATGCGTTCTTTGATGGATATATTTTTCATCAAAGTCAAAGGCGGATCCAGGATTCGAACTCTCCGGGTACCAAGTAAACTTAATAATGGACGCGGAGAGAGGTGGTCGGTGAGGTTGAGGTCGTGATCTTTGTCGGCGATGCCAAGAAAATTGGCAGTAAAAGCAGGAAAGACCAAAAAAGCAGAGAGCAATGATGATTTGGGAATTGGGATTTGAGAGGAATAGTTTTTTTTTTAATTTGAGGAGAGAGAATAAAATTATGCATTTTTAATACAAATATTAACTATTAATATTTAAAAAATAAAAGAAAATTTCAATATAATTACTATTAATACATATATTAAAAAAAAGGGTTGCCAACTAACAGTCATTTGTGGCTTCACTTCAGCCTAAAAATTAAGGGAAAAATTAAGGTTGCCAGCAGAGGTCGAACCTGCAACCTGTGGCAAGCAATTGTGATTCTCTACCACTCCGACCAAACAGTACTTCTGTCTTGTGGTTGGCATGTTAATTATTTGACTATATCCGTATATATAAATCAAAGGAAAAAGTAAGGTTGCCAGCAGAGATTGAACGCGACCTGGGGCGAATAATTATGATGCTTTGCCACTTCGACTAAATAGTACTTCTGTCTTGTGGGTGGAATGTTAATTATTTGACTATAGCCATGTATATATATGTACATATAGAGAGCTTCCATCGGAGTTTCCGGGTGGCGTGGCACCCTCACTACTGTTAATAGATCTGCCCCTGGTCAAAGCACCTTGGAGCTCTTTGTTCACCAATATGAGTTAGCTATAACTGCTAAGTATGAGAAAGAATTAGAAGTGGAATACAGGTCAAAGGGTTTTCTTATTATAAGTGAGACATTATTCTAGAGGAAGGAACAGGTAATTCAGTGTTATACTCGTATAATATATGAATTTTTCAAAACACAGTTAAGGAAATTATATCATTATGAAGTCAGCACCCCCGATGATCATCAAGTTGTCCTTAGTGTTGAGAAATTCATAATTATTGATTCTTTAATTATGCATAAAAATGGTAGAAATTTAGTAGAGTACATAATCGAATATAGTCCTAGCAGTGATTATTTTAATTATAACTTTTAAATGGTTTGAGTCTAGGGGTATACTTTGTTGTCATATACTTAAGATCTTGACACACAAGAAGGTTGATAAAATTGATGAAAGGTATATATTGACTAGGTGGAGAAGAGATGTCACTCAACCCCATTTGAATCAATTCTTTCTGGGAGGTTACCCAAATATGACGCTTGAGTATAAGATATATCAGGACATGCTGAAGTCATTTGACCAGGTTTGTGATGTAGCATTGGGCACTGACATGCAAGTTCATTGTGTTAAACATAATTTGAAGAGAATTGTGCATGATCTTTAAAACTGGAATGATGAGATGATTATGGTAGACCCCGATTTGGATGACATAGATCAAACTAAAGGTATAATTCTACGAGATCCCTAATATATTCGTTCGTGGCAGTCTAATATAACTTGAAGTAGAGGAAGAACTGAATACTACTTAACGAGTTCACAATAGTATGGTGGATTCAGAGCTAGTAATGGTGGAAAAACTGATGTTAGAAGTGGTCACAGGGGTGGTCGTAGGGTTGGTGGCAGGGGTGGTGTAAATCGTGGTGGCAGATTTAGTGGTAGAATCATTCGGCACAAGGATAGAGGTAATGGGCTAGGCAACGGTACAAGCATAGAGTAGCATGATTCTCTTGTTGAGAATGAGGTATACTTTTACTATTGTAATTGATTTATAATTTAAACTTATCCTTTTACTTATACTGTCTTCTTGATTTTAATTGCTGCAAATTGACGCTACAGTATCACAAGAGACCTTGTTTGATCTCAACGTTGATCCAAACTTGGAGTTGTAAGAGTTGATGCAGTTGTGTATTACAAGAAGTTGTATTTGTTCATCGAACTTGCACTTGTTCCTGATGCGTTGCCATTATTTTTGATGTTTTGAGTTGTAAGAGTTAATAGTTTATTTTTATTTTTTGAATTTATTTTTTAAGTTGAAACAGAGTTTCATTCATATCTAGTTGGCAATTGAATTAGTTCTCTGTTTGATACGCATACTGCTACTTTCTATGTTGCCGGGACTCTTAAAATATCAACGATTGTGTGTTGTATCCTCCCAAAGTAGTGTATTTTTGGAGGATTAACACTGGTGCAGTAATATTTTTTAAGAATTTTGGATGCTCAGCTGTTTTCTTGGATCTTGTTATCTAGTATTGGACTAGTACTGTTGAGTAAAAGTTGTTGCTTTTGGCTGATGTGTTGTAGTTGCATTATTGTGCCCAAATGTAATCAGCCCGTAAAAATAATTTTTTTGATATTACTGTGATTTAGTTGCATTATTGTGTATGTTTATTCAGATTTCATCTTAATATAATGTGATAAGATTATATTTACTGAATATGAAATCGAACATGTTTTATATGTTAGTCAACTTGAAATCTGTTCAAAATCTGCAATTGTTGTTATACGAATTTGTGTTCGTCATTTAGATTGAAAATACATTTTATCCAAAAGTGATCTGCACAATATTTAGATTTCAAAGTTGAGAGTTTATCAAAAACAACCTCTCTGATAGACTTCAGATTGAAAAATACAGATTTTGGACTTCAGCTGTTGCCAAAATATGAAAATGCTCCCCTCTTGCATTTTAACATTTGAGGAACTAGCTGTTTTAGATCTGAATCACTGTGGATCTCTTGAATACCTACCAAAAAGATTCAATAGGATTTTCAATCTTGATGTACTTCTTGAATTTAAGCTTGCAAAATTAAGTCAGCGAGGAGGTTGTCGTATTTCTGAACTCAGAAGCCTGACTCGGTTGAGAACTATCAGTTTAAGACTAACTCAGGATGAAGATATTGGAGATGATGAGGGGAATGCACTAATAGATCTCCGAGAACTTAAATTTTTGACAATAAGTTGCTTTGATAGTCAAGATGATGGACTAGTCACAAAACTTGGTAGACTTTAGCCTTCTGGACAACTCCACAAGTTGATTCTCAAATTCTATTTAGGTGAAACAAGTACTGAATGGCTTAACTCTATATCTCTCCCCTGCAAAATTAACTTAGCTGCATCATGTTATTATCTCAATTTTCTTGTTTTCAATCTTTTGTGGATCCTAATATAGTATAAATATGTTGTATTCATGATTTTTTTCCCTTCGGTTGTAAAAGTTCAATTATACAGAGATTGAAACATTAGCTTCTTGGAATTTTTTCCTGTCAATACAATTACAAATCATTAAAATCTTATACAAGTTACATTTTTCCACTTAGATTTTGTTCACCATCATTTGGTTCGTAAGTTTTGGAAAGTACAATAATACAAGAGTGTTTATTTCTCCATTCCTATATTTCTGCTATTTAAATGCAACATATGGATAGTTAGTGCCTGTTTGGGATTGCTTATTACCCAAAGAAAAGTGCTTTTTTGAAAAGAATGGTGTTTGGTAAATTTGCAAAAGTGCTTTTAAAAAGAAACAGAAGCAGAAAATTTCTACTTTTCCAAAAAAACAGAAGCAGAAGCAGAAAATTACTTTTTTCATAACTAAAATATCTTTATCACTCTCTCTCTCTCTCTCTCTCTCACACACACACACACACATATATATAATGATTTAATTTATGAAATAATTTTTATATTTATTTTTGTTTGATATTTTTAAGTGATATTTAATTATTTAAGTAATATATCATTATTAATATTTTTAATGTATTTATGCATATAAATATTAAAAATTTTAGAGTACGCGTTTTTTAATTAAATAAAAATAAAATTTTAATTAAAATTATTATAATAGAGATTTAAAATAAATTTTCTCTATAAATTGATTTTAGTAGTAAAAGTCTATTGATACATGTCCTTTTTCATCATTTGTCTCAAAAAAGCACTTCTTGCAAAAGATTATCCAAACACAATCTGTTTATCAAAAGTACTTTTCAAATAAATTTATCAAACACAAATTGTTTTTTTCAAAAGCACTTTTCTGAAAAGTTATTTTATAAAAGTGTTTCTTAAATAAGCAGTTTTGTAATAACAATCCCAAATGGGCTCTTAGTGTATTTTCAATAAGTGGGGTAAAAAAGTAAAGTTACTTGAGTGGAGTGATTATAATTTATAAGTGTTTTGGATGAGACAGTCACAAATTCCAACTTGGTATGAAAGAAAGAGGCTCTCGCGATTGGCTTGATGCATACATATTAAAAATGATCACACATTACAAGATATGTAACCTCGATAAGAATTTTTGATTGTCATATGAGAATTTTAACTAGTATATATACTTAAATTTCTTTCTTCATTCAATTTTCACCTTAAGCATGAATATGCTCGAAGATTACGATGCTCGGGGCTTCTTTGATGCTTTTTGACATGGAGTAGCTTCTTCTTCAACAGAATAATTAGATATCTTTTCAATAAGGGGTAAAAAGAGTAAAGTTACTTGAATGGAGTGATTATAAGTGCCTCCTCGAATTCTTAATTTACATAATGAGCCCACAATATTATGCAGATAGCCCCCAATATAGATGTCACGTCCCAAAAACCTCATGGGCGTGACTGGCTCCTGCTAACAATACTTGTTGGGAGAACCAACTTTCCACACATTCATAATGTATACAACACTGAGATAAAAATGTGTACAACTTCAAATGCACGAAATAATCATTAAACGCAAAGTAATGATCCTACAAGATATCACGTAACGATTTACGAAAATAACAGTAGTTTAGGTAACAAATCTCTAACCCAAACCCCACACTAGACCATGGAGTATCTAAACAAAGTTACATGAGTTCAACTTTCGGCCATGCAACCCAACAAAAAGAAATATAAGCTAAAAATAACTAAAGCTGGATGACAGCCTCCACGAACAATGCAAAGGTTCACCTTAGCAACAGAATCCACACGTAAAGATCGTCATCCACAAGTCTCTCTCTCCACAACCGTATCTGCAGGTATGCAAGTAAGGAGTGAGCTATATAAATATAACCTAGTAAGATCCTCGCCTTTCTACTTTAAGTACTCCTAGGACAAGTATTAGAAAATACAACAACACCAAGACATATAGTTATTACACACAGAAAGTATATTATAATAAGATGTCCAACGAGGCCAACAATCATTCCTCGAAAACTATATATCCCAACACAATTTATACAAAGTACTTATCACCATTTTAAATCAAAGTAATTACCCAACACCAGAAGTTCTGGGCCACATACACAATGTGCCAAATATCAAGAGTATACACAATACTCAAGAAACATACGCAATGTCCCATATCAAATCAAAAAGCATACACAATGCTAAGGAAGAAATACACAAATGCTCAAAGGAACCATACACAATGCCCAACGAAATTAGGAAGCATACACAATGCCCCAATCTCACAATACACAATCATATCACATCATGAAATAATTTATAAAAAGAGTATTAGTATTCTTAAGCATAAAGTTTATGTGTCTGGCCTTGAAGACCGTCGATTTTGCCAAGCACACGCTCGTCCCAACACATGGACCGGGTAGAAATAAATATATATTAAAAACAAATTTGAAAATCAAGCACCCAAAGTTTAAAGTCTCACTTACCTCGCGAATGACAAGTTTCTCAACTTTGAAATGCGTAGTACACCAACCAAATAGCCTCCAATGATTTCAATCTAATAAAAATATTACTTAACGATGTCAATTGTGCTAGCCGATGTCAAGTCACAATACTCCTAACCTTTTAGTTTAAAGCTAAACCTTAGTATCTCATACCTTAAGTGATGAATTAAGAATTATCTCTATCCAACCTAATTTCTTAATAATAATCTTATACAAATTAGTTACTTAACTATTTGATCTCATTAGCCACAAACATTATAAGAAACTCTTAAATGAGTATTCAAAACTCCACTAATGCAAAGAATTTGCAAAGTTGTACAGCAAGTACTTTTGTTTTCACGTTCAGGAAGTTAACATATCTAAAATCAATTAATATCAATACAAAATCAGGAGTCCCACAATATGAATATGATCTTTTTTCTCTCTCTACTCATTTCTCAATCATTACATTATTAAAAACAATCATTAACTAATCAATAGCTTCCACTCTATCTCGTTAACTCCATAGGACCAATCTTCCGAAATACTCTTTGTGTGCACAGTTTTCACGCTAAAGAATTAGGAACAAGATGTGTACCTTATAAATATAAAGTTTCACAGGTGTGTGTTACTGGCTAATGTTATTCTACACTGTTGGCTCGCTCTCTTCCAAGAGTAAAGAGATCAATTGCCCTAATTCATTTCTTTTCTACTCCTTTGAAGAAATTGTTGCTTTCGAAAATGTAAGAAAATGTTTATCCCACCTTTTACTCCCTTATTAGCATGTGCATCCACAAATATAAGAGGAGAGGGTTTTTGTCTTTTGGCTTGCCCACTTTAATTATATTAATTAACAATAATAATAATGGCTAATTACCCACTTACACCTCATTAAAATCTGGATTATTACATTCTTCCCCACTTAAAATAACATTCATCCTCAAACGTGACAAGAGTCATACAAGAAATATCAAATGAGTGGGAAAATCTAACTCTCATGGACAAGTGAAAAATAAGATGATCTATGAACAACCTAGGTAGCTCGGACAAATAATCTGAAAACACACCAATAATTTCTCAAACAATAAGAACACTGTCAATAATAATATTTTCAGTTTATACATCATGAACACTAGCAATAAAATCCAAACACCCATGATCAACCATTCGACGTACCCTTACATAAATTATTATATTTTCTTCAGTTACAAAGTCATACTTTTACATACTAAAGGTTGGTATAAGCATAGCATAATCAATCAAAGCATAAAAAAAATGTCAATCAATTCATATCCATAATCACATCAAAGTCAAACCTAGACAAGCAAATCAACTATATGGTTTCCCTGTGCTAAACAAATATCACACAACATTCATAAACTCTATCCACTAACAAAGTGTCTCCCACTTGGGTCATAACAATATATAGCATAATAAGTGTCTCAACTCTTCTTTCTAAGAAGAAAAAACAATAGATGGGGATACAAATAAATACGTAGAACAAAGATCAATAAGAGAATATTTCCCTTATGAGAACTAACACTATAGTACCTATGACTACCGCATAAGGTGCCTCTGTATCTTGTCTATCCATAGAGAAGAATCTTGGTGGTCCACCCCCTGTTTGAGTAACCTGCGCACCCTGTCAATTTTATCCATAAGTACCCTGTGGAGCAGCTCTAACCGGCTGAGCTTGGGTTTATGCTCCTGAAACATTTCTTTGTACCTGAGTGGTAGCTTGACTAGTCCTAGAACTCCCTTAGGGCAAAGCTTATCAATATGTCCTTTCTCACCATAAGTATAGCAAGCCCTATTTATTCCGTAATAATGACCACTATGATTTCTACCACAATTGGAACACCATGGATGCTAACTTAACTGGTAAAAACTATTACCCTTCTTCTGCATCTGTTGTTCGCCCTATCTAGATGAATAATTATTACTCAAATACTGTCCCACGAACTCTGACTGCATAGGCCTGGACTGCCCATAATAAAAACTACTATTACTCCCAGATTGAACACCACTAAATATACCTAAATTACGTGTTTTTTTTCTTGATTAATTTTTTCCATCTCATAAAAGAACTCAGAATGGAGAGAAGTTTCAAATACCTCAGAATAGGACCTATTATGCACATCGTGTACCACTGGACTACGATAACGAGCCTCAAGTCCATCCACAAATCATCTTACTTTCTCCCTCTGATCTGCAACTAAAGATGGAACATACCTAGACAACTTAGTAAACTTAGCTTCGTACTTAGTAACTGTCATGGATCCCTATAGTAACTCGTTAAGCTGGCGTCCCATGTCATCTTGTTTGCTTAAGGGAATAAATCTGTCCAAGAACATTTCTGAAAACTTTGACCAAGTGATCAGTGGTACCCCTACTTATCTTCCACTTAAAATGGAAGTCCACCATGCCTCGGTAAACCTTGAGAACAGAAAAGTGGTAAATTCTACAGAACAAGTCTTCTTTGACCCCAAGGTAGTAAGTATTTTCTCGTATCGATCTAAAAAATTTTGAGGCTCAACAGAAGATGGTGTAGCATCAAACTCCGGTGGCTTAAGATCCATGAAATTCTTAAGATCTTTAGGTTGCCCTATAGCTGCAATCAAATAATCAACTGGTTGAGGTTTTTGAGAAGTTGCAACATTCAATTGAACTTGTGCTTGTGTCTGCAAAGTAGCCTGAAGAGTTGGAGTTCGATCCTGATTAGGCACCAATGCCTCCAATACATTCAATGTTATTACCACAACGTCGGCAGGCAATGTAACAATAGGTATAGAAACAAGTGTTATAGCTGGAGTATCATTATCAACCTAGTCCTTTTCTCGCTCAAGAGCCATAACTTGGGGCTGGCCCCTACTCCTAACTCTATGTTAAGGATTAATCTGTGTCCTAGTTCGAGGCCTGATTAGATGAGACCCAACTTGACCACCACCACGGGTAGAACCATGTCCAGCACCACACCCAATAGGTGCGTTAAATCGACTAGCAGAGGAAGAACCACGCCCCTTAACCATCTGCGAACAATGTTTAAGTGTTAGACTAAATTCAACTCAAGGCATGAATAATGAATGGAAAAGGAAAACTTCCCAGATATTTTGTAGCCCCAAGTTCATAAGTATGGGCTCCTACATACCAACGAACAATAACCTACTAAACACTGCTTCATGACCCGGGACCTACAACTTAGGCTCTGATACCATTCTATCATGACTCGAGCTGGAGCCCTGGCCACGATGGGTATCTCGAACCACGAAGGCCTGAGAGACCCCTATAACTCCCTACTAGTAGGTTGGGGAGTTACAGGGGTCTCTCGAGCCTTCGTGGTTTGGGATTCCCATCAGGGCCAGGCCCCATCTCATATCGTGATAGAATGGTATCAGAGCCACTCCTATGTCATCCCTATCGATGTGGTCCAGAGTTCAAACTGAGTATAGGTAAATCCCGATAAAGCAGGGCAAACCTCAGTCCTGAGTGTAGCCAAATCCCATTCGGTGGTGTAAACCTTAGCGAGGATACTAGTCCATAAGGGGGGTATATGTAACACCCTAACTTAGGAAGGAGTCCCATATTGGTAAAACATAGGAGGGATGCTGGGTATATAAGTAATAAAAGCTTACTCACTAGTGACACATTTTAAATCCGTGTGGGCGTTGGCCCAAAGCGAACAATATCACTAGTGGGTTGGGGAGTTACAAGGGTCTCTCGGGCCTTCATGGTTCGGTATGCCCATCGCGGCCAGGGCTCCAGCTTGGGTCAAGACAATAGATGAAATGAGAATTGCTTCAAGAATCTGGATATTCCAATAAGGAAAACTGCTCTAAATCTTTAAGCGATTATTGATGGAAAATTAAGCATATATGTCATAGTAAGCATCATTTGCATAAAATAAACAAAAATTAAGAAATGGTACAAAGATGTGTAGCTTTTTCTTTTTGTGTCAAATTCACTTGATAATCTTACTAATTTAAATTGTGTCTTTCAATTGAGTAAGTTTAGAGTTATTTTCTTGGTTACAACTTACACCTAAAAGAAATATATAGGATTATACAAGGGTTAAAAATAACTAATTTGTCTTCAACATATGTCGATAGTTGCCCATCTTCTAGTTTAAATTGTGTTTCATAGAGAATTGGTAATTATTTCACTTGTCTAAAATGAATTTGATATGTTCAATAAATCCTTTGGAATCCCCAATAGAGATTAACTAGCCAGTTCACTTTTAAATTTTCGTTTTTTGTGTGAAACACTCACTATCAAGATGTGACACCCCGACCTTTCATATTCTTAAAGAGTTCTTAAAATGAGTGCTTAGGACCTCAGTATTAAAGATAAACCACCTAAGATTGGGTTTGGTTGGGTTAGGGATGTTTTTAGACGTAGAAGAGGGCTTTCCATCGCGATATAGGTACTTTGCGACAGTTTTGCATCATGAATACGCCACAATGGGATACTATTTTGGTTTCATACTGGGTTCACGTCTGTAAAGCCCTGTGTTTTTGGTCCTTAAAATTTTCCAAAGACCTGAGCTTTCTGCCCTTGCAACGACTCATCAGACAGGTCATAACGTATCTTGACGAGTCAGGTAACCTTAGTCGTAGGGTATCTAGTGAATAGTTCTTGAGTTGTTGTCTTGAGTACTACTTGGAGATACGAGTCAGAAAGACTTATTACGAGTCGTTGGGTACAAATCATAGGATGTCCAGTGTTTACCCAATTGGGTTCTGTGTTGACTACGACTGGACCTTATGAGTCATAGGGTCTCATTACAAGTGGTATCAATTGAGTCATAGGGTAACAGTGTGTGGGGGTCTTAGAGATAGTGTAACTCTCGAAATCTGGTACTCGGAATGCTACACGGTGCTCATAACCCCAAAGGACCACAATCTAACCCATAACTGATATTTATACCTGTATACTGCATAATATACTATATAATGCAGAAATATGGACTGAAAGGCCATAAGGTTCAAAACTGAGACATAATATCTAATAAAAATATAACATCTAGGTGGGGTATGAAATACCCAAAACAACTGAAATAAACTATCTAAACAAACTGTAGTCTGGAAAGCCTATAGAACATACTGTCTTAATAAGGAGTTTATGGGATATGGCCCCAACTAACTCCAACTAATAAACTAATTAATTAGATAATAAAGTAATGATCATGTCCTCGAAAGATAAGGACTCACTTCTAGCTCAGACTGCTGAGACTGAAATGTTACTGATGCTCTGGAGCTCGTGTCTCTGAACCTATGGTATAAAATACCATAGCACGAATGCGTCAGTATGATTGAATGTACTAGTATGCATGTGAGGTAAGCTGAATGCATGGGGTTCATATGCATGAACAATAATAATAACAGACTAACTATCATGAGCGTGAGAATACATGCATAAGACATAATAACTGACACTGATACAGTGATAACATGATTACTGAATTTGAATACTGATAACATGAGTGACTGTATCTGATAGGCCTAATTCTGATGGAATTATCTGAGTTCCATACTATGCTAAGTTGACTGTATCTGACAGTCCTGAAATCTGAAGAACTATCTGAGTTCTTGACTGATACTGATACTGAAACTTTGGAAAGTAGTTATCTAACCGACATGCCCTAAATGATGTATTATAACTGAACTGGTGTCCAATCTGTACCTTTATTAGAAGGGTGTCAATACCGTGACACTGGTAAAGACAACATGTGAGTGACCCTCAACTAGCAGGTTACTCTAATGAGAATAGTGGGAACCCTCGACTAGCAGTTTAAGTCACCTCATCTACCTTCGACTAGTAGGTATGATGTCTCAACCTACGCTAGCTACGTAGTTCTGGAACGTAAGAATTATTTCTAAGAATCACACCCTCTATTGGCAGGTAAGTTCCCATCATTGGGCTCACTCGGTGCTAATTTCTACCCCCATCTGAATAGACACTGAACATGGGTTACTGAACTGAACTGGACTGAATTAACTGAGTTTCGTTGACTAACGAAATAGTACTGAGATTTCTGTATTATTGAGCTTTCTGAGATTTATTGGGATCTCTGAGTTTTACTAAGTTTTCCTGAGTCACATGACTAACTGATTTCTACTGAACATGGCTTGACTGAGGATATCGTGAAAACATAAAACTGGATCTAGGCACACAGCTAAATTATCATGTACAAGTACCCAAAGGACTCGATGGAAAGAAACTGACAAGCATGACTTTCTTGAATACATGACTAACATCACAATCCATAATTCATTTATTGAGGAATTTCATCAAACATGTGATATGCATAAACTTTTACATAAAGGGAGATTTCATAATATCATGCTAGTTGGGCACTTTTCCTTCTCATAGGTATTTAATCAAACACATGGTAGGCATAGTATATGCAGACAACATTATACAACAAATAAACATCATGATTCATCTCTAATTTCACCATTCAAGGGTTTAATCATGGATTCACATGAAGCTACACCTATAATAATAACTTTCCTTTAAGATTTTATCACTAAAACATGGAATAGAATTCAATTGGTCATTATCAAAATGAACAAAATCAAATCCAACATGGAATTCATAAAAAAATCCATACACTTAAATTTTAAAAAGAGATTCTTTGGCTTCATAGACAAAAAGAATCCATGAATGAACACTATGCACACCTGGTAGTGAGTTTCTTGGAGTTCTTGAACTTGAAGAATTTGAATCTCTTTGTTTCTTGAAGAAGATTTGAATTTTGTTATTGGGATTAATCTTAGAGAGAAAACCCTAATTTTAATATTGTAGTTGAATAATGAATTTTGGAGCCTTGGTCGGATATTACTAGGTATATAAATGAGTGGTAAAACATCAAAAAGCCCCTATTAAAAATGACTTATAATAACTGAATAGTCTGTGCGACGGTGGGTGCGATGGTCCGTCACTGGGTCGACGGTCCGTCGGTCCTGACCGTCGCACCTAGGAAGAATAAGGGTTCACTGGTTCCCTTGCGATGGCCTGAGCGACGGTCCGTCGCTAGTCCGATGGTCCATCGGCCTATGCCATTGCTTCTAGGCATAAGGTGGTCTCACTGCCTCATTGCGACGGCGTGGGAAATGGTCCAATGCTATTCCAACGGTCCGAAGGTCTCCACCGTCGCACCTGGGCGGTTCAAACTATCTTCTTCTTTCGGCCATAACTTTCTCTTCCAATACCAAATTTTGATAAAATTGGTATCGGTGGAAAGCTTATTCAATTTCTCACGTGAAAATCACAACAACAACAAAAACATACCCAGTGTATTCCTACCTAGTGGTGCTGGGGAGGGTAGAGTGTATACAGACCATACCACTACCTCAAGAGAAGTAGAAAGGTTGTTTCTGATAGACCCTCGGCTTAGGACCAATTTCCCACGGGACAAAAAGTGAAAAATCTTTAAAATTCCATGTGTACAAAATAGATTCATATTTCAAAGTAAGTTTCTAACATTCTTAAAATGATTTCAAGGTAGGTAGAAGTACGGGGTATTACAATATCTCCCCCTTGAGAACATCCATCCTCCAATGAGACTGAGAGTAAGGGGAAGAAAATAAACTGATGTACATACTGAACATGAATAATTTAAACATGATCCCATGACTGACATGACTGATAACTGAACATATCATACTAAACATGTATATCTGATACATGTGTAACTGATTCATGAATGCATAACTGAGTGTTCTGAGGAACTAAGTTTTGTCATAATGAGACTGCATGTCTGATGCATGATTATATAGCTGAACTGATACATGAATGCATGAATGAATATGCAATGGTATTTAATACCAAGTCTATAATAAAATTCTGAACATGAAGTGGATACCAAGCTTGTAACTAAAATCTGATCATGAAATTGAAAAGTTTAAGAAGAACTGTTACCTTGAGCCTAATTTGAGTTGGCAAAGAAGAAGTGAGGATACTTAGTACGCATGTATGCCTCTTCTTCCCAAGTATCTCCCTCAATATACTGATTTTTCCAGAGAATTTTGACTAGAGGGAATTTTTTGTTCCTCAGTCTACGAGTTTGATAGTCTAGGATTTCGACTGGGATCTCTTTATAAGAGAGGCTATTCTGAACATCTATGCTTTGAATAGGGAGACATGGAATACTGGGTGAACTAAGGCTAGATCTGAAGGCGACTCGAGATCGTAAGCTACCTTCTAAAATGACTGAGAATCCTAAAGGGACCGACATATCAGGGACTGAGCTTTCCCTTCTTGCCGAATCACTTCACTCCCTTCATGGAAAAGATCTTTAGATAGAAAAAATCACCAATCTCAAACTCAAGGCCCTTTTTTTGCACATCTTCATAAGACTTCTGTCGGATCTGAGCATCTTGGAGTCTTTCTCTAATCAACTGGACTTTCTCTAAAGCATCGAATACCAATTCAGGCCCTATGACTGAGGCCTCACTAACTTCGAACCAATTGATTGGAGATCTACATCTCCTACCATAGAGAGCTTCGAATAGAGCCATCTTAATACTGGAATAATAGCTATTGTTGTAGCAAACTCAATCAAAGGCAAGTGGTCATCCCAACTACCCTTGAAATCAATTGCATATGCCCTTAGCATATCTTCTAGGGTCTGAATGGTCCTTTCTGCTTGACAATCTATCTGAGAATAAAGGGCTATACTGAGATAAACTTAGTTACCAAGACCCTTTTGGAATGCTTTCTAGAAATGAGAGGTGAACTGGGTACCTCTGACTGAGATAATAGATAGCAAAACATTGTGTAATCTGACCAACTCTCTGATGTAGAGTTTGGCGTAATCCTTGGCTAAATAAGAGGTATGAACTGGAAGAAAATGGGTTGATTTGGTCATTCTATCTATAATGACCCAAACTAAATCATGATAATGACGAGTTCGGGGCAAACCCATCACGAAGTCCATGTTCACTTCTTCCCACTTCCAAGTAGGAATACTAAACTCCTGCATTGACCCACTAGGCTTCTGATGCTCTATCTTAACCTTCTGATATGTAAAGCACTTAGCCACAAACTCTATAATATCTCTCTTTATCCCACTCCACTAATAGATCTTTGACAAGTTGCGGTACATCTTTGTGGCTCCTAGATGAATAGAGTAGTGCACACCATGCACTTCTGTAAGAATTTACTGTCTTATGTCATCTATACCTGGAACACAGAAACGATCCTGACAATGCAGAACACCATCTCCTCCTTTGAAGAAAACCTCTACTTTCTGATCCTTGATTGACTCTTTCAAATTGATAAGGCTAGGATCTCTATCTTTCTTTTCTTTTACCTCAGAAACTAGAGATAGTTCTGAACTACTCTGAACCCATATGTCACCCTCCTCTGTATCGACTAAGCGAACGCCTAGTCTGGCAAGCTGATGGACTTCCTGAGATAACTTTTTCTTACTGTCCTACACATGAGCAATACTACCCATAGGTAGTCTTCTAAGAGCGTCGGCCACTACGTTTTCCTTGATCGGATGATAAAGGACACTCATGTTATAATCTTTCAAGAGCTCTAACGACTTTCTCTAACAAAGATTGAGATATTTCTGAGAAAATACATACTGAAGGCTCTTATGGTTGGTGAACATATCTACATGAACTCCATATAGATAATGCCTCCAAATCTATAAGAAAAATACTATGGTTGCTAACTCAATATCATGAGTAGGATAATTCTTCTCATGAGGCTTAAGCTGTCTGGAGGCGTAGGTTATGACCTTACCATACTACATGAGGACTCAACCCAAACCTAATCTGCATGCTTCATAATACACTAAAAACTCATCTAAACTTTTTGGAAGAGCTAGAACTAGAGCGGAGCTAAGTCGAGTCTTCAACTCCTAAAAACTCTTCTCGCAAGGATCTGACCACTGAAACTTGACTTTCTTCTGAGTCAATCTGGACATAGGGGATGTAATAGAAGAAAATCCCTCAAAAAACCATCTGCAATAGCCAGCCAAACCCAAGAAACTCCTAATATCTGATAGAGAGACAAGTCTGGGCCAGTTTCTTACTGCTTCAGTTTTGAGGATCTACTCTAATGCCATCACCAGAAATGATATGAATAAGGAATGCTACTGACCTTAGCCAAAATTTGCACTTATTGAATTTGGTGAATAGCTGATGATCTCTGAGAGTCTGAAGTACTATTCTGAGATGGTCTGCAAAATCTCTCTCACTGTGGGAATAGACCAGAATATCATCTATGAAGACTATTACGAACATGTCCAAGTACTGCTTCAATACCCAGTTCACCGAGTCTATGAAAGTGGCTGGGGCATTGGTAAGACCAAAGGACATGACTAGGAATTTGAAGTGACCATACCGAGTACAGAAGGCTATTTTTGGAATGTCACATTCTTTGACTTTGAGCTAATGATAGTCGGATCTGAGGTCTATATTAGAGAAATAACTGGCACCCTGAAGTTGGTCAAATAAGTCATCAATTCTGGGAAGAGGATACTTGTTCTTAACTATAACTTTATTGAGTTGACGGTAATCTATACACATTCTGAAAGAATTGTCTTTCTTGTGCATGAATAAGACTGGTGCGCCCCACGGGGATACACTAGGCCTGATGAATCCCTTATCTAAGAGATCCTTTAACTGTTCTTTCAATTTTATGAGTTCTGCTGATGCCATTCTATATGGCAGAATGGATATAGGCTGAGTGTCTGGAATAAGATCAATGCCAAAGTCTACTTTCCTTTTGGTAGGAATTCCTGGAAGATAATCTTGCTAGCTCAGCATTCTCACTAAAAGTAACCCCCATTATGTCTGTAACCTTCTGCACCTGATCTAGGAATTCCTGAGGGTCCTCATCTGCCTTAGACCCAAAAAAAATGGGGAATTCATTTGGGTAAAGTCCCAAATCCTGGCTACATCTGAATTGGCCACTAGGTTGGCTGGAACGACAGCTGGTCATTCATTCTGTGCAGCAACTGACTAAGCAAGAGTAGTGAATACAGCTCTTAACTCTGTATGAGAAACATGTTCGTCCAAGGGATCTTCTTGGACAGGCTGGTTTCTTCTCTTGGGAGGCATGTTCTGAAATAAAGAGAAGAAATAAATTAGATTGAGAGATTTACTTGAGATTATGTTCACTGCATGACATGAATACTGAAAGAAGGAAAACTATTCCTAAACATCTTATAGCCTCCTGCACATAAACGTGGTGCACAATACACCCATGTACAATACTCTACTAGGTGTGGCTTTCAAACTTCCTAGGACACTATTGAACCTTAGGCTCTGATACCAAGTTTGTAACGCCCCGGATCTAGTACCCGAAATGCTACACGGTGCTTATGACCCCGAAGGACCACAAGCTAACCCATGACTGATATTTGTACCTGTATACTGCATATATACTATATAATGCATAAACATGAACTGAAAGGCCATAAGGTTCAAAACTGATACATAATATTTAATAAAAATATAATATCTGGGTAGGGTATGAAATACCCAAAAAACTGAAATAAACTATCTGAACATACTATAGTCTGAAAAACCTCTAGAACATGACTTTCTGAATAAGAAGTTGATAGGAAATGTCCCCAACTAACTCCAACTAATAAACTAATTAATTAGATAATAAAGTAATGATCATGTCCTCAAAAGATAAGGACTCACTTCTAGATCAGACTGTTGAGACAGGAATGCTACTGATGCTCTGGAGCTCGTGTCTCTGAACGTATGGTATAAAACACCATAGCACAAATCCGTCAGTACGATTAAATGTACTGGTATGCATGTGAGGTAAGCTGAATGCATGGGTTTCATATGTATGAACAATAATAATAATAATAGACTAACTATTATGAGCATGAGAATACATGCATGAGACATAATAACTAACACTGATACAGTGATAACATGATTACTGAATCTGAATACTGATAACATAAGTGATTGTATCTGACAGTCCTAATTCTAATGGAACTGAGTTTTGTAATAAGCTAAGTTGACTGTATCTGATAGTCCTAAAATCTAAAGAACTATCTGAGTTCTTAACTGATACTGATACTAAAATTGTGGAAAATAGTTATCTAACCGACATGCCCCAAATGATGCATTATAGCTAAACTGGGGTCCAATTTGTACCCTGATTGGAAGGGTGTCAATACCGCGCCACTGGTAAGAACAACATGTGAGTAACCCTCAACTAGCAGGTTACTCTAATGATAACGGTGGGAACCCTCGACTAGCAGGTTAAGCAACCTCATCTACCCTCGACTAGCAGGTATGATTTATCAACCAACACTGGCTACGTAGCTCTGGAATGTAAGGATTGCTTCTAAGAATCACACCCTCTACTGTCAGGTGAGTTCCCATCCTTGGGTTCACTGGGTGCTAATTTTTACTCCCATCTAAATAGACACTGAACATGGATTACTGAATTGAACTGGACTAAATTAACTGAGTTTCGTTGACTGACGGAATAGTACTGAGATTTCTGTATTACTGAGCTTTCTGAGATTTACTGGGATCTCTGAGTTTTTCTGAGTCACATGACTAACTGAATTCTACTGAACATGGCTTGACTAAGGATATCGTGAAAAAATGAAACTGGCTCTAGGCACACAACTAAATTATCGGGTACAAGTACCCCTAGGACTCGTTGGAAAGAAACTAACAAGCATGAATTTCTTGAATACATTACTAACATCACAATCCATAATACATTTATTGAGACATTTCATCAAACATGTGATATGCATAAACTTGTACATAAAGGGGGATTTCATAATATCATGCTAGTTGGGCACTTTTCCTTCACATAGGCATTTAATCAAACACATGGTAGGCATAGTATATGTAGACAACATTATACAACAAATAAACATCATGATTCCTCTCTAATTTCACCATTCAAGGGTTTAATCATGGATTCACATGAAGCTATACCTATAATAATAACTTCCCTTTAAGATTTTATCACTAAAACATGGAATAGAATTCAATTGGTCATTATCAACATGAACAAAAGCAAACCCAACATGGAATTCATAAAAAAAATCCATACACTTAAATTTTGAAAAGAGATTCTTGGGCTTGAAAGGAGTTCATGAATGAACACTATGCATACCTGGTAGTGAGATTCTTGAAGTTCTTGAACTTGAAGAATTTGAATCTCTTAGTTTCTTGAAGAAGATTTGAATTTTGTTCTTGGGATTAATCTTAGAGAGAAAACCCTAATTTTGATGTTGTAGTTGAATAATGAATTTCGGAGCCTTGGTAAGATATTACTAGGTATAGAAAGGGGTGGTAAAAGACCAAAAATCTCCTATTAAAAATAACTTAAAATAACTAAATGAGATATGCGATGGTGGGTGCGATGGTCCGTTGCTGGGTCAATGGTCTGTCGATCCTAACCATCGCACCTGAGCAGAATAAGGGTTCACTGGTTCTCTTACGATGGCTTGAGCGATGGTCCATCACTAGTTCAACAGTCCATCAGCCTATGCCGTCGCTTCTAGGCATAAGGTGGTCTCACTGCCTCGTTGCGACGGCATGGGCAACGGTCCGTCCGTCTCCACCGTCGCACCTGGGCGGTTCTGACTGCCTTCTATATTTCGACCATAATTTCTCTTTCAATACTGAATTTTGATGAAATTGGTATCTATGGAAAGCTTATTCAATTTCCCACGTGATAAAAAGTGAAAAATCTTTAAAATTGCATGTGTACAAAAATAGATTCATATTTCAAAGTTAGTTTCTAACATTCTTAAGATGATTTCAAGCTAGGTAAAAGCACGGGGTATTATATATAGTCTTGGTTACGACTCGTGGTGATGAGTCGTAATGAGAGGCTACGAGTCACTGATTGACCCGTAGTCAAGGGCGACCCTTTTCCAACTTTTAAATTAAGGACATTCTGGATATTTCCCCTTTTACCTAAATTAAAACCCATGTATTATAAACCCTTTAGGGTATCATTAACACTTAGAAACAATCTAAGTAACTTTTCAAACACTCTAAAAGTCTCTCTAAATTCCCTCAAGTAAGTCAAGCTAGGGTTTTATCAACTTGGTTATCTAAGGACTCAAGGATCGATTTCTCTCCAAATTTCTTGGTATTTAAGGCATGTTACTCTTCCCTAATTGTTAATTTGTTAAGAGCATGGATTTTAAAGTATTATTTGCGTGATGCTTCTATTGGTTTTGAAACAACGGTTGGATTTTTTGAATGTTTATGAATTAAATAATGTTTCTCATGGTTTATTTATGATTTTTAAGCTTTAGTTATGGCTTTGAACTTATGGGTGCATGGGTACGGTGCATGAACTAGGAAATTGTAATTTTACCAAACTTGTGACTTTTGAAGTGGTTATGACCCCAACCCCATAATATTAAAATGGGTTTTAATTATGAGAAATGTTGAAATTTTTAAAATTGAACTAGTCTTGAACTATTGCATGATATAAAAAGGTATTTGAAATGCAATTGTCTGATTTAATGAACAAAGGGAGTCGGTGTTGCCCTACCTTATATTAATGAATAAAAGGAGTTCTTTACCCTAAGATAATAGAAATTGTTTTGGCATGTTGCTATTACCTTACAAGTGTAGTTGGTATGACAATATCAATAATGTATGCCTTATTGTGGAATATGGTTCAATGAATGGGAATGTGATACTTGTTTTAATTGGGCTCTAATAAGGGTTGGTAGTTGAGTCGTGAAAGTGAAGGTCTGAGTGTCTAATACTGAAAATCACGTTCGCTGATGCGGAGGTCAAAGTGACCAGGGAGGTTTGAGGCCCACTCATTATTATTTTATGATTAGGGAGGTTTGAGTCTCTCATGCATATATATGAGATTATTCTCCTGTTTGTGTGGCTACTCCACTGGGGCTCGACCAGGGGGTGAGAGTTGGGGCCCATATAAACCGTGGGTACATGTTATAATGATTGAGCTACACAATCTAGGCTAAAGTCTTAAAATACATATTAATCCTTATTCCCTATCCCAGAATGTGATATCTATATGTGTGTATATATGAATTAGATTATGTGCATTAGTTTTTAATGATGTTAAACTGTTGATCATGTCATTATGTTATTCTTATCCCTGAGTTACATGCTAGCGTTCACCCCGCTAACCGTCTTCAGATGTTGTATCCCCATGTGATGCAAGAATTGGTCATACTTTCAGTCCTTATGCTTAGTGATTAGGATTTGAAATCAGCTCGTTAGTTGAAATTGAAGTGGTGAGCTTCCATACATCAGAAGACTATATTTCATATTTTGGTCTCTTATGTCTCAGACTATTTAGACTTATTTTTGGATATAGTCGGGGGCATGTCCCGATACTTTATTAATATTTAGTTTTGGCTCATTGTTAGAAGGCTTTGTTTGGATTATTGTGGATATTGGGTGGTGTTGGTTGGTTGATTGGCCGATCACCGATCGTCTATTAGAGACATTCATTAAATTTTTCTGAAGCTATTGCACGCTATTATGTTATAGTTTGAAATTCATCCGACCTTGAGATATGATCTGTTTGGATTGGTTAAGTACAAGGGTTTATCTCCGGTCCATATGGGACCTGATATACCCATCCTGGCCAGCCCTGGTTTGGATCATGACAGAGATGGTATCAGAGCCTAAGTTTGGTATCATTGAGTGTCTAACAAAGTCGTGTCAAGTAGAGTCTCATTTATGGGTGTGTAGCATGCCACACTTATAAGGGATAGGCTACGAGGTATTTAGGAATGTTTCCCTTTCTTGTTGTTCTATTTCAATCTATAAAGTCTTAAGGTCTTGAATCTCTTCTAATTCTCGTGTGTTTTCTTTTTAGATCATGCCTTCAAGAAGATCCGATGTCCGTGGCAACTCTGTCGCACCCTATTTTGAACCGGTTGAAACAGCACACGACGTGTGGTGGCTAGTATCGTGACACTTGGGTTTTGAAAATTTTTTTAGAGTCACCACCTAACTTTTTAGAAAAATTAGGAAAAACCATTTTTTATTGTTGAAAACTCTTGTTTGGTCTTTCAAAAACTTTTTGAGATTATGAGTAAGAGTTTTGGTTACTCGAGGGGAAGTTGTTAGGCACCCCTCAGAGCCTATCCGAAGATAGTCCTTACACTTAGTTTAGAAAAATACCTAGAAAAAAATTTATTTTGTTATTTTCTAAAATGGTGATAAAAAATCCTTCATTATATATTTTCTCATTATTATTTATAGGAAAATTTAAGATATGGTGAACATGAAGCTAGCATGCACAAGGAAGTGATGCAATTATCGCAAAAATATACATGCATTTTAAGTATGAAAAGGATGATAATTTAATTTCTATATATTAGAAGATTAAAAGTCTTATAGTTCTATAAGGGAATTTGAATAGATATGTGGATAAAATATTTAACTATAATTATTTATGAAGTAAATAAAGTATTTTATAGCATGAGAGTTTATTTACGAAATGTACTTTCAAGAGTGTGAAAAATAGGTGCCGAATTATGGATATGTCAAAATTATGTAAAAACAACAACAACAACAACAACAACAACAAAAACGACGACAATAATAATAATAATAATTACAATAATAGTAACTAATAGTACTAATGATAGCAATCAAAATTGTAGTAATAATAATATCGACGACGTTTAAAAGTGATGATAATTATGATGCAAATAATAAGATAGTAACATGAGAAATAATAATGATGAAAATAATTTTATAGTAGCATCGAAAATAGTGTACCTTGTATGTGATAGCGGATGAATATATATACCTCGCATTTCTATCCTCTTTGAGGTTTGAAAAACTCTAATAGCATTTGTAAAAATAAAGTATAGTATAACATGTTAGCATTATTCATTAACAAGTTAAAACTGGGGATTTGAATCTAAAATTGGTGACCCACTTTCCTACCTATTTAATTTTGAAAATTTATTTTTTGTTTTAAAACAAAGATAGGAATTACCACGTCCATTTTATTAGTAAGTTTTTTTTTAAGTAAGATAACTAACTAAACACTTTGCCAAAATTTGAGATTTTCTAGTCTTTTGAAGAAAATTTGCTTCTACGACATAATTATTTAAGCGTAAATCGCAATAATATGATAACGATATCCTATTTAAATGATCGACACATAATAACGAAATTATAAAGCAATAAATCAATAAAGTAATCTCAAACAAAATTAATAACAAACATAAGGTTCGTTGTCATTCTAAAGAAACAAAGAAAAGCATAATATAATATGAATAAGTTAACAGAGAAAAGACTTCATTTCGGAGTTTGAACTTCTAATTCCGAATCCTGGGCTCTTGCGATCCTAGTAGCGACTGACCCAATGTTGGGTCAAAATGAGTTCCGTTGTGGAACTCCAACTCCCGAATTCACATGTAATAAAAAGATAAGGATTAGTAACTAATAAATAGAAATGCATATAGGGATCCTAGCTAATAACCGGGCGTAAGATACATATAAAATCAATTATCATGGAAAAATACGACTAACATACCACTGTCAAATGCCAAAAAATAATGAGATTCTTTGAACCTAGTAAAATCTTTAATGAGAAAAACTCCTTTCCTTTAAAAAAGATAATAATAGACCCACTGAGATTACTTTGGCTTAAAACTCAAATTGGGAAAAACGTAACATGATCACACGCACGCACACATATCTCTAATGGTAAAGAAAGGTCACCCTTAAATTTATAATGTAAGCTTAAAGGTGTGGATGCAGTAATTTTCGTCCCTTTTATTATATATTTTTAGAAAAATTAATTATTTTGATTTTGGCTTAAACAAAATTCAAAACAAATCCGCAACTTTTCATAACCAACAAGATTGTGAAGGAAAAGACAAAAACTCAAAAACACCAAGGGAACAAGAGTACCTTAGTACATCTTCGAATTATTTGATGAACTAGTTAATGGATTTGATCATTATAAAATACATCATCTTATTTAATTTAATAATCTCCCCACTACTATCAACCCATTAGCATACAAATATACACAATCATTATGCATGTAGTATCGCGTATTGAAAGCGCAAATTACAATAGCCCTTGAAAGTTCACTATAATACTTATGCTATGTAGGATACAAACTGTACTACATTGTAAATTTCCCCAAATTTTAAGACCATAATACTAACATCAAAACACAACCCAACACCCAAACAGATTTTGATCCAAACGACACAACTTAATCTGATAATTAGAATATCAATTTATACAATAAACACAACATATGCACATATTCTAAGACCCCAATATCCACGTACGTAAAAATAGTACATGCCCTCGAGCTTCACACACGTCTATACATCAAACATAGTGTAAACTCACAAAGCAAATCTAGAGTTTTGTCTTCTTATTCGCAAAAAACAACAAAGCAGTATTAACAAAACATTAGCACCGAATTCGAATTGTGCCTTTTTCAAATCAAACGAGGTGAACAAGAAAAGAGATGAAGAGCACAAAAATAGCAGACTCGCATCTTTTTTTAGGCAGCAAGACTAGAGATTTTTTCAATTATTTCGGACACCGAACTCAACTTCGAAACTCAAAATTTGGACTGGAAATTGAAAGAAACCACCGATTTGAGACTCCTTTGTTTTACTGGCTTTTTCCCATTTTCCTTTTTCTGATTTTCCTCTTCTTGACCTCAAAAATTCCTAAGAACAAAACTTTACTGCTTTCTTTTTTGACCTCTATGGCTCCCAACATATTGGTTTTCACTCTCCTTTTTTTCTTAATTTTACCTTGAAGCTTTTTATTTTCCTTTTTTTTTGCCTTTTTTCACCTCCCTCGCTGTTGCCTACTATGGGGACAAAATTTGGCTATTTATAGCTTGAAATCTAGACTCAAAGATTGAATTTGAACAATGATTTAAGAAAAATATGGGAACAAAGTGGTTTGAAATTTTGAATTTGAAACAGATCTCCTCTTTTCTCCATATCCTCAACTTTTCTAGGCCATTAATGACGGATTCAAACTCAACAGTAGGTTGTTATATCTTTTTGGGACCTATTTCTTTCTAATTTTTGTGAATTTATAGGTAGGATATTTAGAAAGAGGAGAGATTCTTTGGTAGGTATGGCAACTTCATCTTCTATGGTGGTAGGCTATGGCGATATGGCGATTAGGTTCTTTCTGGTTTGAGGGGTGGAGGAGAGTGAAAGCTTGAATCACGAAGTGGCAAAAAATAATGGGCAAAACCTTAGAATACTAACCCCTAACGTTCACTGACCACCACCAGCCGGCCGACACCAGAGATGGCGTAAGTGCACTGAAAACAGGTAAGGGTACTCTCTCCCTCCTATTTTTCTCTCCCCAGATCTCTCTATCCCCCTTCTCTTTCCTCTCTTTCCCTTTCTCTCCCCATCACTACTATCGCCGACAGGACTAGGGCTTCCACCGGCTCGACTCCTCAGCTGCGGCAAAGTGTAAGGGGGTAGCACCGGTCAAAGTAGGTAGGTACGAAGGCACCGGCGACTAGATTTCGACAAGAACCAGACGCACTAATGGAATTTCGACGATACTCCGAAAGCTAATTTCAATATCAATATTGTCTTAACCAGCAGCAAACAGGCATACCGGTGACATCTTTACTTTAATATTTAGGCACTTCTTTTCAGTTTTGGTTTCTTTGAACTCTTTTTTTTATTTTGTTTTTTTGGTGCTTGTTTGTCCTTATTTTTGTTTTTGTTTCTGGTTTCTTATTTGTTTCCTATGTATTTCTTGTAGCTTGTTTATTGTCTCTTTCTGTGCTTAGTTTTGACTTCTTGTGAGTATATTGGGGACTGGCTGTGGTGTTTATTGGTGATTTGTGTGGTATGTGTTTTGGCTGCTAGGTCGGGTAGTGTTCTATGCGCGTGCCTTTTTTCTATTTTTGTAACGTTGTTTTGTACATTAGGTTGTCATCTTGGGACTTTTTTTTGGTATGTTGGGTGTTGAGTAGTGGTTGGAGGGGTCGATGGTAGAATAGGGTTATATCTGAGGGGGTTGAGGGTGAAAGAAGGGATGGGTGGGGGGTATAAGTCGGGTGTTAGGGCTGGGTCGAGAATGGATGGTAGAGAAAGGTGAGAGACGAGAGAAGATAGGTTGCGGGTAGGGTCATGAAATATTGAGACCCTTCAGGGTAAGTCCGTAGAGTTGGTGATGATTCTTAAGAAAAAGAGGGTGAATTTTGCGTGTGTTCAGGAGACTAGGTTGGTAGGATCTAAGGCTAGAGATGTGGATAGGTATAATCTTTGGTACTCTGGGAGGGATAAACGTCGAAATGGAGCCGGCATCTTAGTGGATGAGGAGCTTAGTGTTTAGGTAGTGGAGGTTAATAGGGCCAGTGATAGGCTGATAAAGATTAAGTTGGTCTTAGGGGATTTTATGTTGAATGTGTGTAGTGTTTATGCACCGCAGATAGGCTTGGAAGAGAAGGTAAAGGCAATATTTTGGTAAGATTTGGATGAGGTGGTGAGAAGCATGCCTAGCGCAGAGAAGATCATCATAGTAGGGGATTTCAATGGGTACATTGGGGTCCTACCTGGAGGCTATGACAATGTGCATGGTGGTTTTAGCTTTGGTGTTAAAAATTGCAAAAGAGCGACCCTGTTGGATTTTGCAAGGGCCTTTGAGCTGGTAGTTGTGAACTCAAGTTTCTCGAAGGAGGATCACCTGATTACCTTCTGAAGTGCGAAAGACAAGACTCAGATTGACTTTCTGCTGCTTAGGAAGGGGGATAGGGTTCTATGTAAGGACTGTAAAGTCATTCCGAGCAGGCACCTCTTGACCCAGCATAGGTTGTTAGTGATAGACTTGTCTATCAAGAAGAGAAATAATAGATGGGATAGCGAGGGTTGATATAAAATTAAGTAGGGTAGTTCGACGCCAGAAAATGCACTGGAGATAGGGGAAAAGTGGTGGGTATGGGGGCGTGAGAGTGCAGGGGGGACGTGGATGCTATGTGGGATAGGGTAGCCAGCTACATCACAGAGACTGCTAAAGGTGTGTTGGGTATTTCGAGGGGCCAGGCAGGTCGGCATAAGGGGGATTGGTGGTGGAATAAAGAAGTGAAGAAGAAAGTGGAGATCAAGAAGGGGGCGTATGTTGAGTTGATTGAGAGTAAAGATGAAGAAGAAAAATGGGTGAATAAGGAGGTGTACAGGGTAGTTAGGAAGGAGGCTAAATTGGCAGTTACGGCTGCCAAGTCAGCAGCATTTGAGCATTTGTATGCTGGGTTAAAGGAGAAAAAAGGGGATAAGAGGTTGTATAGGATTGCAAAAGTTAGAAAGCAGAAGGGTCATGACCTAGATCAAGTGAATTGCATTAAGGGGTAGGATGGTAGTGTTCTGGTGAAGGATGCTCACATTAAGAAGAGATGGTAGGACTACTTTCATAGACTTTTGAACGAGGAAGGGGACAGAGGCATTGAGCTAGAGAAGCTGGAGCATTCAGAGGAGAGTCATGATTTCAGCTTCTGCGGGTGTTTTAAGGTAGAGAAGGTCAAAGAGTCTATTCGTAAGATGCAGAGGGGTAGGGAAATGGGGCTGAACGAGATTTTGGTAGATTTTTGGAAGTATACGGGTAGGGCAGGGCTTAGGTGGCTGACAGATTTATTTAACGGTATTTTCAAGACTGTGAGAATGCCTGAGGCTTGGAGATGGAGTACAATGATTCCACTTTATAAAAATAAGGGTGACATTCAGATTTGCAACAACTACAAGGGTATTAAGTTGTTGAGTCACACTATGAACATTTGGGAGAGAGTGGTTGAGCAGAGATTAAGGAGGGTTGTGTCTGTTTTGGAGAACCAGTTTGGATTTATACCTGGTCGTTCAACGACAAATGTAATCCATTTGGTGAGGAGATTGATGGAGAAATATAAAGAAAGAAAGAGGGACTTACACATAGTGTTCATCGACCTAGAAAAGGCGTATGATAAAGTTCTGAGGGAGGTTCTTAGAGGTGAGAGGGGTCCCAGTAGTGTACACCAGAGTTATTAAGGATATGTACAGTGGAGGAAAGATTAGGGTGAGGATGGCGGGAGGAGACTCAGACCATTTTCTGGTCGAGACAGGGTTGCATCAGGGATCGACTCTTATTCCATTCCTATTTGGGATGGTGATGGACGTGTTGATGCAGAGTATTCAACGTGAGGTGCCTTGGTGTATGCTATTTGCGTATGATATAGTTCTGATTGATGAGATGCAGAGCGGCGTAAATGATAAATTGGAGGTTTGGAGGCAAACCCTTGAGTCGAAGGGATTCAAGTTGACTAGGTCCAAGACGGAGTATTTGGAATGCAAGTTTAGTGACTTGAGTTAGGAGTATGATGTAGTGGTGAGGTTGGACTCCCAAGATATTTGTAAGAGGGATAGTTTTAAGTATCTTGGGTTTTTAATCCAGGGGAATGGTGAGATTGATGAGGATGTCACCAATCGTATTGGAGCAAGTTGGATGAAGTGGAGGCTCGCCTCAGGGGTGCTGTGTGATAAGAAAGTGCCCCTTAAGCTTAAAGGCAAATTCTATAAAATGGCAGTCCGTCCGGCCATGTTGTAAACGTGGAGTGTTGGCCAGTCAAGCACTCCCACATCCAAAAAGTGAGGGTGGCAAAAATGAGGATGTTGCATTGGATGTGTGGGCTTACTAGAGGGGACATAATTTGGAATGAGATTATTCGGGATAAGATGAAAGTGGCGTCGGAGGAGGACAAGATGCCGGAAGAAAGGCTGAGATGGTTTGGACATGTGATAAGGAGGGACGCGGATTCCCCAGTGCGTAGGTGTGAGATTCTAGCGTTGGATGACTTCAGGATGAGTAGAGGTAGGTTGAAGAAATTCTGGAGGGAGGTGATCAAACATGACATAGAGCAGCTGTAGCTTACTGAGGACATGACCCTAGATAGAAAGGTGTGGAGGTCGCGGATAAGGATAGAAGGCTAGCGGAAGGGTGTGGGTTGTAGTAAGCCACCAGGAGAATTCTTGTATAGCCAGGTTAGTAACCTTAGTTCTGTGTCTATAGGTGTCTATGGCTGCGATGCGTTACTTATACGTGGGTATCCCTTTCATATTTTCTCAGTTGCTATCTGCTTATTTCGTGTTGCTGTATTTCTAGTATTTTTGTATTGCTCTGATTTACTTTTTATTATTCCTTACGACTTTTCTTTTATGTAATCCATCTCCTTATCGCCTATTATTTATCTTGAGCTAGGGGTCTATCGGAAACAACCTCTCTACTTCTTCGGAGGTAGCGGTATGGATTGTGTACATCTTACCCTCCCCAGACCCCACTTTGTGGGAATATATTGGGTTTGTTATTGTTGTTGCTGAGGGGTAGAGGAGCGAGGTGGAGAGGAGAAGGGGAAGGAATGGTGTATTGTTGTTGTTGTTTTGGGAAAGAGGAGATGGAGACCTGACTCTGGCTTTTGGGAAAGGGTGTTTCATGCGTCTTTAATCTTCAGAGACAAAAAGACGTGTATTTTATTGTATTGTTTGACTAATTTTGGTCCGTCCAATCTCTTGATCGGATGGCTAAAAACAAATATTTAAATAGTCTTTTTAGACAAAATAGTCTTTTTACCTTTTTCTATTATTTTAATAATATTAAATATTGACTATATTACTATAAAAATAAATCTCATCACAAAAATAGGATTCCTTTGCCACCATTTAAAAAAAAACTAACCATAACAAGAAATCAAAAAAAAATTCCAAATTAAAAAAAAAAGTTAACGTGAGACCCCCAAAAAATGTAAGAATAAATAATTAGTAATTCAAAAAAAAGAAACCACACCAAACGTGAACCAAAAAAACAATAATAATTAAAAAAATCTGTCTTTTCCCAACTTGGTTTTAAGCATAGCCTTTTTCATGCAAAATATGGTAAAAAAAATTCAGAAACCAACAATCAACAATTCCTATCCCATGTCAAATAGGTTTTAACATACCTTTTACCAACTTCTATAAAAACTATGCTAATTTTATTTTTTTCGTCTTCACCATATTATCTACTCAACTCATCAATTTTTTTCCCTTCTAAATCATGAGTTATTAATCTTATAATTTATTTTTTAGGCAGTACCTCTTTTTATAATTCGTGCAGTACCTCTTTCCCTCGTGTCCATTGCAATAATAGCCTAAAAATAATTTCTCTCTCTCTATACATATATATATATATATATATATATATATATATACATATATATATATATATGTATATATATATATGTATGTATGCATGTATGTATATCGGTTTTGTTGTTATTTATTTTTTGTTTGAAGAATTTCTTGTGTAAGGTTAGGTTTAATTGTATTGTTTTGATATCTTTATTATCTTATTGCTTTATTTTAATTTACAAATTCTTGATGAATGTGGGTCGATTTAAAAAAAAAATTAGGTAAATGTTAGGCTTAATTGTATTATCGTAATATCTCCATTAGTTTGTTATTTTGTGATAGTTTACAATTCGTAGATGAATCTCAATCGGCTTTGAATTTTTTTGTGTGTAAAATTTAAGTTTAATTGTATTGTTTTGATATCACTTTTATCGTATTATTTCGTTGCAGTTTACAGGTGATAGATAAATATTGGTCGGTTTTGAGAAATTTTTTTATGTAAAGGTTAGGTTTAGTTGTATTATTTTGATAGCTCTATTATTGTATTATTTTGTTATTGTTTACAGGTGGTAGTTGGATGACTTTGAAAAAAATTTATGTGTAAAGATTAGATTTAATGATATTATTTTGATGTCTCTATCATTGTATTATTTTGTTGCAATTTATAGATAGTAGATGAATGTCGATTAATTTTTAAAAATATTTTTAGATAAGGTTAGGTTTAGTAAATACATTCTCCATCTTTACATACTCAAAAGCTATTAAATTTAATTATTATATTTATCTTTATATTTTTAAATAATTATCTTATTTAGTGTAATGTTTGAACTTACTAAAGTGAGGTATACGCGCAAGGCGCGTACACCTAAACTAATCTAATTAAAAAATATGAATACATGATTGATAGCTCCAAACAAACTTGAAGTTGCGTACCCACTTAATTAAAAAAATATGAATAAATGATTGACAGCTCCGAATAAGCTTGAACTTGTGTACCCACTTAATGGCTATGCAATTTTTTTTAGTTTTGTTTTTGATGAATGCCATTGACATTTTCCAATGTCGCCATATTTGGTTTGGCGAGGTGTTGGATTACTTGTAGTTACTACTGTAGTTGTATTTCAATTAGTAGTAAGTTAGTTAGCAGCAGTTATCTCGTATTCTCAGCTATAAGTACTACTATTTGTATCCTTAAGAATCATCCAAGATAATAGCAATTCTCTTTTATTCAGGGGCGGCTCTACATCTATAATTTATAATCTATATCTATAATCTATAGTTTATAATACATTAAAAGTATGAATACCTTATAAAAGTGATTCGAACTTTTTACGACGAAGTATTTACTTTAGACAAAATCGTTTTTTCACCCTTTTCTCCAATTATTGTGATTTAATAATTCTCCATACTTTATGATCTTGACATTAATTACAATTCTTATTTAAGTAAGAAATCATAATATTTAGCACTTCTAAATCAATTAGAATTTTACCTTATATTAAAAAACAAATTCTTCAAATTTATTTAACTTTACAACTTCTTCTACTTACAAACATATGGCTTATTGATTATAGGTTTTCTTCTTATTTTGGTCCGTTAAGCTTTTCTTTTCTTTTAATTTTGTTTCTTCTTTCATTGCTTATGATGTATGTAAATCATGTTATTTATTGTATTTCTTTGTTAAATTTGATTTGTACTTTAAGTTTACATGTTCTTTGAATAATTCTCCATAATTTATAATCTTGACATTAATTACAATTCCTATTTAAGTAAGAAATCATAATATTTAGCACTTCTAAATCAATTATAATTTTACCTTATATTAAAAAGTAAATTCTTCAAATCTATTTAACTTTACAACTTCTTCAACTTACAAACATACGGCTTATTGATTTTAGGTTTTCTTCTTATTTTGGTCCATTAAGCTTTTCTTTTCTTTCAATTTTGCTTCTTCTTTCATTGCTTATGATGTATGTATATCACGTTATTTTATTGTTTTTTTTGTTAAATTTGATTTGTACTTTAATTTTACACGTTCTTTGAATAATTTGTCTGCAATTTTATTTTGTTTAATTTTATCAACTTTAGTTGTTGAAAATATTTAATATTCTCTCGGTGCATGTTCTCTCTCGGTGCATGTTAGCTAACGTGCGCCAGCCATGGGGAAGAGGGCCCGTGCTCCATAAAAAAGGCGATAATGGCACTGGAAACTGCGCAAATTCTCAAGGGGAAGAGCAAGGCAATCGATCCAAAGAAGAGGAGTTACGATGGGAGTAATTGTGTGGGGAAAACTAATGAAATAGTAACGAAGATGATGAGTAAGGGTTTAACTGGTAAGGCTAGCTCACAGCAGGAAGTGAGCTTGAGTGATTTTGACAACTGTGATGACGATAGTAGTAATGGTGAGATTCGTCAATCTGGCAAGTCAATTAGAGAAGATTTAACCCAAATTGCTGGAGCTATAATGCAGAAATAGAGCAGCGTGCAACAATTGAAGATTGGGGAAAAGGATCGAAGTAAAATTGCAATTGCGCAGTGGAATTGGATAATGGAAACTACAGCTACTTCTGTGGTTAATTCGATTGGTACGAGTAGTGGAACTAAGTCATGGGTAGATGTAGTGGAGGAAGAAGAGAAACCAAATTTAGTGAAGCAGGGTTCGATATGGGATAATTTTGACATGTCTAAGGTGTCAAATGCAGGGTTTAAACTGGAGTATGTTGCTCCAGACGCTCAATCAAATACTGTGAAGATTGAATTGGAAAATATAAGCTCGGAGATACAATATTGGAAAAATTCAGTGGAATGCTATGTTGTAGGAGCCCCTCCCCCCTTTACTGTGATGCAAGGCTTTATTCAACGGTTATAGAATAAATATAGAATCAACAAAATTTCTATGCTGCGGATTGGAAATTTGTTGGTGAGATCTGATCATGAAGATGGAATGAATGCTACTATTGATTGAGGGATATATCACTTTGACAACAAGCCTTTCATTGTGAAAGCTTGGAATCCTGACATGGAATTCACTAAGGAAGAGCTACGTACTGTCCCAATTTGGGTGAAATTCCCTGGGCTAGATTTTAAGTACTGGAGCCCCAAAGGTCTGAGTAAAATAGGGAGTTTAGTGAGTAAACCACTCATGGTTGATCACAGTACTGAGAAGAAACTGGGACTTAATTTTGCAAGGTTGTTGGTTGAGGTTAGAATGGATACGGAATTGCCAGAGGTTGTTATGTTTAGTAATGAGAAGGGGCAACTCATAAGGCAAAAAGTACAGTATGATTGGAAGCCAACCTTATGCAAATGTTGTGGGAAGTATGGTCATTCTCAAGACTCATGCCAGAAAAAACAAACCCAAAAGGTTGAAACTAAAGATCAACAACAGGCTGACGATTTAGGCTAGGAAGTTAAGAAGGCACAACAAAGTGAAGAGAAAGTGTTGAATCAGTCCGCACATAAGCAACAATTAAAATTGGGAGAAGAGCAAAGTAGCACTAGTTAAGATGTTGTTTGGGTAACACCCCAAAATGGGGAAAGGGGGACATATGTGGCAAGTAAGCAGGTGAAAAAATCTAATTCGTTTGAGGTGTTGAAGGAACCTAGCCAATGGAAAATGGATGTAATCAAATCTGTGACAATCAACCAAAGGTAGGTTCATTCCCATTTAGGGAATGGTTAATCTCTTATGATGGAATGTCAGGGGACTTAATTCCCCTAATAAGCAGCAGGAGGTAAAGATCCTGTGTAATAAGGAGAAGGCTAGTTTTATTGGTCTTCCAAAAACAAAAATAAAAAGAGTAAGATGGAAGAGACTACTAGTAAGATGTTTGCAGGATGGAAGGTAATATCCAACATTGACTCTCACTAAAATGGTAGAGTAATATTGGTATGGCGACTAGATGTGTATAAGATTACCGTGGTGCACATGACTTATCAGGCAATCACTTGTGATGTGGTGATCATGTCTTTGAACTTGAATTTCCAACTTACTTTAGTGTATGCTTTTAACACTAAAGAGGAAAGGAGAAGTTTGTGGGTGGAACTTGTTAACATGAGTGCATGCACAAAACCTTGGTTGGTCTTAGGGGATTTTAACTCAGTCCTTCACGTAGAGGACATGTTAAGAGGTAAGCCAGTGACTTAGGCAGAAATTGTATATTTTCATGATTGTGTTAATACATGTGAGCTGTTTGAGCACCCACATCCGGAAAGCAAGTTTACTTGGAATGACAAAGGGGCAGTGAACAGGGTATTTTCCATAATTGATTGGGTTTTCATCAATAATACATGGCTGAATAGAATGCCTAGCAGTATTGCTTGTTTTCTCCCCGAGGGCATTAGTGACCACAACCCAATAAAATTAGTGCTAGAGAATGTTCGACCTTTAAGTAAGCCAGCCTTCCAGTATTGTAATACATGGGCATATCACCCTAAGTTCATTGAAATTGTCAAAGCAGGATAGGCAAAAAACATGGAGGGATGCTTAATGCTACAAATTGTCAGGAAGCTGAAAATGTTAAAGAGGGATTTGAAAGAGTTGAATAATCAGGTATTCAGAAACATTGTTAGTGAGGCTAAAGAGGATAGAGAGGCATTACAGCAGGTACAAGTCTTACTTCAGGGTAATCCTTCTTGTAAGGTACTCCAACAAATTGAAAGAGACTTGTATCTTAAATTTAGGAAGAGCTCTTTTCTTGCTGAAGTGTTCATGTAACAAAGGGCTAAAGTAACTTGGATTAAGCTAGGAGATGATAATACTAGCTATTTTCATTCAGTCATAAAATACAAGAAACTTAAACAGTCTATCCTTCAGCTTAAAGATAATCATGGGTCTTGGAAAAATAACCCTGATCAGATTGCACAAACTTTTGTGGATTACTACAAAGAGTTGCTAGGGAAGAAGACACAACAAATAGGTGGGGCATTCATGAGCTTCATAAGTTAAGGTACAATTCTTTCTGATACTCAACAAGCTGCTCTTTTAATCAAGTATGCAAATAAGGAGGTGAAGAATGCTTTGTTCTCTGTCAAGAGTACTAAAAGTCCAGGTCCTGACGGGTTTAGCAGTGGGTTTCTCAAATCATCTTGGGAAGTTATAGGGAAGGATGTTACTGTCGGAGTTTTGCAGTTTTTTAGAAATGGCAAACTCTTAAAATAGTTGAATGCTACTAACATAGCACCGATACTAAAGGTTGATGCTCTGGAATTTGCTTCTCAGTTTAGACCAATAGCCTCTTGTAATTTGCTCTACAAGATCATCTCAAAACTGATTTGTGTTAGACTGAAGGAGGCAGTGAATTATATAGTGGCGGAGAACCAAGCTTCATTTGTGCAGGGTAGGTTTCTGATCCATAATGTTCTCATTTGCCATGCTTTGCTCAGACATTATAATAGGAAATCTTCTCCTAGGTGTCTAATGAAGATTGATTTGCGGGAAGCACATGATATGGTGAGTTAGGATTTTTTGCAAGAGGTATTAGTGGGGTATCGAATCCCAGTTGAGTTCATTCATACTGTGATGACTTGTGTAACTTCTACATACTTCACTGTGAAGATTAGTGGTGTAGGTCATGGATTCTTTGAAGGGAAGAAGGGTTTGAGACAAGGAGATCTAATGTCTCCATTGCTATTTGTTTTGGTCATGGAATATTTGTCCAGAACTCTACATAGTATGAGTGAATTACCTGATTTTAAGTTCCATCCCATGTGTAAAGGATTGAGACAGAACCATTTGGTATTTGTCGATGATTTAATGACTTTTTGTAAAGGGGAGAAGAAGTCCGTGGCTAGAGTTCTTGAAGCTTTAAATCACTTTAGTGAAGTCTCAGGTCTAATAGCAAACATGGATAAGTCCAACATCTATATGGCAGGCATGAATAATAGTGTTAAAGAAGAGATACTAGAGATGACAGGTTTCAAAGAAGGAGCCCTTCCTATGAGGTATTTAGGCCTTCCCCTCTCTCCTAAGAAGTGGAGTAAAATAGATTGTCAAGCTCTAATATACAAAATAACTAGAAGAATCACTACTAGATATGCTAAGCAGCTTTCATATGCTGGGAGACTGCAGGTTATTAATGTTGTACTTTTCTCTATCTTCAACTTTTAGGCTGACATATTTGTGTTACCTCAGAGTGTGCTAAAAGAGGTAGATAAAAGGTGTAAGCAGTTCTTATGGGATGGACATGAAGATAAGAGGAAAATCAGGTTAGTTTCTTGGGAATCACTGTGTTCCTAAAAGTAATGGAGGCTTAAATGTTAAGGAAAACAGGACCTAGAATTTAGCTGCTGTTGGCAAATTATTGTGGCAATTTGTGACTGATAAACAGTCTTTGTGGGTGAGGTGGATTCGTGGTATTTATCTGAAGGATGATGCATTAATATGGGATCATAAGCAACCTCAAAATTGTAGCTGGTATTGGAAGAAATTAAACTCAGTAAAGGAAAACATGAAAACCTGGTATAACCAGAATGGATACATTCTTGCAGAAGGGGGCAAATACTCCTTTAAAAGGAGCTATATGGAACTAAAGGGACAACAGAGGAAGATAGAAACTGCTAGGCTGGTATGGACGACAACTGGTCAGCCGAAACATAGATTTATCATGTGGTTAGCCACGAAGGACAAGTTACTAACTAAGGGGAGGCTAGTGAAGTTGAAAATATGAAATTCAATGATCGAGCCTGACTCAGGCTGCCTACGTATCCTTAAAATAGGAATCAGGTCATGACGTAGTTCAATACAAGGAGGAAAAGTAAAACAATGCAGTGACCGGGCTTGACTCCGGCTGCCTATGTATCCAAATGAAATCAGGTCAGGTCGTAGTTCGGTACAATGAAAGAGTAAAATATGAAGGGACCAAATTCGATGAGGATTGCCAACGTATCCCATCGTGGGTAGTCAGGTTGAGCTTAGTTCTGAATGCATGAAAGAATGATGTTTTTGGGTTTTCTAAGAGAAACCAAACCCTATGTAAGCTACGTACGTATCCCTCTGTGGGAAGTCAGGCTAATACGTAATTCTGTTATATTAGAGAAAAATGCAAAAATACAAAGAAACGAAAACTAGTCTTAATGTATTCAAATGCAGTACTTCTTGAAGGTGTCTGAATTAACCGGCTCCGTGCTTACTGTGCCATCCATCTCTGCAAGTATTACTGTTCCTCTAGAGAGTACTTAGTGAACTATGTAAGGACCTTGCCAATTTGGCGCAAATTTCCCCTTGGCTTCATCTTGGTTGTCACGACCCATATTAATGGATCGTGCGGGCACCTACGCTATTCTAAATAGCTAGGAGAACTCTTGTTACCCAACTAAGAATATGCGGAAGACTTCTATTTTTAAGAGAATACTGGATTAAATATAATAAGTAAATTCAATACTAATAAATAAATTTCTTCAAAAACTTCTTACAAATGTCCTTCACTATCCCAAGGCTTGGCCAGACATGTACAAGAGCTACCTATTACAACATAGACTGACAGTAAAATAAATACAAGGACTCTTAATATCTGCAGGAAGAAAGTGCAGAAGTTAGTGCTGAATATCGTCATTCATCTAATTACTGCAAACTAACCTGCACCCAGTCAACACCCCCAAAAAAAGGAATGTAGAAGAATAGGGTCGATACAACCACATATACTAGTAGACATCATCAGTCGGCCATGTTAGTCCATATAATCATAAAATAGAATTAAGGAAAATAAATCATGACATCTTGAATGGAATATAATTCAACTAAGGTTGTAATAACATTATTACTTTACCTATGTACCTTACATCATCTAACTACTCTTTTAACCCCATCAATATTATATTTGTTACTAACATACTATAGCCTCATTAATTCACACCATCAACCACAATCCAACGCTAATATATCACTATTCTTCTTTATTCACCTTATCTCTTTCATTACCTACATTTATATAATAAATCCAATAATAATAGACAACTCACACTAAACTCTCGGGCTAACAACCAAATGCTTTATTATAATATTAAAGAATGATAACTAGCCATTCTGGTAAGCTACCATTAAAATCCGTATAAATGAAGTAAGTCAACCAATATATAAGTAAGTACAAAGATTCACTTTTTCAAATGCATATCACACATTCAAATACCCAATGAATTAACGATACAACAATAACAAATTAAATAGTGCTCACAAATAAGCCACATAACCATCAAGAGTATCAATCATACTGCAAACATCCATAGACTCAACACAAATATGTACACACATTCTATGGAACTTAGTTTTGCCCAAATAGTCATGACCTGCAAGGAACAATCTGTGTTCATGTACCGTACCGGCGTGGTACCCGATCCATCATATACATACCCGTACCGGTGTGGTACCCTATCCAACATATACATATCTGTACCGGCATGGTACCTGATCCAACATATACATATCTGTACCTGTGTGATACCCGATCCAACATATACATATCCGTACCAGCATGGTACCCGATCTAACATATACATGTCCGTACCAGTATGGTACCCGATCCAACATATACATATCCGTACCGGTGGGTACCCGATCCAACACATTCATATCCATACTGACATGGTACCCGATCTAATATATTCATATTCGTACCGGCGTGGTACCTGATCCAATATATATATATATATATCCATACTGGCATGGTACTTGATCCAATATATATATCCATACCGGTGTGGTACCCGATCCATCATAAATAAGTATTATCAATATCAAATTTACACAACGTCACAGCATACAACACGTATCAAGTTTATAAGTACACTTAAAGTCATAAGACAATTTCATCAAGTAAATTTTCAATAATCATTTATACACGCATCAATAATCGAAGCATCAACAATTTCAAGCATGTACGAATACGAATCAACAAGTATTCATAGCATTACTTTATCTTTATCAAACAAGCCACTCATAGGCACAATTCAATAAACCATCATTATCACCAATTTAGCCTCTCATGGGCATCCAATAGATATAGTATTTTTATCAATATCAAAACAAGAATATCATAAAATAATTTACAATTTAATTCTTCCATATACAAGTCACTATTGGAGCCTTAATTACTCATTAATCTATAATATATTAAAAGTGTAAAGACCCTTAGAAAAGTTATTTGAACTTTTTGCCCTTTATGAAGAGATTCTACAATAGACAAAATCTTCTTTTCACTATATTTCATGAATTATTATTTAATTATTTTTATATTGTTGACTCTTATATTATATGGGATCAGTCCTTTAAAATATATGGTAACAATTCTTTTTAAATAAGGAGTCCTAAAATATATAGTAAAATATATGATAATAATTCTTTTTAAATTAGGAGTCTTAAAATATATGGTAAGAGTTAACTGTTATTTTGTAATTTGTAGGTTTAGTTATTCAATTCACCTTTATATTTATATTAATCCGTACAAACATCCAATTCCATAACAAATAAAGTAACATGTTTAAATCAATCATTAGTGTTAAACATGTTATAAACTACCAATAACAACATATTAATATTAACATATGTCAATATGACAAGTATTAATTGAGACGACATTGCAAGACATAAGTCAATCAAATGTTTTAATATATTATGACAAATATTGAGACATAGTTTGTAGTATAAGTTAATCTGTACAAAAATCCAAGTATAAGTTAAAATATTGTTGTTGTTATATTATACTGCCAATGTTGTTATTAGTATTTTTGTATGTCATATTAATATGTCAATATAAATGGAGTCCTAATTTTTTGTATAAAAGGTAAATTTAATTTTACATATAAATATAAGATTTTGTATATAAATCTAATATTAAGTAATGTGAACTAACCTTCCCTGCTCAAGGTTTCTTAGTTCGTAGGTTTGTAAATACTGTTAAATATTTTTAAGTTATAATGATTGATTTATAGCGTTTTACATAATTTTTAGATATTATATGTTACTCTTTTCGTCTCAATTTATATGACACTAATGAAATGTTTGAGAAAGTCAATCAAATTTGTTATATAATTTTAGATGTTAATTATTACTATTTATATGACTTGCTACGTAATTTTTAAGTAATATATGTTATTTCATCTTTTCCTATTTTTATGACATTGATAGAATTTGACATGGAAAGAAATTTGACATAGTAATAATTAACATCTAAAATTATATAGAAATTTGATTGACTTTCTCAAACATTTCATTAGTGTCCTATAAATTGAGACGAAAAGAGTAACATACAATATCTGAAAATATTGTAAAGCACTATAAATCAATCATTAAGAATTTAAAATATTTTAGTATAAAATAACATAGCAAGAAATCTAATGAAAATAATATACTTCCCATACAAAACAACATTGATTTGTTTCTTTTATCTATGTCTCTACTACTAATTATTTTATTTATTTTGATTTGTGTGCATAAATTCAAATCTATGTTGATTATATGTTGTTAATCTCCCCTTTTTTTTTTTTCAAAAAAAGTTGTTTGATCTGGTTGATTTGTTTTAAATTTTTGTGTTAATATATATAAATTATTCACTAAGAGCTTTATCTTTGTTGTAGCCGAATTCGGGGGTATGATTAGTTTCAGCTTCCTTCACGTTAAGCTTGAAATACTTGTCATAGTTCTTGCTATTGCACAACTAATCAATGTAAACCTACGAACTAAGAAACCTTGAGCGGGGAAGGTTAGTTCACATTGCTTAATATTAGATTTATATACCAAATCTTATATTTATACATAAAATTAATTTTAGCTTTAACTAGATTTATAGTTCGATCATGTTTCAAATTAAGGTCAAATTCGTATACTGGTGAACTGGCTAAGCATATAATTTTCTCAAGGGACTAGATTGTTACTAAGTTCACTAGCTCTTAGTAGTTTGAATTTGGTAGCTTTTTGGATTAGGGTCAACGTAGAGCTTGATGATTTTTCACATTTATTTGTGAATTGGTCTTAGAAGATTACTTCAAAATGAATGAAATTTTTTCAGATTTTGAAAAAAATATGGTAAATTTATTAATTAATCGCATATTAATTACCTTATTGTTTTCAACTTAGCTTAATATGTCTAAATTTCAATAATAATATATTGAAGAGTTATATCAGGTGTAGCGTAACCTTTTTGCTATTCTAAAATACGAGCTTAAATATTTTACGGTCGGTACACTAAAGCTTCCACAATGTATGGGGTTCGAGGATGGCTAGATCACAAAGATCTACGGTAAAGATGTTGCGTACAATAAAACATTCTCTTATAAACTTTTAACTTTTTATCATTTATTAAGATGATGGCACATTCAATTAATAAAATTCTACTTGAAGTAGTATTTGTATTAAAAAATGGCTCTATAAAAGGATAGAATGGATACATTACAAATTTTAGATAAAAGTTTTTTTTTCTCTTGCAACTGAAATTTTGATATCGAAAGACTGAGGATAAACTAAACTTGAATATGTCAATTATTTAATGATCGAGTTAATGATAACATTAAAAAAAATTGTGAAATTTAGGGGTGACACAATGAAGACGACACTTGAATGAGCTAACGAAAATCGTGGATTGACATCTGATGTAGTAGATCTACAAATTAAAACATACATAGTAACAAGGAGTTACTTAATATACATGTCATTTTCTTTTTTGGACATTAATCACCACGTGCAACGCACGTATACTAAACTAGTTATTAAAAAATCATTATCTTCTTAAATACCGCAAGTTGGGTTCTAACATCACCGCCTATAACTAGAACATTCATGTGTATCAACATCCTCTACATCTTTCCACATAATACAATCATCACACTAATTCAAGTCATCTATCCCTTAGATATTACTATGCTCATCAATATTTGGTCTTAGCATAATTTTCCTCATCATATTATTGCACAAGGGAAAAGGCATCATTTCCACCCCATACTATACAAGAAAAGTCTACGCCACACCTAAATTATATAAGTGACCTATGACACACCTTAACTATATAAAAGTGATATTATTACCTCCCCGCGACCCCCATTCTAAGGCGCGTGTGTTACACTTATTTTAGGCGCGTCCATCCTATTAAATAACAAAAGTAAATGGCTAAAAACATTAAGGGAAAAGGCATCGTTTCCACCCCAAACTATAGTCGAAAAGTCAAATCCACACCTAAACTATATAAGTGACCTATTATACACCTTAACTATAAAAAAGTGATACTTTTTACAGACGTGGTGCTGACGTGGCAGCGCGTGTAAAATACTACACCACATGCAAATGGTGGTAGCCTGACAGGGTGTAAATAGTTTCACTTTTTTATAGTTTAGGTGTGTAATATGTCACTAGTATAGTTTAGGTGTAGCTTCGACTTTTCGGGTATAGTTTGGGGGTGGAAACGATGTCTTTTCCCTATTGCACAATACATACAACTTAATACCATTACAACTCATCACTAGAACAACTAAAAAAAACCATCATGTTCATATACAAAATTTACAACAATCTCCTTTCGGTCACATAACACATAATATCATAAATATCACATAATCAATTAATAATATAGTTTTTGGAATTAAGGTGAAGTACTCGTGTCTTTTTTCGCCTCAACTCCATGCCCGCAGGCCTAGACATGCTTTCTCCCATCAATTCTAAATTATGAAAATATAAAATAACACAATCTTGTACTCATTAAACCTAGCCTACCTGGACGCCAAGATTTTGGAAGAAGCAAGCTGTAACAAGGATGCTCTTTCCTTTCTTTCATGCCTTGGAACAATCAATTATCTAAAAATCAAGCAATTATAAGAGTAATTAAATATTTACTCTTCAAACAAATATCTTAGAGATTCAAACCCACTAATTCTACCCTTAATTCAAAGTCTATATCATTCTCCAATTTCAGTTAGCCATTAATTAGCTCTTTCAAGCTTAATCCATCTCCATTAATGGAGTTTTTATGCTAAAGGTCTCATCTTTACGGAATTCAAGGTTCCTAACCATCAAAATTCATAATCTAGTTTATGAAATTCATGTTAGGAATCTTTAATTTACAGTTTAAAATCAGCTCTATGTCATATTAAAGACACCCACGAGTATTTTCCAAAAAGATTCCACCATTAAAGGTCTTTCTAAGGATTCTAAGATGTTAAAGGATTAAAAGACGAAGAAATAATGGAAAAACTTACCTCAACGAAGGAATTTCACCTTAAGCTTTAGGAAATCACTTCTCTAGGGTTGGAGAATGAAATTTTGGGGTTTTGGACTTAAAATACGGCTGAAGTTAATTTAAATACCATTAGAATTTTTGTTACAGCGAAATTCTGTTTCAGTCCGGATAGTGCTCCGTAAAATAGTCATAACTTTTTACTCCAAATTCGGATTGAGGAACGGTTTGTTGCTTTGGAAAGAGGACTCAGAGATGTTCAAACTTAATTAAAGTAAAGTTTTAAACTTAACTTTGTATTAGGGATATTGTATGAGCTTAATTAATAGATAAGAAATTTAAAACTAAGTTATTGATATTAGATCTCATGAATAATTAAATTCATCGGGCTTGAGTCTATCTAGACACATCCGAAGGATAAAATCTTTGTCGAAAAGTTTAAGGTGTCATAATAAATAAAATATTGGCTAATTTGGACTCAAATTAATATTGAGAAATGAATTTATTACGAAGAATTTAGTAATGACAAAATGGGTCGTTACAATCAGATACCAATTTACTATCCGTTCCTCCTCGAATGGGCATTCAGTGGAGAAAAGCACGATGCTGGAATTAGTGAGACATTACTAATAGAGTTGCCTATACTGCACCTTGTTTACTCTCTTGATATCCTTATCGATCAACCCACATTCTATACTCAATCATTCTAATAAAGCTTTTCAAAATACGAAGATGCGGAGTGAAATATTTACACACAAATCACTTATTCTCCTTTCAACAGCCTAAGTCTGAAACTTAAGTTTCACGAAAGTAAGATAAAGATGGTTAAAAGATTCACCTTGATGAAGACAAACATTCAAAAGCATCTCTTTTTCACTACCAAAGCTCCAGAGTCTCAAATTCAATTCTAAAAAGGGCTACGAGATGCAACATGATCTACTACTCAAATTATCAATATTAGATAAGTCACATCTAATCCAACCAACACACAAGCTCTCCCCGAGACACCTGACTCAGTTTCTAGGCAAGACTGCTCCATGGAGAATCTAAATTTGGTCATATTTAAGCCACCACACCACTTACAAGTCACATAACTTAGATATCCGCATGAACTCAATCAAGACTACTAAATTCATTCTATAAAGCTAGCTTCAACATTTCACAATACTATTATTTTCACCTCAAGATCACCCGTGATTCAAGTTTAGTATTTACTACTATACATTGATGACAACATAACCTCTCACTCATTACACAAGCTTACAATAATTGGATATAAAAATCCTAAAGAATTATAGCCTACAACACATTCTTCTACACAAGATTGTTAATATTCATCGAATCATCATACCTTAATCACTCAACAAGCAATATCCACCAAGTATCACCCAAGAAAAAATTAATCATGCCATTTAATAATTCACTTATTATCCCATTCAGGATCATTCTTAATTATTTTATGAGTGTAACTAAGCTATATGATTTTGCATATCCACCATCAAGGGGATTACTATCCTCTAAAAGTGTAATATATTAGCTAACTCTATGGGACATGGAAATGCATAATTTAGCCACAAGATCAAGTTAATAATAATTTATCTTCTCAAGATTTTTCCTAATGCACAAATTCACAGCTAAAACTTATGCCCAAGCAATTACTATCTCAATATTTTTCACACGTCAAAAAATTCATTGTCAAGCCAAAGCACCCCAATCTCACTAATATCAATTTAAGATATACAGACTCATTCTTATTTTTATCTAACAATATTTTTTATTATGGGCTTAACTTAACTCTTAATCACCTCAAGAGTGGTCCCGGCCTTACACCACTAGCACATAAGCAAGGCCAACAAAATAATTCAATTACAGGTTATTTACACTTTCATCACCAATATCACATTCTAGACAAGTTATCGAATTGATCAAATTCTGTAGGTATCAACAACCTCTACTAATTTTTGTTACTTATATTTAAAACTCATTATTTTGTCAAGCATTAAGAATTCGTTCACATAAGGAACTCAAAGATAATGTCCTTAGCTAGTCCTCACAAGGAACCCATTATAATTCCAATAATAGAACTGCACAAAAAAAAATCTAAATACAGTCTCAATGATCGGACCACACAAGGATCCCCACATAATATAAAATAATTGAACTACACAAGGATTCATCCACACCATCACTAATAAGAACCTCTCCTTATAGAAAACACATATCACCTCAGTCTTTTATTCATGTCACTTTTTCACCATCTTTTCTTCACATCATGTTCTCATATCATCCTCTTAATTCTCATACCATCAATTTCATTAGTATGATAGTGAAAAACCTAAGTAAGAACCATATAATTGCTAGTTTCACAATAACAAAAAATTGAATAATTCCATCACAGTTATCAACAAAAACAACATAGTAAATTTTCATCACTTAAATTCAAACAAAAACAATTCACAACAATGACAAAAACTAGCAGCACAAGTTTAGCCAAATATCAAACACAAGCAATCAATAAGTTCACAACTTTCACAAGTCTTGACCTATTAATAATAACTTTTAGGCCTTATTAACAGATACCATTTGAAATCTCCTAGATTTTTTTCACTAAGATACCAATTGGAATTAAGTATATTCTAATTGAGCTCTGTTAAGATACCAATTAGAATTATCTAGCTACTAATTGAATTTAATCCAATAGTCCAAGATTAGGATGACATGATGGAGAGAAAAAAAGAAAAATAATTTCTACATGCCTCATAGCCTTCCAAAGATTGGGTGTGGGAGCCCTACACACCAATCTATGGAACTCTACTTGACATTGCTCTTATACTTGTGGGACCGATGAACCTAACGCTTTGATACCAACTGTCACGACCCATATTAACAGATCTTGTAGGTACATACGCTATTCTAAATAGCTAGGAGAACCGTTATTACCCAACTAAGAATATGCGGAAGACTTCTATATTTTAAAAGAATACTGGATTAAATATAATAAGTAAATTCAATACTAATAAATAAATTTCTTCAAAAACTTCTTACAAATGTCCTTCACTATCCCAAGACTTGGCCATACATGTACAAGGGCTACCTATTACAACATAGACTGACAGTAAAATAAATACAAGGACTCTAACATCTGCTAGGAAGAAAGTGCAGAAGTTAGTGCTGAATATCATCATCCATCTAGTAACTGCAAACTAACCTGCACCCAGTCTACACACTAAAAAAAGGAATGTAGAAGAGTAGGATCAATACAACCACACGTACTGGTAGACATTATCGGTCGGCCGCGTTAGTCCATATAATTATAAAATAGAATTATAAAAAATAAATCATGACATCTTGAATGGAATATAATTCAACTAAGGTTGTAATAACTTTATTACTTTACCTATGTAACTTAAATCATCCAACTACTCTTTTAACTCCATCAATATTATATTTGTTACTAACATACTTTAGCCTCATTAATTCACACCATCAACCACAATCTAATGCTAATACGTCACTATTCCTCTTTATTCACCTTATTTCTTCCATTACCTACATTTATAGAATAAATCCAATAATCATAGACAACTCACACTAAACTCTAGGGCTAACAACCAAATGCTTTATTATAATATTAAAGAATGATAACTAGCCATTCTGGTAAGCTACCATTAAAACTCGTATAAATGAAGGAAGTCAACCAACATATAAGTAAGTACAAATTTTTACTTTTTCAAATGCGTATCACACAATTAAATACCCAATGAATTAACAATACAACAATAACAAATTAAACAGTGCTCACAAACAAGCCACATAACCATCAAGAGTATCAATCATACTGTAAACATCCACAGACTCAACACAAATATGTACACATATGTTATGGGTCTTATTTTTGCCCAAATAGTCATGACTTGCAGGGAACAATCTATGTTTAACTGTCGTACTGGCATGGTACCCGATCCAATATATACATATCTAAAATTCCATGGTACCTGATCCAACATATACATATCTGTATCAACGTGGTATCCGATCCAACATATACATATCCGTACCGACGTGGTACCTGATCCAACATATACATATCCGTACCAGCGTGGTACCCGATCCTACATATACATATCCGTACTGGCATGGTACCCGATCCAATATATACATATCTATAATGCCATGGTACCTGATCCAACATATACATATCTGTACCAGCGTGGTACCCGATCCAACATATACATATCTGTACTGACGTGGTATCCAATCCAATATATACATATCCATATCGGCGTGGTACCTGATCCAATATATACATATCCGTACTATCATGGTACCTGATCCACCATAAACAAGTATTATCAATATCAAATTTACACAACGTCATACCATACAACACAATGTACTAAGTTTACAAGTACACTTAAAGTCATAAGACAATTCCATCAAGTAGATTTTAAATAATCATTTATACACGCATCAATAATCTAAGAATCAATAATTTTAAGCATGTCTGAATACCCATCAAAAAGTATTAATAGCATTACTTTAAGGAGTTATCATTATCAAACAAGCCACTCATAGGCACAATTCAATAAACCATCATTATCACCAATTTAGCCTCTCATGAGCATCCAATAGATATAGTATTTTTATCAATATCAAAATAAGAATATCAGAAAATAAATCACAATTTAATTCTTATGTATACAAGTCACTATTGGAGCCTTAATTACTCATTAATTATTTAAAAAAAATCATTATCGTCTTAAATACCGCAACTTGGATTCTAACATCACCACCTATAACTAGCACATTCATGCGTATCATCATCCTCTACCTCTTTCCATATAATACAATCATCACACTAATTTAAGTCATCTATCCCTTAGATATTACTACGCTCATCAATATTCGATCTTAGCATAATTCTCCTCATCATATTATTGCACAATACATACAACTTAATACCATTACAACTCAACCAGGTTCATCACTAAAACAACTAAAGGAAACCATCATGTTCATATACTACATTTACAACAATCTCCTTTTGGGAACATAAGACATAATATTATAAATATCACATAATCAATCAATAATATAGACTTTGGGATTAAAGTTAAGTACTCGTGTCTTTATCCACCTCAACTCTGTGCCCGCAGGCCTAGACATGCTTTCTCCTATCAATTCTAAATTATGAAAATATAAATTAACACAATCTTCTACTCATTAAACCTAGCCTACCTAGACGCCAAGCTTTTGGAAGAAGCAAGCTTCAACATGTTCTTTCCTTTCTTTCATGCCTTGAAACAATCAATCATCTAAAAATCAAATAATTATAAGAGTAATTAAATATTTACTCTTCAAACAAATATCTTAGGGATTCAAACCCATTAGTTCTACCCTTAATTCAAGGTCTATATCATTCCCCAATATCAGTTAGCCATTAATTAGCTCTTTCAAGTTTAGCCCATCTCCATTAATGGAGTTTTATGCTTAAGATCTCATCTTTACGGAATTCAAGGTTCCTAACCATCAAAATTCATAATCTAGTTTATGAAATTCATGTTAGGAATCTTTAATTTACAGTTTAAAATCAGCTCTATGTCATATTAAAGACACCCACGAGTATTTTCCAAAAAGATTCCACCATTAAAGGTCTTTCTAAGGATTCTAAGATGTTAAAGGATTAAAAGACGAAGAAATAATGGAAAAACTTACCTCAATGAAGGAATTTCACCTTAAGCTTTAGGAAATCACCTCTCTAGGGTTGGAGAATGAAATTTTGGGGTTTTGGACTTAAAATATGGTTGAAGTTGATTTAAATACCATCAGAATTTTCGTTATAGCGAAATCCCGTTTCATCCCGGACAGTGCTCCGTAAAATAGTAATAACTTTTTGCTCCAAATTCAGATTGAGAAACGGTTTATTGCGTTGGAAAGAGGACTCAAAGATCTTTAATTTGGTGGGTTTTTGGTTTCGTAACTCCTTATATTTTAAGAGATATGATCTTTTTAAGTTGGAACTAATAAAAACCCATATCGAAACTCTATCGAAAGAAAAGTTTTAAACTTAACTTTGCATTAGGGATATTGTATGACCTTAAGTAATAGATAAAGAAATTTCAAACTAAGTTATTGATATTAGAACTCATGAATAATTAAACTCATTGGTCTTGAGTCTATCTAGACACATCCGAAGGCTAAAATCTTTACCGAAAAGTTTAAGTTGACATAATAAACAAAATATTGGCTAATTTGGACTCAAATTAAGATTGAGGAATGAATTTATTACAAAAAAATTAGTAACGATGAAATGGGTCGTTATATTGGTAAGGGAATATCTTTTTCAATACCAACTATCCTGGTGTGAATGGACGAGGCTTGACTTTCCTATTGAACACCTTGATTATTCTATTTTGATAGAGCTGACCATGACAGACTGCGTCCAATCTCTTTTCATAAATAAGCATCAACTATTTGATCCTGCTACGAACCTATTCTGCATCATCTAGACCAACCTTCGGGATGATTCTTAATGAAGGTATTTCAACTTCTGTAGGTATCACTACTTCTGAACCATAGTCTAACATATAGGGAGTTGCCTCAGTGGATATTCTAATCATGGTGCGATAGTTAAGCAAAGCATATGGCAGCTTCTCATGCCATTCCCTATTATCTTCCACTATTTTCCTCAAGATTCTTTTGATATTCTTGTTTGTAGCTTCAACTGCTCAATTCATTTTCGACCGATATGCCATGGAATTTTGATGAGAGATTTTAAACCTTTCGCAGATCTCTCTCGTCAAGTTGCTATTGATATTGGCCCCGTTATTTGTTATGATTGAATCTAGAATTCCAAACCGACAGACCAAGTTATTGCAAATAAAATTTGCTATGACTTTCTTAGCCACTGCCTTGTGTGTTAAAGCTTCAATCCATTTCGTGAAATAGTTTATAGCAACCAAGATAAAATGGTGTCCATTGAACGTATGAGGCTCTATGGGCCCAATAACATACATGCCCTAAGCAGCAAATAGATAAGGGGAACATATCACATTGAGTTTGTTTGGCAGAAACCGTATTAAATCCCTATGAACTTAATATTGGTGACATTTCTGCTCGTATCGGATGTTATCCCTCTCCATAGTCATCCAAAAGTATCCATCTCTCAAAAACTTTCTTGCAAGCATGAAACCATTCATATGAGGTGCACAAGTTCCTGCATGCTCCTCCAACAATCTTGTGGCTTCTGAGGCATTGACATGTCATAATAATCCCAAGTATGGAGTCCTTTTATATAAGGTTTCTCTATTGAGAAAGAAGTGATTCGCTATCCTCCTTAAATTCCTCTTCTGCTTGCTAGTAGTGCTCTCTGGATATTCTTCTACTTTGAGTAACCTCTTAATATCATAGTATCATGACTTTCCGTCTGGTTCTTCATCCATATGAAAATAGTATGCGTGCTGATCATGTATCTCTACCTTGATGGGATCGATATAATTTTTATCTGGATGTTGAATCATTAAAGATAATGCCGCCAAGGCATCGACAAACTCATTTTGAATTTAAGGGACATGCTTGAATTTAACCTTTGTGAATCTCTTACTCAACTCCTTCACACATTGCACATAAGGAAGGATTTTAATATTCTTGGTGGTCCATTCTCCTTGCACCTGATGAATCAAAAAATCTTAATCTCTTATCACCAAAAGCTCTTTGATGTTCATGTCTATGTCATCCTGAGTTAGAGAATGCAAGCCTCATGTTCTTCCATGTTATTCGTGCAAGGAAACCTAATCTTCACCGAGATCAGGTAATTTTGACCTATTTCTAAAACTTGAACTACTCCAATTCTGACTCCTTTAAAGTTTGATGCTCCATCGAAGAACATTCTCCATCCATCATACGACTTTGAGATGTCTTCTCCTATAAATAACACCTCTTCATCAGGAAATTAGGTCTTGAGTGGCCTGTAATCTTGATCCACTAGATTTTTTACGAGGTGATCAGCTAGAGCTTGTCCTTTAATGGCCTTTTGTGTCACGTACACAATATCAAACTTGCTCAAAATCTACTATTTCACCAATTTCCCAATAGGCATTGGTTTCTGAAAGATGTACTTGAGTGGATCCATTCTTAAAATCAAGTATGTGGTATACGCAGATAGATAGTGTCTCAGGTTTTGTGCAACCCAAGTCAATGTGCAACAAGTCTGCTCCAACAATGTATACCTTGCTTCATAAGATGTGAACTTCTTACTCAGGTAGTAAATTGGTTTTCCTTTCCTCCCTGCATCATCATGCTGCCCTAACACATATCCAAATGTATTATCTATGACAGATGGTACAACAACAATGGCATTCCCGATTTAGGTGAGACAAATACTGGTGGGTTTGACATTTACTCCTTGATTTTGTCAAAATCCTTTTGACATTCTTCAGTCTATCCAACGGCGGCATGTTTCTTCAATAACTTGAATATGGGTTCACAAATTATCATAGACTGGGCTATGAATCGACGAATGAAATTGAGTCTTCCCAAGAAACTAATTACATCCTTTTTTATCTTAGGAGGTGGAAAATCTTAGATCACCTTTATCTTGGATGGATCTAACTTTATACCTCTCCTAATAATAATGAATCCCAATAACTTTCCTACAGAGACTCCAAAGTCTCACTTGGCCGAATTTAACTTTAGATCATACCTTCATAGCCTTTTAAAGAACTTACATAATCATCCAGGTGGTCTGAACTCCTCTTAGATTTGATGATGATATCATCCACATACACCTTGATCTCTTTGTGAATTATATCATGGAAAAAGGTAGTCATGGCCCTCATGTAAGTTGCACCGGCATTCTTGAGTCCAAATGGCATTAACCTATAGTAGTATACTCCCCATGGATTGATGAATATTGTCTTCTCTGTGATATTTTCATCCATCGAGATTTGATGATATCCCGTAAAACAATCAACAAAAGACTATAACTCATGTTTTGCACAATTATCAGTGAGAATGTGAATGTTTGAGGGAGAAAAATCATCTTTCATACTAGCCTTATTGTGATCTCGATAATCTACGCATATCTTTATCTTCCTATCCTTCTTTAATACTGGCACGATATTGGCCAGCCGAGTAATATAAGTTGTGACCCTTACAGCGTTGGCTTCTATCTATTTGGTCACCTTCTTCTTGATTCTCAAACTCAAATCGAGTTTGAATTTCCTCATCTTTTGCTTCACCAACAGACATACGGGGTTGGTTGGTAGTCGATACGATATGATGTCAGTGCTCAAATCGGGCATGTTGTCGTAAGACCAAGCAAACACATCGATGTATTGCTTGAGCAGGCTTATCAATTCCTATTTCCTTTCACCCTCTAAGTGTATACTGACTTGCATTTCTTTTACCATTTCCTCATCACCCAAATTGATAACTTCAGTATCGTCCATATTAGGATTTTTTTGACTCTCAATTTTCTCGATCTCATATGGTAGGTTTTCAAGCAACATGCTCTCATTGTACTCTTTATAATCTTGCTCATCGTTTGTATTTTGCTCAACGGATTCGTTATATGTTAAAATCATGGAATGAGGATTTTTATTAATAGTTGTACTGAAAAGTATAAAAAATGAGTAAAGAGTAGGAAAATAAGTTTTAAAAATAAAGATTTTTATTAATAAAAGAACTGGCTTTGGTAAGAGACGAGTAGCAAAAAGAGCTTCGACATGATTCAAGCCTCAATTGATTATGCAAAACAAAATAATTTCAAAAGAGACTATAATGCTATACTACCAAGACTCCTATCGGAATAGGGATGTGCTGATGGTCCAATTCTGCAAGACTTCTCCAGGTTTAACATCACGGATGGTAAGCTTCTTGAAATCCATTTTTGGCTCTCCTTCAATCATGGCCACAAACAGGTTTGCTATTTTCTTTATGATGACTTCATCGACTACTTTCTGTAAAACTGGGACTTGGACTAGCACAAATATTGTCATTCCGAATTATTTACTGTAGACTCCTCCAAAAGTGGGCACATATCCAAGCCCTATAGTACCTCTTTGATGCTTTAGGTGGATTGGCTCAATTATACCATCAGCTTTTGGTCCTACTTCTATTTTGGGTTGATACCTATATTTCAACATTTCTGGTGCAACAATCTTTGGGACACATGACATTTTTACTTCAACTGGCTCTGTCTTTTCATCGATTCTTGTAGCTTGCATAATCTCCAGAGTATAAAAAGTGGCCCCATCTAACTCTTCAATGACTGGAATTGAATTGACAGAATAGATGAGATGGTTGAGCTACCCATGGATAGTAACTTATATGCGACCCCACTCAAAATTCACGCGCTGATGTAGAGTGGATGGAACGACTTTTTCCATGTGGACCTATGGCCTTCCCAGCAACAAGTTATAACTAGACGATACATCCATTACTTAAAATAAGATGGTAAATTCAGTCGGTCTTATCTGTAATGTAAAGTAGATTTCTCTGTTGACACTCCTTTGCAATCCATCAAAGGCTCTAACCTTTACCCAACTCTCCCTTATATCTTCTATGTTTATACCCAAATCCCTTAGAGTGGAGAATGGACAAATTTTACAACCTTAACCACCATCAATCAAAACCTTGTTCACAATCTTGTCATGATATCTAACTGCGATATGAAGTGTTTTGTTATGCGCAACCTCTTCTGACGGTAGCTCATCATCATAAAAAGAGACCTTATTTACTTCTATCACTTTTCTGATTGTTGTAACCAAAGTCTTATTTTTAGTCTCTTTCGGTATGCTAACCCCACATAACACTTCTATCAAAGCATTTTTATAGGCTTCATAACTCATAAGCAAGGACATAACGGATATGTGAGTCGGTGTCTTCTTGAGTTGTTCTTCAACCGAATAGTCCTTGGGTTGCATTTTCTTCTAAAATTCTGCAGCTTCAACATCAGTAATATTCCTCTTCGGGTTCTAATCTTTCTCGAGAACTCTTCAATTCAGTTTCTCTAGTGCGTAATGCCTTTCTTACCTGGTTATCCCCCTAGCCACAACAACGTCTATTATTTTGCCATTGGCATCAGCTCAATAATTCTATGGGACTACTTTAGTGTATAGTCGAGCCTCCCAGCAACTGTAGTGGTCACTACGACTTTTGGCAAGTAAGTTTGAATAGTTATACACTTCTTTAACTGTATTGTGATAAACGACTGTGATGGGGATATAATGGTGACTTTCTTTACATTCCATGCGCTCACAATATATTTTTTTAAGTCATATTCTTTCTCTATAGTAATCATGTTGACTATTCGATTTCCATGATTTCGCAAAGGGTTATTGTTCACTTTTAGAGTTGTGGCGGTGGACTTGATTACTCCCTTTCTTATTAGAGACTCAATCTAATTCTTCAAACTATAGCACTCTTCTGTGTCATGACCCTGGACTCCTGACTAATAAGCGCATCACTTGTTGCCATCAAAGTTTTGAGAGGTTGGATCAGGGGTTTTTCTTTGATTGGATGCAACAATCCTGTTGCTCTCAATATTTTAAATAGTTGGGACAAAGGTTCAGCAATTGGTGTATAGGTGCGGGTAATTCTGGCTTCAAGATTTGGATGTGGTCTTGGCGCATAGGCTGGTCTATTTTGGTGAGCTAGAGCTTTGACAGGGGCATATGGTCTTGGTGAATTTTGGTATGCTGGAGCCCGAGATGGATTATAATGCGATTAAATATTATAAACTGGGATATGTGCAATAATTTAGGGATTGTTAGGGTAACGGTAGGAAGAATTTCCAAGTTGGTAGTATAGTGTGACGGCTGAGACATCTTCCTTCTTTTTCTTATTACAATTAATGGAACCAGACTGTATGGCCTTACTTGCAGCTTGCAGTGCAGCCATAGATTGGATCTTCCCTTAATTGATGCCTTACTCTATGAAATCTCCCATCTTGATCAATTCTACAAACTTTTGGCCCATCATTGACATCATCTTGTAAAAATAAACACCTGTATAAGCTCGGATAAAATACTTAGAGATCTCACTTTCATCCAGTGGAGGTTGGATCCTAGAAGCCTCGGTTCTCCAATACCATGCATACTCTTAAAATGATTCTGATGACTTCTTCCGTATGTTGGCCAATAAGAACCTGTCTGGGGCAATCTTGATGTTAAACCTGAAATGGCTCTTAAAGTCTTCAGCTATTTCCTGTAAGTCTCACCACTTATGGGGAGGGGGGGAGAGGGAGGGGGTCTTGTCAGGTGTACCAAGTCAAAGCCTCTCTTGATAATCCCCGAATGAATAGCTTCATTCTCAACTTCTCATTTCTTCCTACGCCAACTAACTTATCATAATAGGCCCTCAGGTTTACATGCGGGTCACCCTTTCCATCAAACACATCGAACTTTGGTGGGTTGCACCCGACTAGATAGCAATATTCGAATAAATGCACAAATCATCATAGTCTAAGCTTTGAGTTTCTCTAATGACTTCCATGCTTCTGAATGCCTTCTTTAGGCTTTTGTACTGAGATGCTATCGACCTTCTTCATTTGATTGGATATCCTTTCCTAATCCCACATACCTATCAACCTTATATAGGACTTAACAGGGGCAGATATTGCAAAAGTAAGAACTTTGGTAGCATATACTGGTAGCACAGGTATCTCACAACTGATATATGCCTCGGGTATATGCTGTATTTTTGGATGGACTGGAACAATAAAGTTCTGAGCAGGAAATGAATAGCCAGGTACAGTCCCGACGGTGGGTTGAAGAGCAGACGGGGCCTGAGCATGCGGTATATTTGTTGGGTTAGCCGGGGCGACCGAGGGTAATCCAATATTTGGACCATGAAAATGAGTGGGAAAGCTAGCCACAGTAAGATTGGTTAGGTCCCGTATTTTGACGTAGCTCTTTCTTTAAGACTTTAATTTCTTGTGCCATGTTAGCCATTTACTCATCGTTCTAGGTGTCCGACAGCCTTTGAGAGCTTTCAGCGTCATCCACTGGTATCATCGTGGCCTTATCTTTGTTAGTCATTTTTTCTTTAGATCAAACATTATATTGAGATTCCACCAGTTTGCCATTTGACACAAATTAACTTTTTTTGTAGGGGATTAATAAACAAAAGGAAATAAATAAAAATAAAAAGGGAAACCATGTTAGTTTGGGAGATACAAAAAAATTTAGCAAGTATATAACACATATATATGCCAAGTTGGCGACATTCGAACGTGTCCTAAAATGGAGCCTCTTTTTGCCAGAGGTGGGACTACGATGCAAGTATGATTAATTGATCCAAAGTTTAAATCATTCTTAAATTCAGGATGAATATGCTTTGATTAATATTGGGGGGTGAGAAGCCCCGAGTCACAAAGAGGGAAAAGCATTGAATTAAGGATTACATCATGGTAGACATATTGTGGTAGAAATATTAACAAAGGTCATCAAGCAAAACCTTTTAGGGAAAACAAAAGATGAAAGACAAAAGTACAATCATCAGGGTAGGTCATGAAAGAGCTTTCAGAAATCAAGGATAGCAAATAGATCCTAAGGCCAGGTAGGGGATCATTGTAATCATCGTCTAGGTCATAGTAAGGTCCCGGGAGGTATTCTGAGGGCCTATCCGATTGTTATCCAAGAAAATCTGTGTCCTCTTTATAATTGAACCCTATCGATCCATACTCTTCTTCCTCGGGACCCTCTTTCATTTCTTCTATCAACTCTCCTTCTTGTTCTTCCATAAAAAATTTTTCCGGGTCCTCATCTAGATTTTCTTCCATTTTCTTCGAATTCATTGTCCACTATAGGGATAAGATGGTCCACTAATCCTAAGATTACATGTTGGTACATGGCGGTGGATATGGGCATGAGGTATAGCAATTGGTCCCAAATTTGATCTGCTCTATGAATATCTGCAATCCCCTGAAGTGATTCGTAGATGAGTCAGGCCAAAATTCCTCCTGACATATGCCATGTATAGTACTCTGAGGTGCAGTAGACTAAAAATTCCCCCCATCCATCGATCAAATTTTTGAGTCTTTCGATGGGTATTCTTCCCTCATAGTCTCCTTCTGATAACGCCATGTTCAACCACAAAGTAACATTCTGGATCATGCTGAACCGTCAGAGAACCCTCAATAGTGCATATGGCTAGATCCCTTTTAACCCAATCAATTCAAGGAAGTAAGAGTAATGCCTCCTCAGTATCACCTGACCATTGACCCATGGTATTCTCCACTGGATAAGGTTACCGATGAAGTGGCTCATGAAGAAGCGCCACCGATCCTCATCATTTGAAATGTCCCTCATAGTCAACTTAAGTATGTGGCTATGAATCTTGTTGCATCCTATCTCCCTGATGCCATTGTGCACGTTTCTATGATAAAAATATTCTAATGCCCATACTTGAAACATTAGATTGCAACCCCAGAAGAAATAGTACCCTCTAGAGCATGCAGACAGTGATAAAAAAAATCATTGAAAGTAGGTGAATATTGATTCGATTCTCTCTCATTAGGAATACCATAATACCCAGGAATGCTACATTGAAAATAATTGTTCAGTGCCTCTCTAGTCGATCCTAGAAAAGAAGAATATACTTTGAAATCGATTATAGCTTTCCCTTCGACCAAACCTCTCAAAAAGATATCCCAGGATTACACAACCTTCCTCGACCATTCTCAAACCTATGCCAACTCTTAATATTATCGAGCAAAGAAAAACGCTCCCTGAAGTAGTGAGTGGGGCCAAATGCACTAGCCCCATCAATGGGAAGTTAGCCATCTGACTAATTTCTTCCAAGGTAGGTGTAATCTCGGAGTCTATGAACCTGAAACTGACTGTGGTCAGATCTCAAAATTCGAACAGCAATTGGATGAGTAGCTCGTCCTTCCTTAGCTCCATTAGATCAGTTAGTGATCCCAAATGTGCCAGCACTTCCTCCCTGTGAGCTACCCAGATGTTCCCCCCACTAATGTCTCAGGACCCGTGGAACATCGAACATCATTTGAATATTAGCTAGATTCTGATTGATTTCCATCTGTGTAAAGAAAAGGTAGGGTAAGTTTAATGCCGAATCTATTACGTCTTTACATTTGGATCAATTAGTCATTTCCACACATATAGTGTCGTTGGGTTCGTGAAGAATCCATTGACACAAAGGGTCGCTTCAAAACTATAGAGACGATGCCTTGCACCGTCCACCTAAGGTGTATGCAATATGACCTATTTCTAGAGTAGGATTTTTCCCTAAATGTTAAGAGTAGAATTGAACTACTGTGAAATGGTACACTAACCTAATTTTACCAGCTCTGGAACTAAGGAATCCAAAGAAGGTTCGAAGTAGTGCAGTACACTCCTCGCGTGTTCAGTGTGTGAATTGTGTACGACCAATACTCGATAGGAGAAGTGCAAGTGATAAAGCAGTAACAAGTAGTTTTATTCAAACAAATAAGGAATGCAAGTTTGGATTTGGCTTGCGTCCTTTCACACAAAGCATGATATTAAGACACGTAAAGCAAATAACATAATAAGAGCATGGAAATCCTAAACTAAGCATGTTAAGGTTAAAACCTAAGTTCAGAAAGCGTTGGATTATCCCAAGCAGAGTCGCCATGCTGTCACGCCCTATTTTGAATCGATCAAAATAGCACACGACGTGTGGTGGCGAGTGTCGTGACTCTTGGGTTTTCAAAATTTATTTTTTAGAGTCGCCACCTAACTTTTTGAGAAAATTAGGAAAAAAACATTTTTTATTATTGAAAACTCTGTTTTGGCCTTTCAAAAACTTTTTGAGATTTTTGAGTAAGGATTTTCGTTACTCGAGGGGAAAGTGTTAGGCACCTCTCATAGCCTATCCGAAGATAGTCCTTACACATAATTTAGGAAAATACCTAAAAAAAAATTTCATTTTGTTATTTGCAAAATGGTGATAAAAAATCCTTCATTAAATATTTTCTCATTATTATTTAAAGGAAAATTTAAGGTATGGTGAACATGATGCTACCATGCATAAGGAAGTAAAGCAATTATCGTAAAAATATACATGCATTTTAAGTATGAAAATGATGATAATATAATTTCTCTATATTAGAAGATTAAAAGTCATAGTTCTATAAGGAAATTTGAAAATATATGTGAATTTAAATGTTTGCCTATAATTATTTATGAAGTAAACAAAGTATTTTATAGCATGAGAGTTTATTTACGAAATATACTTTCAAGAGTATGAAAAATAGGTGCCGAATTATGGATATATCAGAATTATGTAAAACAACAACAACAACAACAGCGATAACAACAACAATAATAATAACAATAATAGTAACTAATAGTACTAATGATAGCAATCAAAATAGTAGTAATACTAATATCAACGACGTTTAAAAATGATGATAATTATGATGCAAATAATAAGATAGTAACATGAACAATAATAGTGATGAAAATAATTTTATAGTAGCGTCGAAAATAGTGTACCTAGTACGTGGTAGCGGATAAACATATATACCTCGCATTTCTATCCCCTTTGAGGTTTGAAAAACTCTAATAGCGTTTGTAAAAAAAAATATAGCATAACATGTTAGCATTATTCATTAACAAGTTAAAATTGGTGATTTGAATCTAAAATTTGCGACCCACTTCCTACCACTTTAATTCTGAAAATTCATTTTTTATTTTAAAACAAAGGTAGAAATTTTCACGTACATTTTGTTAGTAAGTCTTTTTTTAAGTAAGATAACTAACGAAAAACTTGACAAAAATGTAAGATTTGCTAGTCTTTTGAAGAAAATTTGCTTCTATGAACTAATTATTTAAGCGTTAATCGCAACAATATGATAACGATATCTCATTTAAATGATCAACACATAATAAATAAATTATAAAGCAATAAATTAATAAAGTTATCTCAAACAAAATTAATAACGAACATAAGGTTAGTTGTCATTCTAAAGAAAGAAAGAAAAGTATAGTATAATATGAATAAGTTAACAGAGAACGGTTAAAGGGGGTAATAGACTCCATTTCAGAGTTTGAACTTCTAATTGTTAATCCGGGGCTCTTGCTATCCTAGTAGCGACTGACCCAATGTTGGGTGAAAATGAATTCCGTTGTGGAACTCCAACTCCTGATTTTACATGTAACCAAAAAGATAAGGATTAGTAACTAATAAATAGAAATGCATAAAGGATCCTAGCTAATAACAGGGCGTATGATGCATATAAAACCAATTATCATGGCAAAATACGATTAACATACCACTATCAAATGCGCAAAAATAATGAAATGCTTTGAACCTAGTAAAATCTTTTATGCGAAAAACTCCTTTCCTTTAAAAAAGTTAATAATTGACCCACTGAGATTACTTTGGCTTAGACTCAAATTGGGAAAAACATAACATGATCGCACACACGCACACAAATCTCTAATGGTAAAGAAAGGTCACCCTTAAATTTATAATGTAAGCTTAAAGGTGCGGATGCAGTATCTTTTCGTCCCTTTATTATTTACTTTTAGGAAAATCAATTATTTCGATTGTGGCTTAAACAAAATTCAAAATAAATCCGCAACTTTTCATAACCAATAACTAAAAATTTTGGGATCTTTGGATTAGAAAGAATTAGAAAATCGGATTAATTTGTCGTTGAAGTGTAACAATTGATATTTTGAAGACGCAACTGATACGGTTGGTGGATACGGTGTGGCGGGTCGATGATGTGGACATAGATATTGGACTGGGTTTTCGGTCAATTTTAGGCTTCTTGGCTGAAATTTGTAAATAAAATTGGATTTAGATGAAATAAAAAATAAAAATGGATTATTGTTGGCTCGAATACTCTTTTTATACTGAAATTAATTTTATACGTGCCCGATTTACTGATTTCATAACTTAATATTTATAATTTTTGTCAAAATATGTATATTCCCACCATACCCAGGATATTCCCACCAAGTGGAGTTTGGGGAGGGTAAGTGTACGTAGTCCATACCACTACCTCAAAAATGTATATATATAAATATGTATATATAATTTATATATAAGAATTAAATAAAAAATATATGTATATTATATTAATAAGTGTGTGTTCATTTAATAATATATTGACAATAATATATATGTATATATATATATATGCATATGTATATGTATATGTATATAAGAATGTATATGTAGTCACAAAGTATCGACTGAAAAATACAATTTGAAAAAAAAATGTGAATGCGACCACCAATTTTTTTTTTTAGATTTTGATGCTAAAATATTTAATTATATTAGAATATTATACAAAATTATATGAAAATAAACGCTCTTTTTATTCTTTTCAAACTTTGTAAAAATAGAAATAAAAAAATGTATTTTATTTTTTATTTTATTTTAATTTTTGAAAAATTATTTAGTCCCAAGAAACATTGGTCAAATAATTAAAGGAAAAAGAGAGAGACAAAATTAGGTGTCAACAACCTCCTCTGTCCCTTCTGAGGATAATGTGGACGGAGCTCATCCAACTCCAGGATTTCAGACTTGGTCGAGGGTCACTATTTTTTATTGCCCTGAGGGAGCTCTACCGATTCCCTTATCTCTACTCAAGCACCTCGAGCCGATGTGTCTAATGTTAAGTTTTGCCAGTCGATTCATTTTCTCACCCAGTTGGTGGCCTCTCAGAATGAGCGTGTTGCTTCTGTTACTCCAACATCTGAGGACACTAGGGTTTGAAAATTTATGAGGTTGAGTACTCTTATTTTCACTATTTCTAAGTTAAGGAAGATCCTCAAAACTTTATTAATGATATGGAAAAGATCATTCATGTCATCCATGCCACTAATATGGAGGGTGTGGAGTTTGCAACTTATTAATTAAAGGATGTAGCATACCAATGGTATGAGGAGTGAGACTAGTCTAGGGGTGATGATGCTAAGTTCGCATTGTGGGATGATTTTTCTAGTGCTTTCCTTGACCGTTTCTTTCCTCAGGAGTTGAGGGAGGCAAAGGCCAAGAAATATATGAATTTAAAGTAAGGCATGATGTCAGTAAAGGAGTATGCATTGAAATTTTATCAGTTGTCGCATTATGCTCCTAAATTAGTGTCGAGCATGAGGGCTAGAATGAGAAAGTTTTCTTCGGGGTTATCCTGTGTGTTGATCTTAGAGAGCAAGGCTGCCTTTTTAAATAAGGATATGGACATCTCTAGACTTATGGTATATATGCAACAAATGGAAAAAGAAAAGAAGAAGTAAATGAAGATGAGTGAGAGGCGGAATAAGAAGTTTTATTATTCGAATCAGGATGGAGGTTAGCACTAGGGTAGTAGAGATGGTGGAAAGTGTTCTTAGAAAAAGTGGGGCAATTTTGGTTCCTACTCTATGGCTAGTTCTTCTTATCTGAAGTCGTTAGGTGACCGTCATTCTAAGTATGATAGTGGGTTTAGAGCACCAGGAGCCTATTCGCAGGCTAGTGGGGTTTAGTCAGCTTCATCATATCCTTCTTGTAGATTTTGTGGTCACATTCATCGTGGGCTTTGCGGGGAAGGGAGGAATCAATACTTTAAATATTGTCAAATGGTCATCTGCAGAAGGATTGTCCTTTTAAGTTTGTTTCTGTGATGAATAATATTCCTGTCACTACTTTATTTGCTCCTACACTGAAGGGTGCTATATCTGCTTCCAGCTTTGGCACTGGTCAAAATTATTTTTATGCTATTGTTACTCGCCAGTATTCTAAGGCATCCCCCGATGTTGTTACTGATATGCTTAAACTTATTTCACGTGATGTATATTGTCTACTTTATCCTAGGTCTACTCTCTCTTATATGACCCCTTATGTGGATATTCATTTTGGTTTTGATCTTGAGTATATTCCAGATCCTTTCTTTGCATCTACCCCGACGGTGAATCCATTGTGGCTAGAAGAGTCTATAGGGGTTGTGTGATGTCAGTACATAATAGAGAGACCTTGGTAGATCTGATAGTATTGGATATATTAGATATTGATGTGATTTTAGGGATGGATTTGATTGCATTCGTGCTATGCGACTCTTGATTATCAGGCTCGAAGGGTCAGTTTCTATTTTTTGAATGAGCTATTAATAGAATGGGAAGGTAGTTCTCTAGTGCTAGAGGGAGGGTTTATTTCGTATCTTAGAGCCCAAAAATTGGTTTCAAAAGGATTCCTCTATCACTTACTGCATGTTAAGGATTCTAGATCTGAAGGTCCTTTTTTGCAGACTGTCCCTGTGTTCTGTGAATTCCTTGAGGTGTTTCCCGATGATCTTCTTGGTGTACCTCCCAATAGGGAAATTGATTTTGGGATTGATCTTCTTCTAGACAATCGCCCTATTATTATCTCTCCTTATAAGATGGCTCCGGCTGAGTTGAAAAAAATCAAGGGATAGTTGAAAGATCTTCTTGATCCACCCTAGTATGTCTCCGTGGGGTGCTCCTATACCCTTTGTGTGTAAGAAATATCATTCCCTTCAGATGTGTATTAATTACCGTCAACTGAATAAAGTAATTATAAAGAATAAGTATCCACTTCTGAGGATTGATGATCTCCTTGATCAGCTTCAGGGTGCTAAATTCTTTTCCAAGATTAATCTTCGATCTGGGTAGCATCAGTTGAAGATTAAGGAGGCAGATATACCTAAGCTGGCTTTTAGGACTCGGTATGGTCACTTTGAGTTTTTAGTGATGTCCTTTTATTTGACCAATGCTCCTTCCGCGTTTATGGATCTTATGAATCGGTTTTTCCTTTAGCTTTTAGACTTATTTGTCATTGTCTTTATCGATGATATTTTGGTGTATTCCAAAAGTAAGGCAGACCATGTCGATCACCTCCTCCTTGTGTTATAGACCCTAAAGGATCCTCATTTGTATGCAAAGTTCTCTAAGTATGAGTTCTGGCTGAATATTATAACATATTTAGGTCATGTTATTTCCAGTGAAGATACTATGGTAGATCTACAGAAGGTTCCATGATTTAATAAGTGGCATAGACCCACGACTCCATCTGATATTTGGAGCTTCTTGGGTTTAGTCGACTATTTTAGAAGGTTTCTAGAAATTTTCTCTTCTATTATTGTCCCATTGACTAAATTGACTCAGAAAAAGGTGAAATTTTTATGGTCTAATGTTTGTAAGTGTAGTTTTGAGAAACTAAAGGAGAAGTTGACTCTAAAGGCACTGATGGTTTTGTTGCCTATTGTAATGTGTCCCGAGTGGGACTGGGTTATGTATTGATGTAGTGTGGTAAGGTAGATGCTTATTACTCTAGACAATAGAGAGTTCATGAGAAGAATTATCCGATCCATGATTTGGAATTGTTAGCTGTGGTGCTTGCATTTAAAACTGGTGGCACTATTTGTATGGGGTCCATGTTGATATTTATTCTGATCATAAGATCCTACAATACATATTCATCCAGAAGGAATTGACTCTTAGGAAAAGGAGGTGGCTTAATTTGCTATAGGACTATGACATGAGTCTCCACATCATCCAGGTAAAGATAATGTGGTTGTTGATTCTCTTAGCAGGTTGTCTATAGAAATCTTATCTCATGTGGATGAGAAAAAATGGAATTTGGTGAAGGATATTCACCGTTTGGCTAATCTCGGAGTTCGTCTCTTAGATTTCGAGGATTGTGGTATGATTATTCAAGAGGTGGTGAAGTCATCTCTTGGTATTGTAGTAAAGGAGAAGCAAGTGTTGGATCCTATCTTGATGCACATCTAGAATGATGTAGGTACGCAAAAATTAGTAGTTTTTGAGATTGGTGGTGATGGTATCTTCAGGTACCAAGGCAGATGGTGTGCTCTCGGTGTTGATGGGTTGCAAGGAAGAATTTTGGCTGAAGCTCATGAGTCATATTATACTATTTATCTTGGTTCGACGAAGATGTAGCATAATATTATAAAGATTTATGGGTGGAATAATATGAAGTGGGATGTGGCCAATTTGGCAGCTAAGTGCATTATGTGCCAGCAAGTGAAGATAGAGTACTTGAGGCCTAGTAGGTTGATTCAAGAGATTGAACTGCTAGTGCGGAAATGAGATATAATTATGAATTTTGTTACTGGTCCTCCACGGTCTTACCAACAATTTGATTTAATTTGGGTCATCGTGGATAGGATGACTACGTCAGTTCATTTCTTGCCAGTAAGAACAAATTTCTCTTCTGAAGATTATGCCAAGTTGTTCATTGGGGAGATCATGAAATTTCATAATACTCTAGTTTCCATCATATCTGATCGGGGTACTCAATTCTCATCTTATTTTTGGAGGTCGTTCTAGCAAGGTTTAGGGACTAAAGTGACCTTTAGTAATGCTTTCCACTTGAAGATAGATGGGTAAGTGGAAGGGACAATTCATATCTTGAAGGATATACTTCAGGCTTGTGTGTTTGATTATGGTGGTGGTTGGGTTGACCACTTGTCTCTCATAGAATTTTCCTACAATAACAACTAACGCTCTAGCATTGGTATGGCTCCATTTGAGGCCTTATATGGTAGGAGGTTTAGGTCTCCTATTGGGTGGTTTGAGGTTTGTGAAAATAAATTGTTTTGCCCCGATTTAATTCACCAAGCCATGGAGAAGGAGAAGGTGATTCAAGATAGACTTAAGGCCGCCAACCAAAGTCGCCAAAAGTCCTATACGAATGGAGGTAAAAGAAGTTTGAATTCAATATTGGTGATTGGGTATACTTAAAGGTGTCTCCCATAAAGGGGGTGATGTGGTTTAGTAAGGAGGGGAAGATCAGTCCCTATTATGTCAGTCCTTACTTAGTTTTGAAGAAAGTTGGTAATACTGCCTATAAATTCGATTTGCCTTCTAGTTTGAGCTCCATGCATCCGGTGTTTCATGTTTCGATGTTGAGGAAGTGCATGGGTGATCCTTCTATAGTTGTTCCTTTGGATGAGGTTGATATTTTGGATTCCTTATCTTACGAGGAGACCCTGATTGAGATTTTGGATTGTCAAGTTCGTCAATTGCTGACGAAGGACATGGCTTCTGTAAAGGTTCTTTGGAGGAACCAAAAGGTTGAAGAAACTACTTGGGAAGCCGAGGTGGACATGAAGTCCAAGTATCCATTCTTGTTTTTCATTTTGGATAATCGTGCTTAAGGTATGTGTATTCCTTAACATCTTTGTTTTCTATCTTGTTAAAGGAAAGAGTGATTTCCTAGCATCATTGTTTTTTGTCATTGTCAAAGGTAAGAGTAAGGATATGTGAAGTAAAATCGTGCCAATAAATGCCTTATCCTATCATCCGAGGATGAATAATCCTAAAGGGGGAGTATGTAATGCCCCAATTTTTTAGTCTTCAAAATTTTTTTGAGTCCAAAACTTTCTGCAGTGGAAACGACTCATCTGACGAGTCGTAACGTGTCTTGATGTGTCAGGTAACCCAAGTAGTAAGGTTTCCAGTGAATGGAGCTTGAATTTCTATCTTGGATATGACAAGGGATATGAGTCATAAGGACTTGTTACGAGCCGTTAGATAAAATCGTAGGATGTACAATGCTTACCGAATTAGGTTCTGTGTTGACTATGACTAGACCCTACGAGTCATAGGGTCTCATTAACAAGTGGTATCTGTTGATTCGTAGGGTCAACAGTGTGTGAGGGTCCTAGAGACTATCTTGGTTATGATTCATGGTGAAGAGTCGTAAAGAGTGGCTACGTTTCACTAACTGACCCTTAGTCAAGGGAGACACTTTTCCAATTTTTAAGTTAAGGGCATTCTGGACATTTTTCCTCTTATCCAAATTAACACCCATATGTTATAACTCCTTTAGGGTGTCACTAGCACTTATAAACAATCTAATAAACTTCTTAAACACTCTAAAAGGCTCTCTAAATTCCCTCAAGAAAAGCTAGAGTTTCATCAAGTTGGTTATCTAAGGGCTCAAGGGTCGATTTCTCTCCAAATTTCTTGGTGTTTAAGGCATATTACTCTTCCTTCATTGTTAATTTGTTAAAAACATACATTTTAAAGTATTGTTTGCAAGATTCTTCTGTTGGTTTTGAAACAACAGCTGGGGTTTTTGAATGTGTATGAATTTAATAATGTTTCTCATGGTTTATTTATGATTTTCATGCTTTAATTATGTCTTTAAACCTGTGGGTGCATGGGTACGGTGAATGGACAGGGGAATTGTGATTTTCTCAAACTTGTGACTTTTGAAGTTGTTATAACCCCCAACCCCATAATGTGAAACTGGTTTTTAATTATGAGAAATGTGGGGATTGGTAAAATTGAACTAGTCTTGAACTATTGCATGATATAAAGAGATATTTGAAACACAATAGTCTGATTTAATGGACAAAGGGAGTCGGTGTTCCCCTATATTGTATTAATGAACAAATAAGAATTGTTTTCCTCAAGATAATAGAAATTATATTGGCATGTTGTTATTACCTTGAAAATGTAGTTGGTATGATGATACCAACGATGTATACATTATTGTGGAATATGGTTCAAAGAATACGAATGTGTGATACTTATTTTAATTGAACTCTAATAAGGGTTGTGTGGCTGAGTCATGAAAGTGGAGGTCCGAGTGATCAATATTGGAAATTGCATTTGTCAATACGGGGGTCAAAGTTACCAGGGAGGTTCGAGTCCTCCTCATTATTATTTCATGATTTAGGAGGTTTGAGTCCCCCGTAAATCATTACATGATTGGGTACTTAAGTCACCTTAGTATATGATTGGGAAGTTCGAGTCCCCCATTCATATATATAAGATTATTCTCTGATTCGTGCGGCTACAAGCACTGGGGCCCGACCAGGGGGTACAGATGGGGCCTATATAGCCCGTGGGTACATGTTATGACGGTTAAGCTACATAATCCAGGCTAAATTTTTGAAATGCCTATTAAGACTTATTCTCTATCCCGGCATGTGATCTATATATATGTATATGCATTGGATTATGTGCATTGGTTTTGAATGATTTTAAACAGTTGATCATGTCATTATATTATCCTTATCCGTGAGTTATATGCTAGCCTTCACCCAGCTAACCATCTTTGAATGTTGTATCCCCACGTAATGCAAGAATTGGTCGTTCATCTACTTCTCCTACTCAGTGATTAGGATTCGAGATCATTTCGTGAGTTGCCTTTGAAGTGGTGAGCTTCCATACATTAGAATACTATATTTCATATTTTGGTCTCTTATGTCTCAGACCGTTTAGACTTGTTTGGCTCTAATCAAGGTATGTCTTGACACTTTAGTGATATTCAGTTTTGGACCATTGTTAAAAGGCTTTGTTTGGATTACTGTGGATATTGGGAGGTGTTGGTCGGTTATCAGTCTTCGTTTATAGGCATGCATTAAATTTTTCTTAAGCTATTGCACGCTATCTTGTTATATGTTTGAAAGTCATCCGACCTAGGAATATGATGTGTTTGGATGGTTAGGTGTAAGGGGTGATCTCCAACCTACGTGGAACCTAAGATATCCATCATGACTAGGCCTTTCTTCGAGTCATGACAATGCAGCGGACCTCCAACATCACCCCAGGGGTTGCGCTGCGAGTGTCCTGGTCTAGGATTAGGGTCGTACCATGAACCCCCTTCCCATTCATCAAATTGCTCCGTTGTTAATATATTTTAAGGGCGTGGATGTCTTTTCACATGTTTAGGTCATTCCCAATCCCTTTATGGACATACATAGGGTCTTCAAAACGATTAGAAATTATCAAACAGGTGTTTAATCTCCCTTCCCTTGTTAGTTAACAAATATTTTCTCCTCAACGCTATCAAGGGATAAGGAAATAGGGTTCCTCTCCAGAATTCACCTTCTAAAGCTTCAGGAAGTCAAGAAATTCAGGTATGTTGTTTGAACAAGGATACTCTTTCATCCTTGTGCCCAAAAGTGTGGTTTTTGTTTAATTTTGAAGAAAGCAATTTTCTAGGGTTGATTCCCATTTTCCTATGTTTTGAAATATTGATGTCTAATCATGAATAGAACATTATTTTGCATATAATTACATGTTACATACGTTTTGAATCCATGAAAGTGATCTTGATTGTTGAGTTTGATGACTTCATAAGATAAATTTCATTATTTTGACAAAAAGCTTGATAAGTTTATTACAGATTTCAATTTGAGCATTTAGTTTGATATTTTGATATGAAGTTTCTATGAGATGATGAATGATTTCAAGTTTAAGCAAAGCAACTGAGTTTACAAGAAGTTTAAGCTTATGATGACGTTCAAGCAACACCTCATTTTAGATTATGGCACGATCGTTGTACAGATATACTAACCCAACTAAGGTTGGGGTTGAATCCCAAAAGAACGTGTGGCTTTGCAGATTTGAGTAGTTGTAGTCAATGGAAAGAACAAGAAAAGTAAGTGAAGGGTTTTTTTTTGTAGTAATGTTGAACAAAAAATAGTATTAACTTGCTTGAAATCAGTCGTAAGTGAACACTAGGATTGTGTTCCCCCTGGCTTCTCAACTCCGTAGGCTTATCATGCGTTATTGAAACAATCCAATACCTTGCATGCAAAATCGATAAGTTATATACCGACGACAGTCTTTTGGACGAGTAGAAGGATTTCACCCTTTACCTTTTGAGCCTCAGGGAGTGCACTAATAACCTTTATCTTAATCCCAGTTAACTAGTACCTTTTGAGTATCTAGTTATTAGATAAAACCTAACCATCTTACGTAGATAGGACCAATAGTTAAACTCCAAATTATAGTTGTCTTTATCTTTTTCTAGTCACTACTCCTCTTTTGGTGTAAGTAGCAATATCTAGGCGGAATCCTAATGTGCGCGCCCATTAAAAAATCAATCATAACAAAGATAAAGAAATTTATGCCATGGGTATTGGTTCAGATCAATAATCGCACTCCCCTACCTTGACAATTCACTAGGGTATCCACAATCCTAGCTATGAATTTCAGTCGCTCAAGATTGTGAAGAAATCAATAACATTCATAATAGAAAGCATAGATGAAATCACAATGATAAGATGAATAAAAACCCACAACAGTAAATTGAATAATCAATAAAAGTCAATACAAGAAAATCCCAAGATCAAAGACGAATCTGGAATCAACATATATTTTTTAGTGTTAAAAGTGCGTAACTTCTACTAAAAAGTACATAAGAGGTATTTATAGTATATGAGAAAATCCTAAAAACAAAGCCCAAATGAAATTGGAGAAAATTGAGTCGGTAGCCACTTGCTCTCTGTACATGTAATCTGGCACATGAACAGGTAGTACCTACGGTTTAGCATAGGGCGCAGGTGCAGGCCTCAAGTTACGAATGGAAAAAGTCCTGCAAGTCAGCTCTCAAGATTTTGGTTTTCTGGAACCTGCTTTGTCTATATGTGGTCCGTAGGTTGACTTAGTAAGTGTCAGGAGTCAGTTTTTCAACTCTTTAACTCTCAAACATGAATTGATCACGATCAAGCTGAAAAACATTCCAAACATCCATATTCGCTCCAAAAGTAACCAAAAACACCTTTTTCACAAAATTAGCATCCAAAACATGATTTTCTGTAAAACATACCCAAAACAGATCATATATAACAAAAAGGCCTCAGAAAGTTGGATATTTTCCTTGTTTTAAGCATCAAAAGTGCTATATTTCTATAGCACATCAACATCCTCAACTTAGAATATTTGTATGTCCTCGGGAAAAAAAATGCAACAAAACAAAAACGACGCTTAACTAGGAGAATCTAAGTTATTTAAGGCAGTCAGTCATCATATTAAGTTCAAATCACAACATTCTCTCTTATATTTCTTTTCAAAGTTAACTGTGTATGAATATAAAGCACAACAATGTGGAACATTTGGATCAAGTTATGAAAATTACATTAGCAATAGATAACCATTCATATGTACAAATTACACTACCTGAAACAAGCAAATAGCTAGCAATATGACTCAAGTTCTCTCACAACAAAGATGTCCCACTTGCTCATCTGAAATCATGCATGTCAATACAGGGACAGTCAAGAGACACTCATACTCAACAAAGAAGTTTCAATCAGTGTGTGTCAAATACCATAAGCTTGCCCTTATTTTCTTTACCTTAGCATTCAGATAGTCAAGTTAGGATCACTATAGGACTTTTCTTGGCTTATAATGTAGACTTGGGGCTGGTTTGATATATATGGACATTTAAAGTGACTAAGCCTCCTTGACACTATACTAACTTTGGGATCTCACTTACTAACCAATTTTCTTTTTATTCCACCCTTATTTCTCCCTTTTATTCTTTTATTGTACATTCAGGTTGGTTGTGGTATTTTATTCTTTCATTTTCACTTTTTCACAATTTTCTCTTTTCTTTTCTTTCCTACCACACCCATCCCTACTAAAATTTTCTCTTATTTTACCCTTCTTCATACCCATTTTACACTGCACACCCCTATGATAGCCACTCTCAACTTAGATATTTTGCCTGTGTTGAAATGCACAATGTCCAAGAAGGACCTAGGCCAAAACAGGTAAATTGTAATACAAATTAGAAGGTGAGTGGTGAAAAAAAGAAAAATATGCTTCTAAGGCTCAAAGTAGGGATCAAGGGATATAATTTACACATGGAAGGTCATTTAGACTAAAAGTGGACTAAAATAAGAAAAACAACCTATGATCCTTTCCTAACCGACTATCCTTCAACCTAGACAAGACTAACTAGGCAAGTTCTAAATTTGACATACAAAGGGAACTAGGTATATCTCACGCACACATAGCACAGAATAAATATCACCAACTACTACCTATCCATTTCATGTAATTGTTAGCAAATGGTTATCATGTCTCTAATCCTAATGCCAAATAAGATGGTAAAATGGCTCGATGGATCCTTGTACTATGTCCATTTTGTAATGAGGATGCTCCAACTTACATGTTTGTCATTTGGACCCTTAAACCCATTAAAAAGCAATATTCCAAAAACTATTTTAGTGTGTGTAACACACTCACCCCACATCAGCTACCACGTCAGTTTTCATATCACTTTCAGGTATTACATTAAATTCCATGTCATTTTTAAAATGCTACATAAGAAATTAAATATTAAAATAAATTTAATTAAATAATTTATTTTATAAATTATAGAAAAATTAAATAATTATATTTTATTTTTGCTTACAAATTAAACATCAAATTCATTCCAAATAATAAAAATTCTTCTCCAACTAATTTAAATTTTTAACTATAAATTATAAATACAAACATATTGAATTTTCAATTTTTAAATTTGAATATATTTTTAAAAAATTCACAAAAACTTTAAGTTTTTTCAAGATTATTCATGAAATTCACTAATTTTTCAGTATCCACTATCACCCACTTTCAATTCAAATTTAAATTTTAATTCCTAAAAATATGAAAAAAAATTCAAATTTAAATTTTAATTCAAAAAAATGAAAAGATTTGAATTGAGAGAAAAAATTAAAAAAAAAAATAAAAAGTCAGTCAAGGTTTTTTTGGTTTGGGGGGTTGGTACATTGTAGGGTGGGGGGTGGCTACTGTGAAGAAAGGGAGTTGAAGAGGGTTATAGGAGGGTGGGGGCTGGTACATTAGGAGTAGGGGTGGCTAGTGAGAAGGAAGGGTATGGGGAAGTATTATAGGTGGTGTTGGGGGTGCTGGACAAGGATTGGGAGAGCTGGATGGGGCTGAGGGGGGTGAGAGTGCTGGAAGGGGCTGTGGGTGGGGTAGGAGATGCTGGACAGGGCTTGGGTGGAGAGGGGGTGCTGTATTGGGGTGAGGGTAGGGTGGGGGTACTGGATGGCGGAAGGATGGGGTGGGGGGTGCTAAACGGTGGTAGGAGGTGGGGTTGAGGGTGTTGGACGGGGGTGAGGGGTGGGGTGACCTTTTTTAATTCTTTTTTTAATTTATTATTTTTAAATTTTTAAAAATATTTTTAAATTAAAAAGTTGGAAAAAAGGTTAACTGCCTTTTTTTTTAATATAAATATATTGCTTCACTCGCTCATACACGCATGACTACATGCGTCATATCCCAGTCAGCAATTTTAATGCCACATAGATTTGGTCAACGGTCAAAGGGCTTAATATATTGAGTTTTATTAAATTAAGGGATTCAAATGATAAACATGTAAGTGAGAGTATCCACATTACAAAACGGATATAGTACAAGGGTCCATCGAGCCATTTTGCCTAATAAGATCACAAAGTTCACACATATATACATCAACATAGTTCTAAACACAAAAAATTTTGGAGAGGTATCTAATTAATCAAAACATGACTACTGCCCTAAATACTTAAAAATCTACTAATTACACAAACACAGCATAAAACAAAGAGAAACATAATACTACACATAATTATCCAAGACATGCTGGTTCTACAACCATACTGTGGCCAATAGGAAAAGAAGCACTACAATAAAAACCCGCGGAGGCATGGTATGCTAACCCCCAACTAAAAAATTGTGCATGATCCTCAATGCGCTAAAACAAAGCAAAACATAGGAAAGTGAGAACATACTTGGGATACACTAGGCGCCCAAGTTAGGAGCATCCCCAGATGGAGGCATATCAGTGGGTGGAGGTGATAGTGGTGGCGGTTCACTACTAGTGGATGCACCCTCTACTATAGATGAATGCCTCTGCCTATCGACGAATGCAGTCACTAAAGAATCATGCATGACCTTTTTAAGGGCCTCCTCCTTTGTCATATCAGGATCCTGCAAGTCATCTAAGTGACCTCTCTTGGTCCTAACAGTTAGGACCTCTTCAATATCCTCTGCAAAGAAATCAAAGTACCAGTGTATATGGAGGTGATATCTGGACCATAGGAAAATAATCAAGGGAGTAGCTACTACATGACTCTCTATAAGAGAGTGTACCTCTGCTCGTAGGATATTAAAATCCTCCCTTATCTGAACTAGATCTAGCATACCTGTCTCTGTATATCAGGATATAACCCTTCTCTCTAGCTTATTGAACCATATTAGAAAATAAACACACAGATCTGACAGTATAGCTCTCTATGTAGCCTCTCATCTAGCCTCGGCCTACTAAAATTTGATTCATCATCTACCTGAAGAGGATAGTCATCTCAGTCTTGAGAACCTTCAACCAAGCAACTGTGACCCTCTAGCCATCTACTAAGCTCTGCAAAACTCATTGGATACAGTAATCATACCTGTTGCAAGAGCTATAGTGGATGGACGTGCAGGCTCTGTTAATACACCAATCGGCTCTGAGGTTGAAGCCAGGGATAAAGAAGTAACATGTTTCCCCTGGCCTTGTGTACTCAAATTTGGAGTATCTCCCTGCTCTCCTTTCTCTATGTCAATACCAATACCTGCATCATCTGTATATACCTCATCGGGCTCTACAAAAACTATTGGGACCTCAAACTAGGCCTGTTGTAGTAGCCTACTGTGTCGATTTCCTAGAAGTTCCTGAAAGTGCTAAACCTTTCATGGTCCTCATCTGTGCATTCGCGGCCGCAAGTACCCTCTCGTCAATACCTGGTAACTTAGGCACTCTAGGTTTATCACATAGCCTCTGGATCATGCAAGAAAATGGCAGATTAGTCATTTTACCAAAGGCTCTGTCATATAGCTCATGTCCCTAAATAGTAGAAAAATAAAAATCATAACCGGCCATCAGACAGGCAACCAATGTTGCTCCCTCCCATGTCAATATATTATTCAGAGTAGTGGGTATCAGTCGGTATCTAATCAACAACCACCAAAACTTGGCCTCCAATTTCAAAAGGCCTTTTCTGATCACCGTTTCCCCTCAATCCATGGGGTCACATTACCCAGTGGTGAAATATAACTGGATATCTATCTAGCCATCTAAACCTTCTCTAGTCGGTGCTCGGCATCCCACATGATATGTCGATCCCATGTGATCCATAATTTGTGGTTGCACTTAGCTGTAGATGCAAGAGTAATGTGGTCTGGGCCGAAGATAACTCTACGGATAGTCTTTATTGATATGTCAACTCTGACCCTTCTAACCAATGTGTAATCAAGTTGTGGTTGTCGAGTAAATCTGATAAAGCCTGGATGGTGGCACATAGAAAAGACTACAATAGCTTTGTAGGATGCATAAAACTCCCATACCATAGTCGAGCTGTAGGAACCGAGTGCTCTTGTTATCCACTCTAGCTGATATATATCAAATAATGCCCGTAGCTGTGGTACTCGCTCTAGCCCCAATAAGTCAATCCGACAATCCTCATAAATACATCTCGTAGGCCTGCCTAGCTCTCAAACCTGAATGTCAAGCTCAAATATATGTTGCATCTCTTCTACGCACTATCTCAGATATCCCTTCTCGGAAGGTGAATCTAAAGCATGTACAGGTAAGGGGCTCTAATATACTGAAGCATCGTGGAAAGGCTTCTCGGGACCCTCATCAGACTAAGGTACCTCTAGCTGGTGTACATGAATAGCGGTACCCTTCTAAGATTGGGACACCACAGATGACTGCTCTTGCTCAACCTCATTAAATAAATCCTGGAACCTCTCCACAGACTGAGGGTCCTGAGCAGCAACCAGTGGAGTAGTCTCAGACTCTGTCTCCTCATCAAAATCATCAGTAGGTGAAGGAGTGTGTGGGGAGGGTTATATCCCTGTAGACTTCATCCTTGGTCGAGATGCAGCTGACTGAGCAGTCCAGCGAGTCTGTCCTTTCGTGACTCTGCATGTCACCCTAACGGTAGTTTCTTCATGTTTCTATCTCGGATACTCCTTCATGAACCACTAGGATCGAGTACTATGCTTGTCTCCTTAAAGTACCGACCTTCATCTTCTTTACTGCTTAAGGTGCCATATATACCAGAAAAACTAGTTGTCAGTTTTCAACAAAAGTGAGGGATAGCAAAAGTCGAAGAAAAACTCAAAATTTAAAAAGTTCAAATTTTCCCTCAATTTTCACATCCCTATAACCGATTCAAAATCCCAACAAGTAAAATATATACACACTAATCAAGAATCATGAATTTCAAAGAAATAAACATTATCAACCCATGGTATTACTCAACTTACCGTGTGGGACTTGTGACCATGGATTGATCACACAGTCCCCTTACCTGAAAATCAATGAATGCAATAATTTTTAATGTATTTTGGGTAAGGTCCAAAAGCTAAAAACCTACAAATAGACAAAAAAATAAATACTAAAATATAGTGGGTTGTCTCCTACTCATGGCTTGATTTAACATTGCGGCATGGCGTGGCTATGTTGGTTACTCAGACTTCACCAATAAGCCCATGGGTTGCCTCCCATACAGCGGTTGATTTAATATCGCGGCACAACGTGAGTACCTTGAATACTCAAAATTCATCAAGATACCCATAGGGATATCCTCTAGGGTCAACAATACAATCAATCATAGACACTACCCTCATATCAGTTAGCTGTTTTATTAAATTTCCGATGTTGAATGTCGCTTCCTTGCTGTTGACTCTGAATTTTAGAACACTTCTTTCCATGTCAACCATCTACCTGTGGCCATAAATGGTCTTCCTAAGATAATGGGAATCTCAGTGTCAACCTCAAGGTCCAAGATGACAAATTTAGCTAGAAAAATAAAGTTATCCACCCACACGATCACATCAAATGAGATTCCCACAGGTTTCTACACTGTGCGGTCAGCCATCAATAGCCACATAAAAGTCAGTTCTAGATGGTTTAAGCCCAATTGCTTGAATACGGCCAGCGACATCAAATTAATGTTAGCTCTTAAATCACACAAGGCTCAGGCAAATCAGGATGACCCAATGGTGCACGGTATAGTGAATGCTCCAGGATCACCCTTTTTCTGTGCCAAGGACTTAGTCATGACTGCACTACAGTGGTGCACACTATCAATATCCTCAAAAGTTACTCATTTCATCCTTGTGACCAACTGTTTCATGAACCCAGCATATCCAAGCATCTTCTCTAATTCCTTAAGAAGAGGTATGTTCAAGCTCAATTCTCTCAGAATCTCAATAAATTTCTTGAACTTACCTTCCTCTTTATTTTGCCTTAATCGCTGAGAAAAAGGTAGGGGTGGTCTCGTGATCTTTCTGACTTCTAGCTCAATGACCGAACCCTTACCTTTATCTTCAACAACTGTACTTTTATCACCTGTTATATTCTCAGACTCAACAAAAGGTATCTCATCTTTAACAACATCAATAACAGGTAGTGGGGGATCCATAGTAGTGATATCACTCCTCGTAGTAATAGTAAGTACATGACCATCATTTTTAGAATTTTGCACTATGTTGCTCGAAAGGGTACCTAGCTGCCTTTGGTTTAAAGTTGCTAATATCTGCTCAAATTGGTGCTCTAACTGCTTGATAGCAATGTCATGTGACTCGACCTTCTGGGTCAACCCTAAAATATCAGCCTTAATCTCCTTAAGGTTGGTCTCCTGATTTTCTTGACCCTTCACTAGCCTAGCCAACATCTCCTCCATTTTGTATTCTGCATTGCGTCTACCAGGTGGAATGTACTTGTCTTCCTTCTCTCTATAGTCATTTTTCTTCCTCCAGTCTCCATCTCACTCTCTGCTATAATCTTTATGTTTGTCATAGTAGTTCTAACCTTGGTTCTCTTACCCTTGGGCTTAGAAACCTTCCATCTGATAATCCAAATAATTATCTTCCTCTTCCAATTAGACTCGTACTCTTTAAAAGATGACCCCTGTGTTGCTACTGCATTCACTTTCTAGAAGTTACCATTGAAAACTGCTTTGCTAGTACCCTTAAATCACTCCTTAGTAATGCAATTTCTTGTACTACTGTATCATCAGGTACTCTTTGGTCACAGGAGTCTCCAACAGCATATGTACTAGATACCCTCTTAGCCTTTCGAGTTTGCCACCCTCGGTTAGTGAGTGAAATCTGATCTAATATCTCTAAAACTGCCTACCAGTGCAGTATCATAAAAGCTCCCCCAGAGATGGTGTTTACCATGGCTATGGATCTGATGGTCAAGGCTCTATAATATCGGATAAGATTGTCCCTAACAACTGATGATTTGACCTCATGCTTAACTTCTTTTCAAACTTAAACCAAGCCTCATATATGGACTCTAACTGCAACTGCATGAAATTATAGATCTTATCCTTGAGTTACAACATCCTTGATGAAGGGAAGAACCTTTTTAAAAATTGCCTATGCAACTCGTTCCAAGTTGTGATAGAGCCTCTTGGTAGTTCCTCTAACCATAAAGATATTTTTCCTGTAAGTGAGAAGGGGAAAACCTCTGTCTAAGTGCTTCCTGATCTACCCCTGGAATGGTATATGAGATGCAGATCCCAAGGAAATTTGCATCATCGGTAGACAATCCTACAAACACATACTTTAAATTCAGAAGTTGGATTATGGCATTCATGATGTCAAATTTGATGCCTAAGGGAAAAACAGAATGTACTATGGCTCTAGTCTCGGTCGGCTCAATATATCCTTGATCTTTTTTATCATCTATATATGCTGGAATTACTTGAACATGGGCACCTTTAGCTCTCTTATGGTTTCCACTGAGTATTGCTTGATGGTCTGCTGCTTGTCTCTACTCAGTAAGATCTGTTTCCCTAGCTACTCTTTAAGCTTCTTTCATTGTCCTCTTCTGGGATTTAGCATGAGCTAATAGCTCACCATTCTGACGATCAACACTAGCTTGTACTCCTTTGGGCAGAGGTACAACATCATGAACCCCTTTAGGATTATTAGTTCTTTTCTGCTCAGACATCCTACCAAGTGTTTATAGGATCCTCTCTGGATTTGGATTGACTGGGAGTAAGGGTTTGCCTCTACTACGTGTGATAGGCATACACCGGCATATGCCCAATTAAGAAAAAAAAGAAAAAGAAAAACCTAAAAACTATAACAACTTCAAATAAAAAATCAACACCATATTCCTCGACAACAGCACCAATTTCTTAATGACGTCTAAGCAACACATTCTTTTAGATAATGGTACGGTAGTTTCAAGATATAGTAATCCAACTAAGGTTGGGGTCAAATCCCTAGGGAACATGTGGCTTTGCAGATCTCAGTAGTTGTAGTTAATGGGAAGAACAAGAAAAGTAAATGATTTTTTTTGTATTACTCTCGAACAAAGAACAATATTAACTCGATTGAAATCAGTCATAAGTGAACACTAGGATTGTGTTCCCCCTGGCTTCTCAACTCCGTAGGCTTATCATGCGTTGTTGAACCAATCCAATACCTTGTATGCAGAATCAATAAGTTATATACCTTCTACAGTCTTTTGGACAAGTAGAAGGATTAAGTCTAAGGGTGTCGCACTACTAATCTTTATCTTGACCCCAGTTAAATATTACCTTATGAGTCTCTAGTTATTAGAAGAAATCTAACCATCTTACTAGATAGAACCTAGAAGTGTGGATCGACAGTTAAACTCCAAATTACAGTTGTCTTTATCTTTTCCTAGTCACTACTCCTCTTTTGGAGTAAGTAGTAATATCTAGGCGGGATTCTAATGTGTGGATCCATTAAGATATCAATCATAATGAAGATAAAGTAATATATGCTAGGGGTATTGGTTCAGATTAACAATCACACTTTTCCTACTTTGTTAATTCGCCAGGGTTTCCACTACCCTAACTATGGGTTTTAGCCACTTATGATTGTAAATAAATCAATAAAATTCATAATAGATCGAAAGCATAGGTAAAATCAAAATGATAAGATGAATAAAAACCCACAACCATAAATTGAATAATCAATCAAAGTCTATATAAGGAAATATCAAGATCAAAGACGGATCTGGAATCAAAATATGTTTCTGAGTGTTAAAAGTGTGTAACTCCTACTAAAAAGAATATAAGGGGTAATTATAGTACATAAGAAAACCCTAAAAATAAAGCCCAAATAAAATAGCAGAAAACTAGGTCGGTTGCCACCTGCTCTCTGTACCTGTGATCTGGCACAGGCACAGGTAGTACCTGCAGTCTGGCACAAGGCGGACATAGTACTTGCAGTCTGGCATAGGGCATAGTGCAGACCACAAGTTACGAATGGACAAAGTCCTGTAATTCTTCGTATATAATCTGAGTAATTCTTAATGATAGCTCTCTATTAAGTAACTTAATTAAGAAACTTTTTAGTACGTATGTAATAAATAGAGAAAAATAAGCTAGAAGACCCTCTCAAGTCTTTAATTAAAAAAAGGGGACAAGTGAGTTCCACAATATTTGTAAAGACTTGAGATAAAGTCGTTTAAATAAGTAGGACAGTTGTTCAACAATTGTATTAGTTGTCTCAACATCTATTAAAGTTATCAAACAACTTTGCAAAGTTGTTGGAGCGAAAGTGTCTAAAAAAAATAATTTTTTTTTGTTCCTTTTACCCAATTTTCAAAATTTGAAGGATTGTTACTTACTTGGAAACTTATTTGTAATTTTTAATTCAAGATCCTAATGCAATATGATTTCTACCTAAGTGCCTTTTGTATATAAGTTTGAACCATGTAGTGAATGGATGGTAAACTCAATAAAAGTCGGGGAAGAAACACGCGAGAGAAAGGGAATGAACTATATTAGTAGCGTTTCGGGGGTAAAATCGTCATATTGTAGCGTGGGGGACCAAAGCACGTGAGAAGCAACAGGCACTGGTTTCGCCGTTGCAATAATCAGTTACTCTCTCTCTCTCTCCTGTGCTTGCGCTGCAGCTCAATTTCAGTGCTCCAAGACTCTCTTAACAAATTCCCTTTCAGTCACTACCATTTCTCTCATTTTCAATTTGCTGCTCTATACATTCCAAAAACATTATTCTTCTACAATCCTCTCAAATATACTTGCAAAAAATCATAAAGATCTCTACTTTCCCATTCCTTTTCTATCTTTGCAAGCTTCAACAACATCCATCAACACAAGCTTTTCTCCATAACTAGGGTTCATTTTCTTCTAGGTATGAGCAAACTTTTCATTTTCTCCCTTGTTTTCTTTTTCTTCTTCTTCTTCTTCATTCTTCTTCTTTAATATTTTCTGTTTCTTTACATGCATGTTCTCTCTGGGTCTGATTATGTGTGTATGAGGTGTTCATGTGTTTGTATAGATGTGCAGGGATGTCAGTTAGGGTTTTTTTGTTTTCATGCTGGAATATTATTTTATTTTATTTTTTGAAGAAATTTAACCCATCTTGTTGTTTTTTTCTTGGGAAGTAAAAATGGAGTCTAGGGTTCATAAATCTAAAGTCAAGTTCTAGGAACTGGATGGATCAACTTATTTTTGAAATAGGAACTGTTTTTATGTGTTTTTTCTCTTTGAATAAGCTGCAATCTCCAAAACAAAACGAAAAAAGAAATTGTACGTTCTTGTTTTTCGTCTTGTTTTGATATGAATATGAACTCATGAATCAGTAAATTCTGTATCGAGTTTCTTTTGAAAATATCGAAAACATTTTCATGTATTTATTCTCTTTGTAAGCTACAATCTCCAAAACAAAAACAAAAAAATTACTATTTCCGTTTTTTCGTCTTCTTTTGATATGAATCGTTAATCTGCAAAATTTTCCGTAAATTTACAGCTTTTTCTGCTCATCAGTTTAGTCAAAAAGCACTGGGGTTTTCTACTTTTTTATCAGTTCGTTTGTGTTGGATGAATATACATAAATTAAGTTGCCGTATAGGAGAAAACCAAGCATGCTGAGTGTACTGATAAACTGATGGTAGCCCAGTTCATGTCTGCTTTTCAGCCGCTATGTTTAATGCATTACTATACATGGAACTCTATATTTATGGAAAGCCTAATGGCGGTAGCTGATCAACCTTTTCTATTTGAACCTTAAAAAAACAACTTTCATGCAAATTATTAGTGTTATTGACTCTTTTTTCATGCTTTATTTGTTTACAGAAAAATGGTAATGGAAACTTACTACAGAAAAAGATCCAAAAAAATCAATCAAGCAAACCTCGTAAGTTCTTTCTCTCCCTTTCTGCACATTTTCGTCGATGGGTTTTGTATAGACATCAGTATCTGAATATTTCCTTTTGTCTGTACGCCATTAATTCTTTGGCTTTCATTTAATGTGAGGAACCTACACGCGCCAATTAAAGTTGCTTTCAATACGAGTGCGTGCATGTAGTGGTATTTGTGTTTTTCTCCTGCTTGCTGTGACGGCAAAAAGACAAAAGAAATCTTCTTGATAATGATGATGGTGATTTTAAATATAACCCAGATGAGTGGGGAAAGAAACACTTGAAAACACAATTTTAGAGTATGTGCATGTTAATATAATAATATTATATTACAAAAGGATCAGGATATATATATAGATAGGGGGAGAAATTGAGAGAGTACGTGCTATATTAATGGTGGAAGTGGGTGTTCATATTTTTGAAATACATGTTTATGTAACGTACGCAGGAAAAGGAGGCAGACAGTACAGTACCATCTTTGGCCAGACATGAAAAGCAACCAATTCTGCCCACATCAGATAACCAATGTACCCTAAAACGCCACGGTACACTCAGCACTCCCCCCCTCCTCTCTCTCTCTCTCTCTTTCTGCAGTACTATATTTTAGCCTCATCTGAATCAACTTTTTATACCTCTATTTCACTATTTGTCTTATTTTACTCTCCAGTATTATCTGTTGAACGAGTTTTTATTGGTTGTTCAAAAGCTTTAGCTGGTTCTTGGAAAATGCATTCTCATTATCCCTTTTTTCGCTTTTCAGCAGACAATCAAAGTCTGGATCCCAAGATGAACAACATCAAGATGGGTTCTGTTTACGAGATTGATCATATATATTTGCCACCCAGGACCCCAGTTCAACTCAAGTCCATACGAGTAGCTATGGTGTGAATATTATATTACATTATTCCTGATGTTATTTACAAAAAACTACTACATATGTATGTATAATTGTTTTATAGTTGTAAATTAATAGCCGGCTATTATATATTTGGTTTTTCCTCAGGTGAGTGAGAAAACTCCATTGAATATGGCAGTGAGGTTCCCGAGCATGGAGTCACTACAAACATACTTTAGCAATAGCACCCGAGAGATGTATCCAGCTCTTGATGAGAAGTTTGTCATGGGAACAGCACTGGCTAATAAGGTGCTTCTCCGCGAAGTTCCTTCCCAGGAATTTACTGAGAAGAAGCATCTTCACAGCTTCTGGTTGCTCAACTCCACTTTGGCTCTTCCTCCCAAGAGTGGACTTCTCTTATCTCAGCTCAAGGTCAATGGTATGGTTACATGGGGGATACGCCGCCAAGTCAAGTTCTTGGGGAGACACGAAGAAAGCAAGAACACTAATTCTTCTTCCAGTTTCGTTCAAGGAGATGAAATACCAAAGGTGAAACAAGTACCTGCTAAAGAAGAAGATGACGATGATGAAGAAGAAGAGGATGAGGAAGGAGGTGATGAAGATGATCAAGAGGATGAAGTGTTAAAGCAAGAAGATGAAGAAACAGAAGAGAATGATGATGATGGGGAAGCTGTAACAGAGAAGGGTAACAGGAACCTGAAGAGAAAAAGATATAGCTTAAGAGCAACTACAGCAAAACAGTCAAAGAAATCAAGAGTCGAGACTCAAAGGAAGAAAAACAAGATTAAGAAGAAAAACAATTGCAGGCAGTTGACAGTATACAAAGACCCCAAAGACCGTTGGTCTACAGAGAGGTAAATAAAGCTACTAATTCTATTATGTATTGTAGTTTCAGGAAAACAATTCTCTTTGATTACTTTCTAATGTCCACACTGAAATCCTGAAGGTACAAGTTGGCGGAGAAGAACTTAATGGAGGTGATGAAGGCAAAGGGCGCAATGGCTAATAACCCTATTCTCCGGCCAGAGTTGAGAGCAGAGGCACGGAAGAGCATTGGAGATACTGGCCTGTTGGATCATCTGCTCAAGCACATGGCCGGTAAGATTGCACCTGGAGGAAGTGAACGTTTTCGTCGCAGGCACAATGCTGAGGGTTCAATGGAGTATTGGCTGGAGAGTGCTGACCTAGTTAACATCAGGAAGGAGGCTGGTGTTAATGATCCTTATTGGATTCCCCCACCTGGTTGGAAGCTCGGAGATTCCCCCACTCAACACCCCGTCTGTGCCCACGAATTTAAGCACCTGAAAAATGAGATTGTAGTACTCAAAAGGTTGGCTGAAAATGCTTGCTACTACTAGTTTGTCAAAGTGCATGTCATGTCCATGTCCAAGGAAAAAAAAGTTGTTTCTTGTCGAGTTTTGATGGTTTTGTTATATCTGTAAATATTGGTTTGTAAACAGAGACTGGGAGGAGATGGTGCTTTCCAAGAAACTGTTGGAAGAAGAAGTTAGAAAGCTGAAAAGGTGATGATTCTATACTGTAATTTAAGCTTTTACGTTGGTCATTTATTATTTATGGCTGTGTTAATATGTTCTTTTTTATTTGAGCAGAAATAATGAAGAGTTCGAATTGAAGAAGCAACAAGAAACAAAAGCTATTGAGATTTCAAGGACAGCAATTCCATCAATGGTATTTATTTCTAAAAGCCAAAGTTTGTCTTTAGATGGTTTCCAATTAATAACACGTTTGGTAAGTAAACTTCATGTTCTGTTTTTTTGGCAGGAGAGGTGCAAGAAACAATTAATGATAGCCAATTCAGAATTCATGGGGAAAATGGAGGTATTCTAATTAATTAACCCCTTCTGGATAAACTCTTGTCCTCCACTTGTGTTAAATTAGTAATAGACCCCTAGTTTAAATTTGGTCAGATGGACCTATGCATATTGCTTTGCATGTAGCCACACAATGCTTGGAATTATAGATGCAACTCAAACTTTCATAGTTTCATTATGCTTTAACTAACACATTTCTGATGTCTCTTTTTAATCAAAAATGTGCTATTTCCCTTCTTTGGTTATCTGAGTTTTTTGTTGCTGGTTAGGAATGCAGGGGTAAGGGAGAAGGTGGGGTTGGGTGAGGAGTAGGGGTGCATGTTACTGTACGATATATATGCATGTTACTGTTGGAGCCATGATAGTTTTAGTACTTACAATTTCTTTGGACTGTTAAATGTTAATTGGGTGATGAATACAGGAAAAGTTTCTGAGCCTGGTGTCTAAACTGGAAGAAAAAGAAAGGTCGATCACTACATTAATATTGTCGAGTACTGAGCAATTAGCTGAAGTTAAGAAAAAGGAAGTGGAACTAGGAAGTGAGAAGCTGGGAGGGCAAGCAGTAGACGTAGCAATGGAGAGATCACATGATCAGAGCAAGGAGCTAACAGCAATTAACCCCAGAAAAGCAAAAAGTAGTGCCGCAGCAGCTGAAGGAAAAGCTGCCAAGATACAAAGGCTTAAGAGTGGGTTCAGACTGTGTAAACCCCAGGGTAGTTTTCTTTGGCCAAACATGGTCCGCAAGAGTAGTGGTTGTAACATGTCCCCCCAGGTTGTGGTCCAGGTTGAAGATCTTCATATGGTCCAAACACCACCCTCAGTTTCTTCTTCCACTGCCACAGCTCCTCCATTGCTGCCTTACACTAATTTTCATAACAACCACCCAGCTTCCCCTGTCAAGCCTGTCCCTGAAAGACGAGCAGTCACCGTTACTGTCTCCACCATCTCTAGTGAAACTCGCTATGAACCCGGGGATAACATGAATTACTCAACTGGAAACAAGACAACTACAATGATCAACTTAAATGATGTCCCTCTCAACATTGGTGAAGGACTTCGCCGAACTCCAACATCAAGACAAACTATAACCACAACAACTACTGTCATGCCTCATGTGAGTATCATTTATCCTCTCTCAACGTGCATTCGATCTAGTTAATTATTTATGTTCCTTGATAATTGATTGCCACCTTAATTCTGTATGTATGTACTCAAGACATTGTCCTCTCCGGTGAAGGGAGTCAACATGAGTAAACCAAGGCAAGCTTCAGGGGATGACAGGGCTAGCCAGGCTAGCATCAGCGAGAAAGAGTTCAGTCAGCAACAAGCAAGCAAATGCTGCTCTTCATCTGCCACATCCTTGCCCCAGGGAGCTGCAAGTTGGTTAGTTCTGGCTACTCCAAGAAACACTGCCTCAGACGAGTCCATCATTTAGGGGGGAACTAAATAGACTAGTAGTCGTGGTAACTAAGACTATCCTTTGTTTTTAAGCATAAGTTGAAGATGCTGTTTTTGTTGGCAACTTGAAGGAGTTGCTTTTGCAGTGGATGCTTGCTTACCCTCTAATGGTATCAGTAGGAATCTAAATCACAAGATAAGTGTATGTTTAATTCTCAGAATGTTCGGGTTCTTTATCCCCCGTAATAGAAAATTGATCTCTGATGCTTTTCTTTCCAAAATTGAATTGTTGAAAATACACAGCTGTCTAGTACCCTACGTTTCAACTACTGTATGATGAGATTATTGTTAACCTAAATAACGAAGCATGTAAAGCGCATGGAAGTGCAAAAAAAAAAAATACTCGAGCATGCCATATCCATCCTAAGTTACAGAAGAGGAAATATGTGATTCGAATTCAAATGACACTTCTACAAAATGAATACATAATGATTTATGGTATTAAAGTTTTCATTTAAACCACCAGCAAGTGACTGAGAACTATGGCATTAAAAGTTTTCATTTAAACCACCAGCAAGTGACTGAGAACAGACTTCGCACCCTTCAATTTCATCAAAGGGGTGCCACTAAAAACACAGCAGCAGTAATTGAACTTCAAACTGCTTGATTTCATCGACAGAAGGAGAAAAAAACAGGTAAAATAATGGCATCATTTTCATTCAATGCGTACTTATTGTACGAAATTAAAACCTGCAAAATGTGCCTTTGAACTATACGAACATTAAAAGCAGGGGCGGAGCCAGCCTTTCGTTAGGGGGTTCGGATGAACCCTTCAACGGAAAAATATATCATTTATATATAATTAAAATTATTTTTTATGTGGTTATAGTAGGTGTTGAACCCTCTTCGATTAAGTTTTCTTTGAATATTGAACTCATTAGTTGAAATCCTGACTCCGCCTCTAATTAAAAGTTACTCTTGTGCAATGAATGTCTTCATTAATTATGTTCGATATTACTTCCATGTGTGCGTTCTCTTTTACACATCCATCTAAAGAAATATTAATTAAAAAGAATTTCAACTGTTTTACATAAGTATTTTATAATCTTTTTTCATTGAATATTTATTCTATTTATCTGTTATCACCCTCATATATAATTGAACTGTTTGTTGTCTTATACAGATGCAACTGCATCGAAAATGAAAATAAATATAATTATAGGCAGGCATTCCAGCTTCTGCAGTAGAGTCGGATCTCACTGAAGTTGACACATCGAGACTGAACAGCTGTGAGCTTTCTTATATCATCCAATGTGTGAGATGCACTGAAGGTTATCTAGGGATGGCAATGGGGGCGGTGTGGGTGCGGGGCGGTGTGGGTTTTAAGCTATATGGGGTGGTGCGGTACGATTGCGGGGCGGTTTAAAGTAATTTTTTTTTAAATAGTGTAGTGTGGTGCGGATTGCGGATATTTGCGGTTTTAAATTAAAAAAGCTAAAAATTAGTATTATTCTTGTAAATATACCTAAAATTATATGTATTCTTTACTTAAATTTTTATGATACTTAAAACGACGTCAATAAGACTACAAATAAATAATTTTATAGTTTTTTTAATATCTCTATTCATTTTAATAAAAATATGATATTCGATCATTACTTGTACACATGATACTTTTTTAGAATTTCTTAGTGAAAAGTGATATAATAGAAATTAATTATTATTTCCTAGTTGTAGATTTGAAAATATTACGATTTTTAATGAAGTTACAAAATTTTCAAAAAAACTACAAATGAAAACAAAAACATGGGGTGGTGCGGTGCGGCGTAGGTATGAGTGTGGGGCGGGTTTATGTGAATTTAAAGGTGATGCGGTGCGGTACAATGCGATTTTAAAACTTGCGGGTTTAGAAAAAATCCGCACCGCGCGACACCATTGTCATCCCTAAGGCTATCCTTAATCTGAGAGGAATAGGCCAGAGTGTGTTTGAGTTCAAATAAAATGAGAGAAGAAACTAAAAATTATATTTCATGTGTAGTAAAAATCCAAGATGAGCCACTGGCCAGAAAAAAAAATTTGAGCAATGCGCGATTGATGACCAAAAACATCATAAAGCATGTCAAAATCGAGGATAGTTTTCATTCAACGTTCCTAAAAAACAAAGACACCCCAACTCTAGGATAGCAGATTATAAAGAAAGTAATGCAATATATAATTATCATGAAGATGATGTGAAAAAATCTTTTGATGTGGTTGTCACAAATATGGATTGAGGAAGACCAAAGTACATTTGAAGTGCTGGATAAAGCTATACATTTCCTGCACCATATCAGACGATGAAGAAGGAATGGAGATGAGAGACCAGGGTGCAAATTACACCAGAGAAAAAAAAGGCGACTTCTCCCATCTATCTAAAATTTAGTTAGAAGAGTTACTCGATACCTACACTATTGGGAGGATGAAGGTACGGGAAAATAGGTGAGGTTCACACAAATGGTTCAACATCAACATTATTTAAGTAACAAATAGGAATGAAGGATGGAGAAAGTATCCACTTCTCTCAGCTAAAAGATGAGATACAAAAACAAATATTGTCATCTATAAAGTGGCTTCGAATAAAAGCAAGGAAAAAGACTCAGATATGTCATTAAACTATCAGAAATGACTTATTTATGTCATCCGTTAAAAGTTGGGTTTATTCATGTCATCGTCGTTATAAAATTGGTTCATCGATGCCATTACTTTTTAACGGTGGTTTTCTAAAAAATTATTTTACCACGTGGTCTCTTATTAAAGGTCCACGTTATTTTTTATTTTTTATTTTTAGTTTTGATCCATTAAGAAGAATTCACCCACACTCAACCTATCACCTTAACTCACTTTAATATTACTCTTAATTTTGACCCTAGATTTAAACATAAATATAATCATTTAGTTTTCGAACAAAAAATTTACACACTTGAATACTACGTTTAAAATAATACAGGTTAGAATAATTAATAATTTAAAATGACAAATGAATAAATTATGATTAAAAATTAATTTATTTTGACTCTCGAAATCTGAACATCATCACATAATTTAAGACGAAGAGAATACCACATAAATGAAGGACCACAGCTTTTAATTAGGAAGAATACCTAAAAATCCCTTCTAAATTTGGATTATAAGTTTTATAATTGAATTATTGGTAGTCTTAATTATTTCGTGAATTTAGCTATTTGGTAGCCTTTATACTCTTTAACGTGGACGAGACGTAGAACATAATTTTTTTCTGCGTGGGTGGATTCTATAATATACACATTAAAGATCCATTAATATACACATAAATAGTGTCTGCGTGAGTAGGTACCAAACAACACTAAAAAATATGTGGACTGAAAACACCCTACGTACCTGGATGGTGGTCTTTTATTTATTTTATATTTTTTTAAACTCTAACACGCCTAAAAATAAATTATGCTCTACGTCTCGTCCACGTTAAAGAGTATAAAGGCTACCAAATAGCCAAGTCCACCCAATAATTAAGACTACCAATAATTCAATTATACAACTTATAATCTAAATTTAGAAGGAATTTTTAGGTATTCGTCCTAATTAAAAGTTGTGGTCCTTCATATGTGGTATTCTCTTCGTCCTAAATTATGTAATGATGTTCGGATTTCGAGAGTCAAAACAAATTATTTTTTAATCACAATTTATTCATTTGTCATCTTAAATTATTAATTATTCTAACCTATACTATTTTAAACGTAGTATTCAAGTGTGTAAATTTCATGTTCGAAGACTAAATGATTATATATATGTTTAAATCTAGGGTCAAAATTAAGAGTAATATTAAAGTGGGTTAAGATGATAGGTTAAGTGTGGGTAAATTCTTCTCAATGGATCAAAACTTAAAAATAAAAAATAAAAGATTAAAAAAAATGACGTGAACCTCTAATAAGAGGCCACGTGGTAAAGCAGTTTTTTTTAAAACCACCGTTAAAAAGTAATGGTATGGATGAACCAATTTTATAACGGTGATGACATGAATGAGCCCAACTTTTAACGGATGACATAAATGAGTCATTTATGATAATTCAGTTGCATATTTAAACCTTTTCCCTAAATGCAATAACTAAATTTTCCATTTGATAAATAGATTTACCATGGACAACAGCAATTAAAGGCACCGGGATAGAAGTTGCAAATATGAAAGAGCATATTATTGATTATATTAGTTGCTTCAATTTCTTGCTGTTCGTTTAGCATTTCAACCCAAAGTAATTGTGGGTCGCAACAGACAATTTGACTATCACAAAGGCGAGCAGAGTGGCCAAAATCAAATTTTCTTTTTTTTTCTTCTTAAAATAAAGGCGGCTATTATTGGATTGTTCAAAGAACTCAACATGTGACAGAAATAAAGCATTTAAGCACTCCTAGAGAGGCCTATTTCAAATATAAAGGAGTGAAAATTCCCGATAAATAAGTAATATAGCAGACAAGGTATTGCCATTATCATGGATAGATATCTTCAACTCAAACTTCAAGGATATAGAACCACAACTTCTAAACTTCAAAGAGTTTTATGTGTGAACCGCACAAATAAAGGTAAGCAAAATCAATCCTCTACATAGACTAGTTCAGCTTCTCATGAAGCAAGACTAGCACCAAGCTGTTATTCAACTATTAACTGGCTTCAGTGTTGGGAGTCTCAGCAGTACATAAAATATTTTGCTCCTAAATGCAAGTCTCACGTCCATAAACCAAATTAATCAACAGAAGATAAGAACCATAAATCAGTGCAATATTGACGATGTTAAATCAGATAGCATATGCATCAACTTTTTTTTTGTTCTTCCAATAGTTGTACCTGCATATGTATCCGCCATGGAAACCTGAAGCCTTGCTCAAAGTACCTAGGAAAATGTCCAAACAACTCAGCTGCACCAGTAGCAGTTTCACCACAAAGAGATGTTGCATGAGCCTACGAGTGGAAGAGAAAGAACTGAGTTCCGTCACAATCTACTAAGCTATCATGGAGACCCTATTAACTAGCAAATGATTATATGAACAAGATTTAGGGAGAAAGTAAATGAATATGGACAACTTTTGTTAGGCAAGTGTGCAATGGGAACAAATTCTTAGATGAGGTGTCTTATCGAAAGACGTGGACAAGTTTAAGGGGCCGCTAATGACTTTAGCCTACTTTTGTCAATCACTGCACTATATCTGTCCAACAAACCTTACCATACAAGTAACTAATCAAAGAGAAGCAATTCTCTAAGTGCCTTTGTTTTAGAGAACTGGTAAGTTATTATGAATTCACAACTGTCGTAACTCCTGTTATCTCAACTTTTGAGTTTACTATTTTGTCTTTCTTTTCCTTGTAGATTTTCTTGGATGATGCCCGTGCATATGTAATTGATAAAGATTGAAACTTTAATCAAGGCTAACCTATCAGTAATGACAACTTCACTCTTTATTGTACAATTTGATCTTTCATAACATGATCACTTGACTAGTCAAATACACAATAACATCCATAAAAGGAAGAAAACTAAATAAAAAGTAGTAACCTACTGTTAGAGTAAGTACGCTACTAATTACCTTATTTTAGCCTAGCCGTTGCCTGTGATGGAACGGGTTCCGTAACATGTTCCAGTGAATGTAGTAAAGACAGTAAGTGGAGAACACAATCGTTTTTACATGGAAAACACCCGGCTCAAAAAGATGTAAAAAATCACGACCTGTACCTCAACAGGATTTAACCCCAACTTCACTAAACAACCATGAGCCTCAACAACTGATTACAACTCTGTAACCTAGGAATTATAAACTCTAATTCATAACTACACACACCACTCAAGGTATGAGTTTTCAAAGTCTCTGAGTTTTCCCAACTCGAAAACTAGCTCCTAGTTCAGTTTATAACACACTGAAACTAATATTACATCAATAGTTCAAACACAATGAACAACTCCTAACAATCAAAGCTAAAACTTTTAGCCAGATTCTATACTTCGGACCGGGTTCTTCAATGTGTCTCTTTAGTGATTGAGTAGCACTTCGTCAATCAATCAATTGCCCTTTTCAGATTTGTAAGTGCATAAGTGATTATGTCAATCACTTTCTCTATTTAACCTTATTTCTTCAAGAAGTCCTTCAGTGGATGAGACTTCTTTCTTAAGAGAATAACTCAACTCATCAGAGTTTGTTATCCAATAGAAGTCCTTTATTAAGTCATACTCCTTGCATAGGTAAAACTCCTTCTTCAACTTAATCTCCTCATTTGAGTGAAACTCTTTCTTCAACTTATCTTCAAGTGTTGAATTCAACTACAACTTCTTCTTTATCACTCATGATTAATACTTTGAGTATATCAGAATTAGGCTTGTTTATCCATTCCTGACTTTAAGCAATCTTGACTGAACCTCCCAGTGAAAATTGAAACCTGTCTCCCTATTCTTGGACCAGCTTGAGTAACATGGTTTATTCATGTGTCAGTTATCAAAAACTTCATTGATCTAACAAAGAGTCCTTCAATTAATATATTTCCTATCTTGCGTAGACTTATTCAATCTTTATAATTTTTCTCTATCCACATATAGAACTCTTCAGGATATGCTCAGAAGTGAAACTCCTTCTTTCTATTGGACTCTTTTTCCAACTTAACTTGATTTCCTTTATCATCAAGTGTTTGAATCAAATTTAACTTCTTCAAATTAGCACATGTTTATTTCCCTGAGTTTATCAGAATTAACCACTCATCTGGTCCTTGATTTATTGTACCCTTGTCTTTAATCATCGATGATTTTACTATAAGTTCATCTACATGATACAGTGTGTATGTGAACCAACTTGACTGACATGTTTCATATCACATTGTCAATCATCAAAACTGCATAATACCCAACAAATTCCCCTCTTTTGATGATGACAAACTCTTGTTTTTGTGGATACAAATATCTTTACATATGGACACTGAAGTATGAAACACTAGAATGGAACATGTTAGTCAATGAGTTATAAACACTACACAACCCTTATCTCCCCCCTTTTGGCATCATCGAAAAAATACTTCAATGCAATAATATACTAGCCAAAGTGATTAGTTATGTTATTCACGGCCACTGGGGCTATCACCAAAAGAATCAAACCAAGACTTTAGCCAACAAAGTAATGTATTAAGGAAATCAAGAACATGAGTCAATTAAGCAAAGATAACCATTCCATTAAACTGCCAGAACATGTTACATATCAAACCTAAACTAGTATTGAACAAAGTAAAATAACTGAGCATTAATAAAAAAGAATACGGTATAAAAGTGGGACATGACTAGGAATATGAAAAGTGGAGAACAAATGAGGAAAGTAGAACAGGTGATATCAACTGTGTCAATTGACGAATGACTAAAATATTTTCAGACCTCTCTCAATCAAGGTCAAGCATCAAAGTCATGATCCTATCCCGAAGGACCTGTTATTCCACTTTATGAATATCTTATGTAGCTTCTAGTTCAGAAGTTTTCTTAGCTAAAGTATTTCTCAAATTTTTTATTTTTTAAAAGAGTGTTAACCCTCCTTATTGAAACAGGTAGAGCAGCATAATTCATCTGTTTAAGAACATCCTTTGTTGTTTGAAAAGTCAAACTTGAACTAGGACTGAGAATTCCTATAAAATTTGAGTCAAGTAAAAACCAAAAGGGAAAGCATGTCCCATATTTTTATCCTTTAGAAACATATATTGCATGTGATTGATGATCAATCTTGGCAAATCCATGGTGCAAAAATTAATATTTTGATTGAGAGAGAAGAAGGAATTTTTGGTGTAGGATTAACATATTTGTGCGTAACTATTTGAAGAAAATCAAGGAAAGTTTGGTCAAATAATAATTTGATGAGCGAGAATGATGAGGATGCATGCCTTTGACAGAGTGCAAAGATGTATATTTTTTCGAGTGAATTTAGAGAGAGAACTAAAAAAATTCATGTGCCAATTCAACAGTTTTATAGAACAAAGAGAGGATAAAGTGAGAGGAATTGAATAAGAATGCTCAACTGTTTCAACTTAGATAGCCTATGCTTATGTCAGTATAGAAAATACCTGATAAGAAGAACGTTGTGGTCATAATTGTTTTTTTGTACCTATTTTTTTGCATAATCTAATACAAAATTAGGTTAGAAGAGTAAAAAATCTGGAATTGGGACACACAACTTATGTGCAAGATTGAATCAAATAACATTTTAGCTAATAAGATTAAAAAAATAGCTATTCTAGTCAATTATTAAGGGGAGTTCATGCAATTTTAATCATCTTTAAGTCTAACCCATTCATTTCAAAATGCTCTCTACTTAGTGCCTTTGGTGCTTCTCCAGTCAATTAAGTAACCTACATAGTCAACATCTTTATAGCCTACAAGAGTGAAAATTGCTTTTCTTTGGATACCATAGTCTCAAGTCATTGATTCTCTTGAGATATCTCAAGATTTTTTGAAAGATTTAAGCTGAGATTCTTTAGGCTTAGCTTGAAATCTTGCACATAATCCCACACTTTATGTACTTTCTCCTCCACAGATAGCACAAATGCTTGACACTTGCAGTTTTTCAGCACTAATGCTTGTGAACTTCCAACAAAATTATCAGCAGATTGTGTTGGTGTTATTGATGAATCAATTTCTTGATTTTTCCCCTATCAATATGCCCTCAGTTTGCACAATGGTTGGACCAGGTGGTATAATATGCTCCTCTTACCTTCTCTGCTTCTTACCCTTATTAGTCTACAAAGATTCATATTGACCAGGTCCAAGAACTTGATCGTACTCATATGATTCCTTACTTTGAAAGAGGATCTCCCTTTCTTTCTCCTTACACAATCACTACAAATCTGGCCATATTTCAAAGGTTTTTGTTTTAGTTCTCCCAATCTTTTTAACTCAAGTAATGGTACTCTTTTTTCCATCTCCAAAAGAATCATTCCCCCTTTAAATGTGGTGAGTGAAAGGAACTTTATTTGCTTTCAATCTTATGCCATGAGATAGCTCTATCCATGTACTAATTTTGTTTGCCTCCTTTCACTCTCACATGCAAAATAAATTAAGGATTAACTTTAGGTACCCAGACAAGCTTGAGCCCTTTCTTACGATCAAATGGATGAATGAGGTTCCTTCCTTCTAGCCCATTGAGGCAACAGGTTATCTAACCAGTTTTGACCTTCTTATTAGATTATGTTAATATAAAATCAGATTCTTTTACTAGGTTTATGTTTTTTTATTTGCCTTTTAGTGCAACTGGACATTCAGTGGTTAAATGCCCTAAGTTACCATAAATATATCAAGAGCTTTGATAGTATTAGAACTTTTATAAAAGCCCAATCCAACCATTTCATTATGAGTTATTTCACCTAGCTTATGAATAATTCTTGTTGAATTTATCCATCTATTAGCTCTTTCAAGATCAAGTTTCAATTTAGAAACTTCTTGACTTAGTTGACTAACCTTTTCTTTTTCACAAAAGCATTCATGTTTAATCTTAGTCAATTCTGACTCAATTTTTTCTTGTTCCTTAACCTTGATCTTTTTTCCTTTTTCAGAGAGAGAATTTTAGAACTTCAGATTTTAGAGTCAGGTTTGATGAATCAAGTCTGCTAAGAATGCAATTTTCCTTTTCAACAGTATTTTTACAAGTCTCTAGGTCAATATAATCAAACTTTAGGCTTGCCAGACTACTAACAATTTCATCCTTATCAGATGTTAGTTCTCTAAAATCATCAATGAAAGAACTTATTAAAGAAACACGTTTTCTTTTTGGAAGTAAATGCAACTTCTCTTTGAGTTCAGGAATACTTACCTCAGAGGTTCCATCTTATTCTTCCATGCCTGAATCTCCAATGGCCATGAGAGAAGTTTCATCAACTTTTTCATCATCAGATTCATCTGATCCCAAAGTAGCTACCATAGCATAGCCCTCATTTTTCTCTTTCTTTGCCTTCTCCTTAAATTCTTTTTTAGCTCTTTTCCTTTTCACTCAATCTCTCAGAGAGAAAAATCCTTAATTTGATGATTATTTTTGTCACATTTGTAGCATCCTGTCTGATTTTTATTATTGGATCGCTTCTTGATACTTTTTTTTTCTTGTCAGATCCCTTTTTTTTTTAAAACTTCTTGAAGTTTTTTGTACTAAAGGCTACTTATTCTTCATCTAGTTCAGATTCATCACTTTTATATGCCCGTTTTTTATCTTCCATGTTCATTGACAGCGCCCAAGCGAACACGCAAGTGTACGTGGTCTTATCAAGTAATATAGTGGCTTCAAGAAAGCCCAAGTATCGATCTCTCAGGGACTTGCGTTCGCCGCCTATCTACTTCTAGTTTAACAAATTCAGGAGAGTAGCAAATAAAGTTGTAATTTTGTAAATTAAAACTAATCTAAACTAATGCATAAAATAAAATCTTGGACAATCAATGGAGTAAAGCCCAAGGTTGACACATTTCGAACAATCTTACAAATCTCTATTCCTATCGCAGTCTAATTGATTATCGGATTGTTGATTCGCAAGGTTTATGCTACGATTTTAGTCTCCCAACCTCAAATCTTTTATCTATTGAACATTACAACTACAACTCCCGCAGAGATACAACAATTCTTCTAGATTCAATAAATTATCTTCTTGCAATTGAACCAAACAAGGCTTCTAGGTATATCCCTATCCTAGATGCTAATTCAAACTCCTTATTTCATAAAAGAGTAAGAACCTTGTTCCTTAATTTCTTCATTCTATCCTATGATTCTCCTCCCGGATTCACATAGAAATATAGATTTATTCTAATGGTAGCTAATCATCAAAATAGTAAGCTCAAGAAATCAAGAACAATCCATATGATAATCCACAATTAAACTACAATAAAGAATATTAAAGAGTATTCATGTTCTTGACCTCAACCCCAAAAAGAGGATTTTAGCCTGTAATAGAATATTCATCATCCAATCCCTTGGAATGATGATACAAACTATAAAAAAACTAAATTAAAGAATGATAAAACCTAAAACGAAGTTGTGGTATCCTCCAATGATGTTCCAAGTTGATCTAGGGTTTCCAAGAGGTCCCAAGATGATTAAAACATGATTTAACACGTTATATTTATAGTAAACAAGTCATAAACCAACTAGGATTGGGTTTCCACACTGTTTTATTTCATCTGGGAAGAATTATCCCGATTTTGGGCATCGGCGCGATGCAGTGACATGCCAATTCATAATTGTCAAAAAATCTGTCAAATTTCAGTAGCTCATCGCGATTTCAACGCATCACGGGGCCTCTTTAAACCCAATTATTATCTACACACGCCTATGGGTCAAAAACTTGAGCCTTTTCTTAATACATTGATATTTTTAAAGTCTTCATTGTCCACATATACAGTCCACACGCGCCCCATACATTTCAGGGGTCCAAAATGCATCCAACTTGCGTTTTATGCTTCCTTGGTCATTTACGAGCCTTTTTGAGTTGTTTTCACTTGATTTGAAGTTTGTATATTCTTCATATATCATCATAGTCCATTAAAAAAGTATACTATAGCATTAAATACAACAATTTAGAGCTCAAAACAACATAGCATCCTCAACGATGAACTAGAAACACGAGCTAAGCATAGGCTAATTTCTCATTGAGCTTTAACTCATTGTTTTGACCCTTGGCTTGATCCAATTGAACCTTAAACATTATAATCAAGTTTTTTCACATATAAATACATAATAACAACCTTGGTAACTCATTAAGACACATTAGAACCCAATACAAGAGACTAGACAATACCTAGCTCAAGCTAGTCACACTAGTTTTCTTGGTTGAACTCTAAATGGTCGAATTGAATCAAAACTTCTATGGAAACACCATTAAACAGTGTGAACACATACTTGGACACATAATTGCTTATTTATATCATTGTTAAAACATATAGCATAATAATCATCCTCAAAACAAGGCTAAATAAGCTAGAATAGTAGGGCTAGAATGCATAAATTCACCCAACATCACCACCCCACACTTAAAGCCTTGTTCATTCTCGAACAATTATTAACTATAAACACCATGAGTTGAAGAAAATCCACACTTCTACTATATGCAAAACACTCAAACTAGCACTACAATGACTACACGAATGCAAGTTTACAACACTAAGCATGTTATACACAATTGAAAGCTCATGAGCACTACTCCAAAACATCCTAGCCTCAAGAATTGGCTCACCTAGTTGGTAAACTCATGCTTATTTCTCAATCAAGGACATCATACAAATCACCCACATTCATCAAACATGTGCCCCTCACAACAAGAGAGTTACCCATAATCTCTCACAATAATGCAATTTATAACGTAATGGGTACAAGAATCAAATTATGCTTACCCTCACATAGAATTCACAAGGTAAACATAATGAACCATAGGCTTGCCCTTAGTGTAATGTTCCACTAATAGTTGAATGTAAATCTTGGGATCAATTAGGTCTTTTCCAGGTTGTAGTGTAGGCTAAGTGACGGGTAGGAACTATTTTGGCCAAGAATAGTGACTCACCTCTCTAAGTTCTTTAATACACTACATTAAACATTTAAAACCAATCTCCAACAAATAAATTTATGCCATTTTTTAATCCACCCATATCTTTTATTTTGCCCCATCTCTTTTAAGCATTTTCACAAACACCCGGTAGGCATATAGTTTACTACCACATGAATCATTTTTCTCATTCTTTTCTATCATGGAAATATTTCTAACATCAATTCTATCACATCAATCCATCACAATTCAATTATAAACACCAATAACTATTACCTTGGGGTATTAATTTCACCTTTTCTTCTTTACTTTCTCAAACTCCTTTCTCAAATTCATTTTTTTTCAATTAAAGCACTTAGAAGACTTTTGGATCAACTTATGGTTTATCAAAGAAGGGATTAGGCTACATATGAGGCTACCAAATAAAAGGCTAAAGGCCCAATGGGGTTTAACTAGGATAATTCACAAGGGTAGGTAAAAAGAATGTATAAAACAAGGCTATCAAATAAATGCCTAAATCATCTCCTAAACCCACACTCTTTATTTCGCTTCACACACACACCAGGCAAGTTCTAGACATCATATGCAACAAGGAATATACAAAAATACCTCACACGCACATGGCATATGCTCAACTCAATAGGATCATCATAGACTCCCAACCAAACAATAACATGAATTCAAAATTAAGCCAACAAATACTAGAGTCACAAAACATGAGCCTAAAAGTCTAAAAAGTAGTAATTCTCCAAAATCACATGCTTTTACCAATAAACCCACTTGCATCAGATAATAAAAAATAACACTAACAAAAATATCTCATTTATTCCTAACCTAAAAATTTTTAAATTGACCCAAAATTTTAGAATTTCCCCACCCCATACTTAAAAATCTACTTTGTCCCCAAAGTGAATTTAAAGGTAAGAGATAAAAATACTCCCTGAGGCCTCTAGGCCTAGCTAGTAGCAACTTCACATAAAGAGGGGATCCATGAAACCCCACACTCCATCTTTGCCATGCTTCAAGATTAAGTTTATGGTACTCAGACTTCCTATTAACCTGTGACTCAACCAAAAATAAAAAACTACGTGAAATAAAACAAAAAACTAAAAATAAAACCTACTTACCTTAGGTTGCCTTCCAAGAAGCGCCTAATTTAGTGTTGTGGCACAACCCAATCAACTTTTTCCTCCACCTTGAGGATATGAATTTCACCCCTAACATCGCATCCATCTTTTTGCCTCAATCTTATGGAGGTGGTACAAAGATTAATGTATCAAGTAATGGACGATGCATGAGAAACCACTCGGAATTGAGGTGGGGTGTGTTTTTATTTTGCTTATCTGGTGTAAAATCAAGAATATACGATTCTTGTTCCTCATCTTCACACTCTTTCACTATTTTAAATGATTCCACAGACAAGACATCATCTAAACATAATGTATAAAATTACTTGGAGTGCGGCCCAACAAATCCTACTTTAAAATTTATACTATTCCCAACACTCTCACTCTTATTCACTTTCTCAATTTCAGTCTCAAAAGAAAGATGACAGTCAAGTGGCTATGATTCTTGTGGTGGTGGTGGTATATCCTTAACCTCCATAGTTATCTTCGCAAACATGACTGAATCAGGATTAAAAGAACACATATATGCAGAGTGATACAGACTGTAATAAACCACACACCAACTTATGGGTTGCTCCAAAGGTTGGAAACAAATAGGTCCCCTCCAAATGCTTGGATCAAAATCTGGACAAAAAGCCTCATAATGGGGTCCTCCACAAAAAATGACAAGAATCATCATCCCTCGAAAACCATCTATCTAAGAATGACATCTCAAGAAGAGTGTGAGAAAAATAGGAAAAAAGAAAAAATAAAAAAGAAACAAAAAAATAAAAAATATTAACAAATCAATATAGAAAAATTAAAATTAAGATAGCTTCCTAGTTACAAGTCCCCGAAAATGGCGCCAAAAATATGACAACGCCCAAGCCGCAAGTGTACGTGGTCTTATCAAGTAATATAGTGGCTTCAAGGAAGCCCAAGTATCGATCTCTCAGGAACTTGCGTTCGCCGCCTATCTACTTCTAGTTTAACCAATTGAGGAGAGTAGCAAATAATGTTGTAATTTTGTAAATTAAAATTAATCTAAACTAATGCATAAAATAAAATCTTGGATATTCAATGGAGTAAAGCCTAGGGTTGACGCATTTCGAACAATCTTATAAATCTCTATTCCTATTGTAGTCTAATTAATTATCAGATTATTGATTCGCAAGGTTTATGCTACGATTTTAGTCTCCCGACCTCAAATTTTTTATCTATTGAACATTGCAACTACAACTCCTACAGAGATATAACAATTCTTCTAGATTCAATAAGTTATCTTCTTGCAATTGAACCAAACAAGGCTTCTAGGTATATCCCTATCCTAGATGCTAATTCAAACTCCTTTTTTCATAAAAGAATAAGAACCTTGTTCCTTAATTTCTTCATTCTATCCTATGATTCTCCTCCTGGATTCACATAGAAATACAGATTTATTCTAATGGTAGCTAATCATCAAAATAGTAAGCTCAAGAAATCAAGAACAATCCATATTATAATCTACAATTAAACTACAATAAAGAATATTAAAGAGTATTTATGTTCTTGGTCTCAACCCCAGAAAGAGGGTTTTAGCCTTTAATAGAAATATTCATCATCCAATCCCTTGGAATGATGATACAAACTATAAAAAAAAACTAAATTAAAGAATGATAAAACCTAAAAAGAAGTTATGGTATCCTTCAATGATGTTCCAAGTTGATCTAGGGTTTCCAAGAGGTCCCAAGATGATTAAAACGTGATTTAACACGTTATATTTATAGTAAACAAGTCATAAACTGACTTGGATTGGGTTTCCATATTTTTTATTTTAACTGGGAAGAATTATCCCGATTTTGGGCATCGGCGCGACACGGTGACATGCCAATTCATAATTGTCAAAAAATCTATCAAATTCCAGTAGCTCATTGCGATTTCAACGCGTCATAAAGCCTCTTTAAACCCAATTATTAGCTGTGCGCGCCCGTAAGTCAAAACTTGAGAATTTTATTAATCCAATGGTATTTTGAAAGCCTTAATTGGCCACATATACAGTCCACAGGTGCCCCATACATTTCAAGGGTCCAAAATGCGTCCAGCTTGCGTCTTGTGCTTCCATGGCCATTTATGAGCCTTTTTGAGTTGTTTCCACTTGATTTGAAGCTTGTATTCTTCATATATCATCACAGTACATTAACCAAGCATCCTATAGCATTAAACACAATAATTTAGAGCTCAAAAAACACAATTTTCTCAATGATGAACTAGAAATACGAGCTAAGCATAGGCTAATTTCTCATTAAGCTTTAACTCATTGTTTTGACCCTTGGCTTGATCCAATTGACCCTTGAACATTATAAACAAGTTGTTTCACATGTAAAAACATAATAACAACCTTGGTAACTCATTAAGACATATTAGAACCCAACACAAGAGACTAGACAACACCTAGCTCAAGCTAGTCACACTAGTTTTCTTGGTTGAACTCTAAATGGTCGAATTGAATCAAAACTTGTGTGAAAATACTATTAAACATTGTGAACACATACTTGTACACATAATTTCTCATTTATATCATTATTAACACATATAGTATAATAATCATCCTCAAAACAAGGCTAAATAAGCTAGAATAGTAGCGCTAGAATGCATAAATTCACCAAACATCATTCATCTCATAGGTCTTCAGATTTCCCACTAAGTTCATCCAAAGTCATCTGAGTGAGATCCTTTGCTTCCCTAATGGCTGTAACCTTGAAATCCTATTTAGACTTACGTAATACCCTCACGGCTTTTCAACTTGTTCCTCCGTAGGAATGACTTTTCCCAAGGAAGTCAATTCATTTGTTAAAGTTGTAAGTCTTGCCATCATCTCATGAAGAGATTTATTCTCCTTTATATTAAATCCCTTGTATTAAATAAAGAGAAAAACAATTTTGAACTTTCTTTCCTGAGAAGCGCCCTCATGTACATTAACTAGAGCATCCCAAATTTGCTTGGCAATGTTGCAATTAGACACTCTATTGTACTCGGCTGGACCAAGACCACAAACAAGATATTTTTAGCTTTCACATTCTTTTTTAGTACAACAAGATCTTCTGGGCTGAATTACTTACCTTTTTCACTTGTTCTCCATCCACTGTCTTCATGGGAAGTATTGGTCCATCAATAATTTCGTCCCAAAATTCATAGTTTTCTCCTTGAAAAAAAATTTCCATCCTGTCTTTTCACCAAATAAAGTAAGATCCATAAAAGAGTGAAAGTCTAGTAGTGGATTGACCTTCATTGTGACTAGTAGGTGGTGCAGAATTAATTATAGTGATCTTTGTCTTAGGTGCTAATCCTTTTTAAGGCAACCTTCCTCTGGTACCACTTGTAGAATATGTGCCCTGCTAATTACCTTATTTTAGCCTAATTGTTGCCTATGGATAGAACGGATTGCCTAATGTGTTCCAGTGAATGTAGTAAAGACAGTAAGTAGAGAACACCATCATTTTTATGTGAAAAACACCCGGCTCAAAAAGGTGTAAAAAAACATGACTTGTACCTCTATAGGATTTAACCCCAACTTCACTAAACAACAATGAGCCTCAACAACTAATTACAACTCTGTAACCTAGGAATTGTAAACTCTAATTCCTAACTACACAACTAGGAATTATAAACTCCAATTCCTAACTACACACACACCACTCAAGGTATGAGTTCCCAAAGTCTCTGAGTTTTCCCAACTCGAAGACTAGCTCCTAGTTCAGTTTATAACACACTGAAACTAATATTACATCAATAGTTCAAACACAATGAACAACTCCTAACAATCAAAGATAAAACTTTTAGCCAGATTCTATACTTAGGACCAGGTTCTTTAATGTGTCTCTTTAGTGATTGAGTAGCACTTCGTCAATCAATTAATTGCTCTTTGCAGATTTGTAAGTGCGTAAGTGATTATGTCAATCACTTTCTCTATTTAACCTTATTTCTTCAAGAAGTACTTCAGTGGATGAGACTTCTTTCTTAAGAGAACAACTCAACTCATCAGAGTTTGTTATCCAATAGAAGTCCTTTATTAAGTCATACTCCTTGCATAGGTAAAACTCCTTCTTCAACTTAATCTCCTCATCTGAGTAAAACTCTTTCTTCAGCTTATCTTCAAGTGTTGAATTCAACTACAACTTCTTCTTTATCACTCGTGATTAATACTTTGAGTATATCAGAATTAGGCTTGTTTATCTATTCCTGACTTTAAGCAATCTTGACTGAACCTCCCAGTGAAAACTGAAACCTATCTCTTTATTCTTGGACCAGCTTGAGTAACATGGTTCATTCATGTATAAATTATCTAAAACTTCATTGATCTAACAAAGAGTCCTTCAATTAGTATGTTTCCTATCTTGCGTAGACTTCTTCAATCTTTATAATTTTTCTTCATCCACACATAGGACTCTTCAGGATATGCTTAGAAGTGAAACTCCTTCTTCCCATTGGACTCCTTTTCTAACTTAACTTGATTTTCCTTATCATCAAGTGTTTGAATCAAATTTAACTTCTTCAAATTAGCACATGTTTATTTCCTTGAGTTTATCATAATTAACCACTCATCTGGTCCTTGATTTCTTACACCCTTGTCTTTAATCATCGATGATTTTAATATAAGTTCATCTAGATAAGATAGTGTGTATTTGAACCAACTTGACTGACATATTTCATATTGTCAATCATCAAAACTGTATAGTACCCAACATATACAATTACCCGTAAGGCAGATGTTGTGATTCTAATAGACAAAAATAACTATGATTTTCTCTCTCTTTATAATGTAAATATCCAGTGTTAGGATATTAGACAGATTATGATATTTGTCCAAATATGTGACCGGATTTTTGATAGAAATATCATAATAATTGTAGTATAAATATGTTCTCTCTAAAGATTTATGTAATTGTTATTTAATACTTAAATATCAGAGATATTCTTAGAAATGTAACAGCTAGATAATAACAAATATTTAGAAATACATAACAAATCTTTAGGGATGTAAAATGATAAGACTTATTTATTTAATGAGAGAACTCTCAACTGGAGACCCACTTACCAAAATTGACATAGTATTAAGCCTTATTTTCAATACATTAATTTTTAACAGCTTGAATCTGTCAATTTTTTTAAGTTTTTGGTGTGCTTTATTAGTTAGTCCTAAGCATCTTGGAATTTTAGTCTTGGTTTTGCTTACTGTTATTCAACCGTCAGTCCTAAACATCATGAGATTTTAGTCTTGGTTATTCTAGTTATTTCGTATCATTGCATTTCTATCTTTCTTAGCTAGTCAAGAACATGACGTCATACCAGTTTGAGTCTTCCACATTCGTTTCACTGTAAAAATTACTCTACCTAAGAATTATAGTTTAACTATTTGTCACCAAAAAGAATTATAGGAACATATAGATGGAAGTGATCCTGCTCCTAACGATCCTATAAAACTCGATCAATAAAATATTAAAGATGCTCGAGTGACGAAATGTAGTTTAGGGTCAATTGAACCTTTTATTTTTCTTAATCTTAGGCCATACAAGACCATAAAGGTCATGTGAGATTATTTACAAAAGGCTTACAACCATTACTATTGCACAAGTTGCTTTCAGTTAAAGCAAGAAATTGCTATTTACTCTCAAGGAGGTCTCTCTATTCAAGATTATTTCTCTAAATTTTAGAACTTATGGGATGAATTTATCAATTTTTTATGCTAAAATACCTCCCAAATCTCTCTTTCTCTCTCTCTCTCTATATATATATAGTTCAAGAATTTCATGAGCAAAACAAGCGCGATCAATTTTTGATGAACTTGCTTCTGATTTTGAAAGTGTTCATTCAAACTTGATGAACTGTGATCTATCTCCCTCATTAGATTCTATTTTAGGAAATTACTACTTGAAGAGTAGTGTATCTTCATACTAAATGCTTTTAGTCAAGAAAATGTAGTGTTGTATTTACAACTCAATGAAAATGAAAGGATAGGGATATGGGTAGAATTTAATGCTATAGTTGCAAGCAATATGGTCATATTGCTAGCAATTGTGGAAAGACGTTTCATAATTATTGCAAACAATAAGGAAATATTATCAAAGAGTGTCCCACATGTCCTTAAAATTGTAAGTCCAATGCTTTTAAAACTGGAATAAATGGTTCCACTATAATAACTCATCTTCAACAGGACAAGTTCTTACTCCTGAATGGTACAATAAATGACCGTGTCAATATTTTTGTCTTTAATGATACAAGGTAATAATGTTATATCAAAATTTTGATTTATTGATTCAGGAACTACTAATAATATGACCAACTCAACTAATATGCTCAAAAAATTCTGAGCATAATGGTCCAATACAAACTCAGGTTGTGAATGATAGTAATTTATTCATTACCAAGGTTGGGGATATGATTGAAACTTTCAAGAATATTTTTTATCACTAAAACTCTCCACTAGTCTTATTTGTTGGCCAATTGGTAGATAATAATTGTGGCGTGAACTTTTCTCATAATAGTTATCTTGTTTAGTATCAAGTGTCGATGACAATAATCGCAAAGGGGCCTAAAGTTGAAAGATTATTTCCTATACATTTTTCTCTTTCCTGTGTTCTAACCTTTACTTGTACTTCTACAACTAGTAAGATTTAGGTTTGACCTAAGTGTCTGGACATTCAAATTTTATTTTGTTGTCTCATTTATCTAGTTCTAATTAATTAAAAAATAAAAATCAATTTTCAGCTACTTTCTTTGATTGTTCTACTTGTAAATTAAGAAAAAGTAAGACTCTTCATTTTTTAAATTTTAGTGGTAGTACTGCTAAGTGTTTTGATGTCATTTATGATGATGTTTGGAGCATTTCACCAGTTATCTCTCATGGTCACTTCAAGTATTTGTGACATTTATAGATGATTATTGTAGATTTCCTAGGTGTATTTTCTCTGTTCTAAATCTGAAATATTCTCCATATTCAAAACATTTTTGGCTTACATTGAGAATCAATTTTTTACTTACAGTAAAATATTAAGATCTGATCCAGTGGATAATATATGTCTCGTGAATTCAATAATTTCCTGCTTTAAAAAGAAACTGTCTCAAAACGCTCTTGTCCATGTACGCCTTAACAAAATGGAGTTGCTGAGCATTAAAATCATCATCTTTTAGATGTCACTTGCACTTTATTGATTAAGTCCTCTATTCCATCTAAATATTGGATTGAAGCTTTATCTTTTGTTGTCTATTTGATAATAAATTGTCATCTAAAGTAATAAATCTTGACTCTCCATATTATCATTTTTATCACAAAAATTTCAGTTATCATAATTTTTATATATTTAATTGTGTCTCCTTATCAATGCAATAAACTTTATGTTCAATCTACTAAATGTGCTTTTATGGGTTATAGTACTTCACAAAAATGTTTTATTTGCTATGATCCAAGTTCTAATAAATTTTGTAATTCTAGAAATGTTATTTTCTTTGCGAATAAGTATTTCTTTCTTACCGATGTTACATCATCCCCTAATCCTCTCTTCTTCCTACTTTTGAAGATTTGTCATCTTTTTCTAATTAATTTAAACTTGAGTTTGTGTATGAACAGCGTCAACTAACTTTATCAGATCCCCAAATTGATCCACCACATGAGACTGATCCTCAATCAGCAGCTGAGATTTCTTCAAGGATTGCTTCTCCTGAGCATCCCCGACGATATTATAAAGTAATACTCCTAATTGGTATAAATTTTCTTCTACTTTATCCACCATATCTATTCCAACATGTTACTTATAAGCCTCCAAGCTTGAATGTTGTCTAAAAGCAATTAAGGAAGTACTTTTGGATCTTAAATAAAATAGCACATAGGCTATTATGCCTTGTCTTTCAAATGTTTGTCTAACTGGATGTAAATGAGTTTATTCAATTAAATTTCATTCTAATGGAACACTTGATCGGTATAAAGATCAATTGGTGGTTCTTGATAACAAACATGAGTATGGTTTGAACTATGAGGATACTTTTGTACTGGTGCAAACTATTATTATCATTATTGTATCACAAAATTGGCCTATCTATCAAATGGATGTAAAAAAATGCTTTTCTCCATGGTTATCTCAAAGAAGATATTTATATGAAACCTCCACTTGATTTGTTCTCATCACCTACATTAGACATAAGCAAGTTAAAGCAATCTTTATACGAATTAAAAGAAACTCCAAGATATTTGTTTGACAAGTTTCATTATGCTTTGCTTCATTTTTCTTTTAAGCAGAGCAAATATGACTCATTTTTGTTTCTTTGAAAAATATCTATTAGTTTTATTCTTCTTTTGGTATACATAGATGATATTGTTATCATAGGAATTGATTCTTTATTATTTACTAGCCTCCATATAAAGCTTAAGGATTCTTTTCATATGAAGATCTTGGTAATCTTACATACTTCTTGGAATTGAAAGATCATTATAATTCTTTAGGTGTATTCTTAAACCAATACAAATATACTTATGATTTGATTGCTTTTGTTGGTCTTCAAGGATCTTTCTCTGTAGATACACCATTGGAATTGAATGTAAAGTATAATCATGCAGAAAAAGTTTTTTTTTCTAATCAAACTTTATTTTGGAAATTAGTTGGGAGCCTAAATTATCTTACTAGTACTTGGCCAAATATCTCTTTTGCAGTTCACCAAGTTAGTCCATTTATGCAAGCTCCCCAACAGCTATATTTCGTGGTTATTTGATGCATCACCTGGTATCTATTAGGAATAAATACTTTAGGGTTATTCTTTCCTAGTGGTTCTCATATTCCAACTAAATATTTTTAATGATTTTGATTAGGCAGAATGTCCCCATACTCTCCACACTGTTACACGTCTGGTGTATATTTCTTGGAGATTCCTTGATATCTCAAAAGAGATAAAAGCAAGTCCATATTTCAAAATCTTCAATATAGTCTGAATATCGAGTCATGTCTACTACTTGCTCTGAGATTGTCTAGATTCACGGTCCACTTGTATATATTAAATTTTCTCAGTCGAATCTTTCTCCTTTCCACGTTGATAATACAATTTCCATTTATATTTCTATTAATCCAGTTTATCATAAAAGGACCAAAAAAATTATAGTGGACTATTATTTTGTTCGATATATTGTAGATAGAGGAGTCATCACTCTTCCACATGTGTCTAATGATCTTCAGATATAGGAGATATTCCAAAAAATGTAACAACTTGGTAATATCTAATACTTAGAGATGCATAACAGATCTTTAGGAATGTAAAATGAGAAGTCTAATCTACTTAATTGGAGAACTCTTACCTGGAGAGCCATTCAACAAATTTGACAACTAATATGTTAAAAAGGAGAAATTACCCAGCACCAAGCTGGTGCTAAGTCTGTACAAGTATCAAAAGACCCTTTAAACAAAAAACAATTAAAAGTGGAGTATCTCAATGAAAATAATAGAAGATTCTTGATGGAAATTCAACTACCTACTAATCTTTAAAATCTAGATGCCTGATTTTATCTTTATAGTTGGACTTATTTGTCCCCAATAGATTATGATGATACCTTTACGAACTTTGTCAGCTCCCTAACTCTTAGCTAGCTATGTACTGGAGCTGATAAGTTACCCCCATTTTTGGATAACTACTTTGTCTCTACTTGATGCCAACACTGAAATTATTTACTTCACGTCTTCATCAAAAACAATAAAAAAGAAGTGGATAATAACATTTGCCTATAACAGTCTTAAAAGGCATGTTTGGTGAAAAAACATAGGGACAAAAGGAAATCCTAATATGAAATTAAGAGGAAGAATGCATCACTTTATATCTTTCATTACCCTAAGAGTTGTAGATTCCCTCACCATACTCTCCGATAATTAAATTCAAAGTAAATTTTTTAGAATATTTTATCGAGTACAGTAAATTTTAGAAATGATTTTCAAGGCACTGTTTCTTTTAATATGTCTATTGAAGCCTCAAATATGGTAAAGATGAATGTATAAGATAGTGATACCAACTAACACATTCTTGTAATAATAATATGAAGGAAGACAAATAAATGTAACTTGATAGTAGCTCAAGCAAACAAGTCAATGATTGTTACTCCCATAAATAGAAGTAATTTTTGACACTATATGAAAGAATCTAATCTATTAAAGATGAAAACTAGATGCCATAATATTTTTGTGTCATCTTATAATAAGGTAGTTATCCATTTTGTTTATCTTCTTTTGTAGGGACCGGGGTTAGTTTCTGTCATGACCCAAACCATGGACTGGCTATGATGGGTACCTTAGTCCATCGAGGACTGGAGACTATCTCCATTGCCTAGTCAAACAGAATACAACACACCAAGCAGTAGATTAATTTTGAACATATAAAAAGATAGAAAAGTATAAGCTCAAAAGAACCTGAGAATATCAACAACCAATATCCAGTCCACAGTAATCTACAAAGGCCCTAACAAAAATAGATCAATCTAAGTTGGGATATACCCCCGACGATAGCCAAAAATAAGTCCAAAGAAAAGTATATGATTACATATAAACCAAAAAGTGACGGTCTTCCAGAAGAAGGAAGCTCACCACTTTAAGCTGACTATTGACAACCCAAAAATCCTATCCCTGCGTAGGAAAAGTAGAAGTGCGTTCGGATCTGCATCACGTGGGGATACAACCTTCGGAGATGATTAGCTGGTTGAGCACTAGAATGTAACTCAAGGATATAGGGTAAAATAATGTCATGGTCAACAGTCCAAAATCATTCGAAATCAATTCACACAATCATACGTAAATACATATATACATAAACAAGGATTAGCATGAATTTTAAAACCTTAACCTGGACTGTGTAGCTCAAACATCATAAGAAGGCACTCACAGGCTATATGGGTTTAGGTCTACCCCAGCTATAAGGGAACAAGTGCATGTAGCCGCACAAACTAGAGAATAATCATATCTACATATATACCTTGGGGGACTCGAACCTCTCGATCATATTTTAAAGGTGGCTTAAGCACCCAATCATTTATTATGGGGTACTCAAACTATTCAATAATTTAATAAGGGGGACTCAACCACTCAGTCATTTAGACTCCTGCACCGGCAAACACAGTTTTCAGTATTGGTCTCTCGGGACCTCCACTTTCACGACTCAACTACACAACCTCCTTTAAGCCCCATATAAAACACTTTTCACATACTCCTATTCATTGAACCAATTCATTCATTAAGGCATATCATTGGTATCATCATACCAACTTCACTTGTAAGTTTAACATTATCATACCATATCTATTATCCATTATATAGTGAATCTATGACCCCCTAGGTTCAATTATTCCTTAATACGAGAAATACACAATTCTCAAAGTTCAATAACATCAATCCATAGTTCATTAGTATTTTATGTCATGCAATAGTATAAGTAAACAAGTCAAACCATGTGACAAAATTATATTTTAATATTAATTTCATAAATGGGTTGAGGGAACACAATTTTCAAAACCTATGCCAACCCAAAATCATCAAATCGGGGGAAACTATGACCCCTTAGTTTATTCATCATACTCATGCATCCTACAAGTTAAAACCATTAATAAAGCAAGAAAAATACATAATAAACCATAGGTAAACAATTTGAGAATCAACCATGCCAAAGCCCTCAACCCATGGAAAAATTCACATAAATAATCATATAAATTCATGCTTTAATGTAAAACAAGTTTAAGGGTAGATTAACATACATGAAAGTATCACAATTATGGAGGAAATTCACCATTGGAAGCTCAAGACAATCAGCCCTGAGAATCCCTAGGTGTTCTTTGACTTAAGGATTTGAGAGAGTAAAGAGAGTGTTTTAATTTGTTAAATGATTAAAATAATGCCCCAAAGGTTTTTTATGTTCGTGGGTCTCACATGGAGAAAGAGGGAATTTACCAACATGCCCCTAATTAAAAGCTAAAAATTTGTCGCTAATGATAATAGGTCACCATACGACTCATAGAGTCTCCTCACGAGTCCTCACCATGACTCATAATCAAAATAGTACCTCAAGGCATCCTCACTGGTCAGGTCACGAGCCTTACCCTATGACTCATGACCAAACCATACGACTCATATAGTTGTAATCATGGTCACAATAGAAAACATGGGCAATCACACTGGTGAGACTACGAGGAAAACATTACGACTCATAATGTCTCACCATGAATCGTTAAGTCCCAATCATAGTAAGGTAAAAAACTTAGGGAAAATATTTGACAACTTACTAGTCATGCTATGATTTGGGTCATACGACCCGTAATGACACCCTACGACTCGTATGATGAGTCGTAGTCTGGGAAGTGAGCTTAAAGCCCAGGGATTTTTCAAGGACCACAATCTAGGGCGTTTCAGTTTCTTACAGAGAGTGACATTAGGAGCTTTATTTTTCTTTAGGAATTATTTCTTAACTAGATGAAGAATTAAATCTTAAAAGAGACAATATGCATTATTGGGATGCATATTTGATCATAAATAATTACTAGAACAACAAAAAGCTCTTATATCTAAATAAATTATTTTCTTCTACAAAGGATTGAGAGGCAAAAAATCATTCATGACAATATGAATAGTACAACAGAAACCATTTTCATTTTCTCTCTCTTAAATAAACATACATCTAATTCAATCCATAATAGTGGCACTCTAATTCTTGAAACAACAATCTTTTATTGATTTTGATGTTATGATATAGTATTAAGCATATGTTTATGTTTTCATGTTTTCATCCTATGTAAAGACTATTGATTTTATTTATTCGATTGAATAAGGTTTTATTTGGATAGATCATTGCGCTAATATGCGTGTCCTTTGCATATATAGTAAATGATTTAGTTTATAAAGTTACGTAGCTCATATCTGGAAGATTAAAATTGTCGTTCCTAATAAGCAATAAATTAATATTCCCAATCAGAGATGAAATTGGACAAACATCTCGATGATTGTAACATGAGATTAAATATAATTTGATCTTGATTATGAAAAAGGTTGAATTTCAACTTCTTGTTATAATATGCTTTTCATGCATATTGAACGAACAAATTAGAGTTATTATTTATTTTTTAAAAATTAATAAAATAATTTTTCTAGTTTATTAAATGTACTTGTACTCTTAATCTTGATATAATTGTTATGATCGGTGTAATTTGTTTATTATCTTAATCTGTCTATAGGTGAGACTCTGTAATAGGTCAACACATTCTTGGTTAATTAGATGATAACAAATCATATTAGTGAAATAATAATTAGTTGATAGAATCATGTCTCAACCTTGAGATGGATAACACCCTTTTATGGTTAATTATTAGTTTTTATATGAAAACTGTAACACCTCGTATTTCCCTAGCATAATCTAAATCCCAGTGCATGAGTATTGAAAATAAAAATTTTGAAACACTCTTAGATCCTGCCATTGCGTAGAAAATTCAATAAGCTTTCCAACAATATAAAATTTACCGAAATTCGATAACCGGGTAAGAAGTTATGGAGATTTTAAGTTTTAGTTGTTAAACATCATTATTTTAACCCTTAGTGCATTGTGGAGACAGTCCAAATGACAGTTTTTAATTTCTAGTGTGACTTCGCGATGTTGGGGCATCACGGAGAAGGCCAATTTCTAGTTTGGCAATTTTCAGTGGGCCTCTACGATAGTGGCGCATTGCCGAGGTGGCCTAATTGGCATTCCAAAGGCTTACCATGATAGATCTGCATCACAGTGTTCGTCCAGGTCCGAATTAACCATTTCCAGTGGCTTGGAGCAATAGTGGCGCGTCGTGCCAAGGCAAAAAATTGAGAGGGTCAGTTTTTAGCTTACATTTTAAATCTATTTAAGGGTATTTGCATCTTTTTCTAAGCCCTAAACTCATTCTAAAACACAAAATTTAGCCCTAATTGACCTAAATAATTATTCATTAGTCAATTTTCTCTCAAATTAAAGATCCCCTTTTCCAAGAACAAGAAACCTTAGCTCTCAAATTCAAGATCAATCCTCAAGAACTCACAAAGAACCTGAGAAAATTCATTATCCCAGGTATATTAGATGTTCATCCATGGAGTCCAAATATCCTATTTTAATTACCAAGTTATAATCTTTTCCAGCTATTTGATTTTAACTTATGATTTCATCCATGAACCCCCATTTACTATTGATGTTATGTCATGTTACCATGAAATTATTGATATCATTTAATCCTCCATGTTTTTATATTATTATATATTGAATTAAACCATGATTTAGATCTATTATGTTGAATTCATGCTATTCCATAAGTTCCATGACATTCATATGATTATTTTTAACCATGAACTACCAGTGTTTGATAAAATGCCTACAAAAGTGATTGATTTAATAAAACCCTTCATGCTTTATCCCCCAAGCTTTAGTGTCATTTTTCATTGTTGTTTTTGAGTCCTGGGGGTATTGAATGCCCAAAAACCATAGCTGTTATGTAGTCTAGTCTTAATACATTACAGAATAGTATTCAGAACATACTATGAGGATTATCAAAATAGTCATATATCAGTTAGTTAAACTCAAAACAGTCAAGTATTTCAGTGTCTTTCAGTTGGGAGTAGGATTTAGCACCGAGAGAGTGTAGGGATGGAGGCTTCCCCGTCAGATAGGCAGAGTCGTTAGTAGCAGTCCCTATACTCTAGAACTATGTAGCCAACATAGGATATAAGAAGTCACCCATCAGATTAGGCTTGACTATCTCGCAGGAGTCACCCATCAATTCAGGCTTGACACCCTTAGTCCTTTGAACATTATATTAGTTTATTGGATCCACACAGCCAACGTTAGTACCCGTGGTATGGTATTAACACCTTTCTAACTAGGGTTATAGGTTGGACCCAGATTACCTCAAATTAGGGAATGTCGGTTAGATGATACCTCTCACAGTCTCATATGCAGTCTTAGTTACAGTCCCAGTTTAGTTATGCAGTCTTAGAGTTGTTTGACCAAAGTATGCGATATCAGTATTTTGTCAGTATTTCAGTTTACAGATTTTACTCAGTCCATGTTATATGCTTGGTCATGCATCCTAGTGTCTATGTATTTTCATGTATCTTCAGTATTTATAGACTGTCATACATACTCAGTATTTTCAGATTCTCTATATTTTTAGTATCTACAGATTCTATGTTCTCTACTCAGTACTCCATATTTTACATGCATATTCAGTTAATTATTAGTTCTGTTCATGAAACCATGCATAGCAGCTTACCTCATTTAGCATACCAGTACATTCAAAGTACTGATAGCATACCTTTATTTTGTGCTATGATGTATTATATCATAGGTGCTGACGCTCAGTTCCCAGACCACGCTTAGACTTTACTTATTAGGTTATCAGCAGTACAGTAGTAGCGGTGAGTCCTCATTATTTAAGGATAGATTATTTTACTTCATATCTCTATTTTAATAGTTAGCAGAGTTAGTTGGGGGCCTGTCCTATCAACTCATATTTAGTCAGCCAATTTTAAAGGCTTTGCAGACATTAGAGTCAATTATTCAATATTCAGATTTTTAGTTGTCATGTTAATTTATCAGTATTGAATCAAATTCAGTCAGTTTTTCTATAGATTCATATTTTAGTATTGATTTAGTGATAAAACCTTATGGATATTTTTGGCAATTATGATATTATTATTCAATACTTACAATAGGTACAAGCTCATGGGTTAGCTTATGGTCCCTTGGTATTGTATGCACCATGTAAAACCCAGGGTGTACTCTCGAGGAGTTATAAACTTTATCTCAGAGCCTAAGGTTTTAAAGTGTCCTAGGTAGTCTGAAAGTCACGTCTAGTAGAGTCTTGTACATGGGTGTGTAGCACGCCACACTTATGGACGAGAGGCTACAAGGCGTTTAGGAAAAGTTTCCCTTTTTTCAGTATTCATGTCGTGTGAGTGAGCATGAACTCAAGTTAAAGTCCCTATCTAATCCATTTCTTCCTTCTGTTTACAGAACATGCCTCCCAAGAAGGACAGGAAACTAGCCAGCTCCTCATCCCATCCAGGTAGATCCTCTGGACGAGCATGTCTCACACACAAAATTTAGAGCTGCATTCACTACTCTTGCAAACTTTGTAGCAGTACAGAATGAACGTCCAGCTGCTGTTTTGGCCAACCCAGTGGCCAATACTGCTGGAACCAGAATTTGGGATTTACCCAGATAAATCCTCCTTCTTTCACGGGATCCAAGTCTAAAGAGGATCCACAGGAAGTCTTAGATATGGTTCAGAAAATCATGGATGCTATGGGGGTGACATCTAGTCAGAGTGTTAAGTTGGCTGCATACCAGTTTCAGGATGTAGCCCATACTTAGTTTAAGCAGTGGAAGGTTGATAGGGGTGTAGATGCAGGGCCTGTAGAATGGGAAGAGTTTGCCTTAACTTTCTTAGACAGATTCCTCCCATTAGAGTTGAGGGAGGCCAAAGTGTTAAAGTTCATTAACTTGAGGCAGGGCAGCATGAGCGTGAGGGAGCATTTCCTCAAGTTTAATCAGTTAGATAGATATGCTTCTCATGTGGTAGCTGATAACAGGTCCAAGATGAGCAAATTTATGTTTAAAGTGTCTGATAGCATGGTCAAAGAGTGTAGGAACGCAATGCTGTTAGTAAGATGGATTTGTCTAGGTTGATGGTCCATGATCAATAGATAAAAAGAAGAAGATTAAGGAGAAGGAGAGAGAAAATAAGAGAGCTAGGATGGGTAGTTTTAATTTTAGTCAGCCAAAGTTAGAAAGTGGTAATCGTCCTCAATTTCACTATAACGGTTTCCATTCCCAGCGCCATCTTAGGCCAGTGCTGCAGTACCCAAATTCAGAAATAAAAATAGGGATAAAGCACCAGGCTCTAAGTCCTAGGTTAGTGTTAGCAGTGCTCATACAAATCCTCTTTGTCAAAAATGTGGAAGACACCATCAGGGTAAGTGTAGAGCAGGTAGTGATGTGTGATTCAGGTGTGGAAAGCCAGGCTACCAGATTCGGGAGTGTCGAGTAGTTGCTAAAAAAGGTAGGGATGTGCACCAACAAGGCTAGTGCCATTAGTCATCAGTTCTATCCGGTCGCCTAACTCAGCAGGGTGCCACTTCCAGTGCTACCAGTGGTCAGCATCCAAATAGATTATATGCTCTTTAGTCCCGCTAAGATCAGGAAAATTCTCCTGATGTAGTTACTGGTAGGTTGCAGGTCTTTCACTTATATGTTTATGCTTTACTAGACCCTGAGGCTTTTTTTTTGTAACTCTATATATAACCATCAACTTCAGAGTCAGTTCCAAAACTCCATCAGAGCCCTTTTAAGTGTCTACCCTAGTAGGTGTTTCCATTATTGCCAGATAGGTATACAAGAACTATCGAGTCACAGTATCTTAGAAAGTTACCTGAGTTGATCTCGTGGAGTTAGAGATCACGAATTGTGACGTTATTCTCGGCATGGATTGGCCCCATTCATGCTATGACTTAATTGATTATAGAAACAGAATAGTTTATTTTTAGTTCCCAAATGAACTAATCCTTGAATGGAGGGGTAGTACTACAGCTCTTAGGGGTCAGTTGATCTCGTACCTTAAAGCCAGAAAGATGATATCAAAGGGGTGTATTTACCATCTTGTGTGAGTCAAAGACTCTAACTCAAAAACTTTAACCCTTGAGTCAATTTCAAATGTCAGGGAATTTCCAGATGTGTTCCCTGAAAATCTCCCCAGAGTTTCTCTCGAAAGGGAAATCAACTTCAGAATAAACCTTCTTCCAGATACTCAACCTATATTTATTCCACCATACAGAGTGGCTCCAGCTGAACTGAAAAAATTGAAAGAACAGTTGAAAGATCTCTTAGATAAGGCATTTATCAGACCCAGCATTTCCCCGTTGGGCACACCAGTTCTATTCGTGCGTAAGAAAGATTGTTCTCTCAGAGTATATATTGACTACTGTCAGTTGAACAAGGTCACATTCAAGAATAAATACCCACTTCTTAGAATCGATGACTTTTTTAACCAACTTTAGGGAGCTAGCTACTTTTCCAAGATAGACCTCAAATAAGGCTATCATCAGCTCATGGTCAGAGAATGTGACATTTCAAAAATAGCTTTTCGAACCCGGTATGGTCACTTTGAATTTCTGGTTATGTCCTTTGGTCTTACAAATACCCCAGTAACCTTTATGGACTTGATGAATCGAGTGTTCAAGCAGTACTTGGACATGTTCGTCATAGTCTTTATTGATGACATTCTTGTTTACTCCCGTAGTAAAAATAATCATGTAGACCACCTCAAAATAGTACTTCAGACTCTTAAAGCTCACTAGTTATTCACTAACTTTAGTAAGCATAAATCTGGCTAAGATCGGTAGCTTTTCTTAGCCATATTATTTTTGGTGATAGCATTAGAGTTGATTCTCAAAAGACCAAGGCAGTGAGAAACTAGCATAGACCCATCTTTCCATCAGATACCAGGAGTTTCTTGGGTTTAGCTGGCTATTATTATAAATTTTTTGAAGGGTTTTCTTCTATTTCATCCCCCATGTCCAGATTGACTCAGAAGAAAGTTAAGTTTCCGTGGTCAGATTTATACGAGAAGAGTTTTCAAGAGTTGAAGACTCGACTCACCTCAGCCCTAGTCTTGACTCTACCAGATGGTTTTGTTATGTACTCTGATGTATCTAGAGTAGGTTTGGGTTGTGCTCTCATGCAAAGAGGTAAGGTTGTAGCCTATGCCTCCAGACAGCATTAACCCTATGAGAAGAATTACCCTACTCATGATCTTGAGTTAGCAGTTGTAGTATTTGCCTTATAGATTTGGAAGCATTACTTATATGGGGTGCATATGGATGTGTTCACAGATAACAACAGCCTTCAATATGTGTTCTCTCAAAAAAATTTAAATCTGCATCAGAGAAGGTGGTTAGAATTATTAAAAGATTATGACATGAGTGTTCTGTATCATCTGGGTAAGGCCAATGTAGTGGGTGATGCTCTCAGTAGATTATCCATGGGTAGTGTAGCTCATGTTGAGGATGGTAAGAAGCAGTTAGCTCAGGAAGTCCATCAGCTTGCCTGACTAGGTATTCACTTAGTCGACTCAGCAGAGGGTAGTGTATGGGTGTAGAGTAGCTTAGAATCATCTCTAGTTTCTGAGGTAAAGGAAAAGCAGGATAGAGATCCCAGTCTAGTTAAGTTGAAAAAATCAGTCAGAGATTAGAAAGTGGAGGCTTTCTCCTAAGGGAGAGATGGTGTGTTGCGTTGTCAGGGTAGATTATGTGTGCCTGGCATAGATGACTTGAGGTAATGAATTCTTACGGAAGCGCATAGTGCGCGTTACTCTATTAATCCAAGGGCCACTAAGATGTACCATGATTTGTGGGAGATATATTGGTGGAGTAGGATGAAGAAATATATTGAAGAGTTTGTGGCTAAGTGCTCTACATGTTACCAAGTTAAGATTAAGCACCAGAAACCTAGTGGTTCTATGCAGGAGTTCAGTATTCCTACTTGGAAGTGGGAGAAAGTGAACATGGATTTTGTGACAGGTTTGCCTCGTACCCATCATCAGCATGATTCTATTTGGGTTATCGTAGACAGGATGACCAAATCAACTCCTTTCTTGCTAGTCCATACCATTTATTCAGCCGAGGACTATGCCAAACTCTATCTCAGAGTGTTGGTTAGGTTGCATGGTGTTCCCTTATCTATCATCTCAGATAGAGGTACCTAATTTACCTCTCATTTCTAGAATGTATTCCAAAAGGGTCTTGGTACCCAAGTCCATCTTAGTACAACCTTCCACCCTCAGACAAATGGTTAAGCAGAAAGGACCGTTCATACTCTTGAGGATATGCTGAGAGAATGCACAGTTGATTTTAAAGGTAGTTGGGATGACCACTTTCCTTTGATTGAGTTCGTATAAAATAACAACTATCATTCTAGTATCTGCATGGCTCCATTTGAGGCTCTTTATGTAGGAAATGTAGATCTCTAATTGGTTGGTTTGAAGTACGTAAGGCTATAGTAGTAGGTCCTAACTAGGTGTTTGATGCGTTAGAGAACGTTCAGTTGGTCAGAGAAAGGCTTAGGGCTTCACAGAGCTGATAGAAATCATATGCAGATGTGAGGAGAAAGGATCTTGCGTTTGAGGTCAGTGATTTCGTGTACTTGAAAATCTTTCCCACGAAGGGAGTGAAAAGATTCAGCAAGAAAGGAAAACTCAGTCCCCGCTATGTAGGTCCCTTCAAAGTTCTCAGTCGTTCCAAAAAGGTAGCCTACGAGCTTGAGTTTCCTTCAGATCTAGCCTCAGTACACCCAGTGTTCCATGTCTCATTGTTGAAAAAGTGTATTGGTGATCCAGCTTTAGTTGTTCCCTTAGAGAGTGTAGATATTTAGAATAGTCTTTCCTTCGAGAAAGTTTTAGTCAAAATTCTTGATCATCAAGTTCATAGACTAAGGAACAAAGAAGTTCCATTAGTCAAAGTTCTTTGGTGGAATCAGTCCGTTGAGGAAGCCAGTTGGGGAGCAGAAGCAGATATGTGAACCAAGTACCCTCATCTTTTCTCCGCGAATTCAGATTCAGTATAAGGAACCAATCATCTTAAGATTTCTCTCTATCATACTCAGTTTTAGTTGCACATCATGTTCATGTCAATCATGCATTTATAAATCAGTTCAGTCATGCATTCCATGCATCAGATATGCATGTTCAGTGTGTAAGCTCAGCCCAGTATCTTTCCTCAGCTTAACCAATTTTATTTGAGGACGAATGATCCCAAGGGGGAGATATTATAACACCCCGTATTTCCCTAGGATAATCTAAATCCAGTGCATGAGTATTCGTAATAAAAATATTGAAACACTTAGTATTTTTAAAGTTTAGAGACTACCATTGCATAGAAAATTCAATTAGCTTTCCAACGATATAAAACTCACCAAAATCCGATAACCGGTAAGAAGTTACAGAGATTTTAAGTTTTAGTCGTTAAACATCGTCATTTTAACCCTTAGCGCATCACGGAGACAGTCCAAATGACAATTGTAAATTTCTAGTGTGACTCTGCGATGTTGGCACATCGCGGAGCAGGCTAATTTCCAGTTAGACGATTTTAAGTGGGCCTCTGCAATGGTGACGTATCGCCGAGGTGGCTAAATTGGCATTCCAAAGGCTTACCGCAATAGCTCCACGTCACGCTGTTCATCCAGATCCTAATTGTCCATTTCCAGTGGCTTGGCATGATAGTGGCGCATCGCATCAAGGCCAAAAATTGGGATGGTCAGTTTTCAGCTTACGTATTAAATCCGTTTAAGGGTATTTGGGTCTTTTTCCTAAGCCCTAAACTCGTCCTAAAACATGATTAATTTTTCTCCAATTGACCTAAATAATCATTCATTATTCAATTTTCTCTCAAATTAAAAATCCTCTTTTCCAAGAACAAGAAACCCTAGCTCTCAAATTCAAGATCAATCCTCAAAAACTCACCAAGAACCTCTGGAAATTCACTATCCCAGGTATGTTAGATGTTTATCCATGGGTTCCTTTCATCCATGGAGTCCAAAAATCCTATTTTAATTACCAAGTTATAATCTTTTCAAGCTATTTGATTTTAAAGTATGATTTCATCCATGAACCTCCATGTACTATTGATTTTATACCATGTTATCATGAAATTATTGATATCATTCAATCCTCCATGCTTTTATATTATTATTTATTAAATTAAACCATGATTTAGATCTATTATGTTGAATTCAGGCTATTCCATAAGTTCCATGACATGCCTAGGATTGTTTTTAACCATGAACTACCAGTGTTTGGTAAAATGCCTACAAGAGTGATTGATTTAATAAAGACCTTTGATGTGTGAGTAGTTGCTAACACATTTTAGACTTTTAACTAAGAATAACTGCAAAGTCTTAAGTAACTTTTGTCGTTTTTGATTGTTTTCTGTTTGATATTGCAGTAAAAGTCAAGATGCAAGAGAACCAGCAATAATGGAAGTAAAAGAGTTGATTTCTGAGCAAGTAGAGAGGAAAATATAGCTGACGACTTGTATGATAAGTCGTCAGCCTTATGATAAGCTATCAAATTTGCCGTCATCCTTACATAGAGAATGAGCTTCAGTTAAATTCATGAAGACATTTGTGATAGGCCGTCAGAAGTGTGATAAGCCGCCAGGCTCATCGTTAGCCTTAGAAAAAGAATTAGCTTCAGATGGAATTTATGACGACATCTGTGATAGGTTGTCAGAAGTGTGATAAGCCATCAGGCTTATGCAGGGAATGAGATTTAAAGTGAAGAAGCGACGACAATTCTGATAAGTCATCACATGTATGATAAGCCATCATGTCTCATCATCAACCTAAGGTAGAGATTGTCAAAAGTGAAGAGGAGATGACGACATTCCTGATAAGTCTCCAGACTCCTGATAAGTCGTCACACACGTCGTCTCCTATCCGAGAAAATACTGTGATCTATGATTTTGTTTCCATAATTAGGCTGAAGTATTTAAAGCATATGTTAGGTTTTTCTAATAATATAGAAAAGGGGGAACTGGCGTTTTAAGAATCTCTTCTCTCTAGTTTTCTGACTTGAACTTTACAATTATAATTATTTTGGAGAGATTATTACAATTGTTTTGGGATTTTCTACTGTGAATCAAATCTGAGAAACATTTGTTGCTATTCATCTTGCTGTAAGTTCATATATCAAACTATGAATTCAACTTATTGTCTTGATTATTTTATTATGAGTAGCTAAATTTCCTTAACCCGAGTTGTGGGATCTATGGGTTTGGGTTTGTAATGTAACTAAGTGTCCAAGATTCTAATGGTGGTAGAAACTTTTTGTTAATTTCATTATTTTATACTCTGACTATTGGTTGCAAACAATAGGCCTTGCTTACTGGTGATTTAGTTGAGATAACAAATGAACCCTAGTAAGAAGTGAATTATCAACAAGGACTTGGAAGCATCAAACTTTCATTTAATAATTAATGCTATAACAAGATTAATTAACTTAAGATAACATCCTGTTATGATATATAAATTCCCTAAGTTCGAGAGAATTAGGTGGTTAAATGTCTAAATAGGTTGAGAAACATTTAGACATAACTTTGACAAGGATAGTCAACTTTGACAAGGATAGTCTGTTGTTCCTACCTACCACAAGAATCTTGAACCGTTACTAGCGTCTGTCAAATCCCAACACCCATAGTGAACATAACTTTGTTTTTCCTTATCATATTGAATTCAAACATTGAATTGAGAAGTAATTATTTTTTACCTTTTCAAAAACCCCCATTCACAGAAAACTGATAACTATCAGCTGATTAACCCGCAGATAACTTAAATTCACACTGTATTCCCTGTGGGATTTGACCCCAACCTAGTTGGGTTATATATTGACAACGATTGCTTATATTCTTATAAGAGAGGTGTAGTTTGAGAGTTATCAAAAATGGCACCGTTGCCGGGGAGTTACAGTTGTAAATTAAAGTTGTGTGTGCTAATTGACTATTAGTCAAGTTTCCTAATTTTACATTTATTTATTGTTTTCGTTTGCTGTAGGACTTTTGTGGTGCATGCCAAGAACCAGAAGTTTCGGAGAACGATTATTACCATTTAATCCGAAACCGCAACTAATCAGCAGAATGGCAGACCAGCAGAAGGCTGACAGGTTAGCAGCCTTAGCTAGAGCTCAGGTGAATATGCAAAATGATAGCCAGCAAGTACGGAATCCAAATCCTGCGGATGATGACTTTGGAGATAGGGAGTTGCTAAACCCTGGTAATCCAAGGAGTGCAGAGTAAATAGCTGCACCAGTACAGTGTAACGCTAACAGGAACCATCCGTTTTGAGGAATGCAAGATCACCAGCCAGTCCAGTATGACCTCAATGATGATGATGATGGAATGGATGGAGCAAGTGCAATGGGTGTAATTATTCCTCCACCACTAGCACCTGGGGAAAAATTCAACATTACGAGTACTATGGTTTAACTCCTTAATCTGAAGGGGTTGTTTGGTGGCCTTCCTGGGAATGATCTGAACTTGCATCTAGTGAAATTTTTCACCATTTGGAAATCTTTTGATAACCCAGGAGTGGGTTAGAATGCTATCCGTTTGAGATTATTTCCGTTGTCTCTGTCTGGGGAGGCAACATTGTGGCTTAATGAGCTGACATCCGATTCTATAACCAACTGGAGGTAATTGAAAAGAGCTTTCCTAGAAAGGTTATTTCCACCTTTTAGGAGGGTACAATTAAGGGATGAGATCAGCAACTTTAGACAGTGCCAACTGAAGCCTTGCATTAAACCTAGGAGAGATTCAAAACGAATCTGACGCAGTGTACAACATGATGGACATACACTTGATGGAGACTTTGTACAGGGCTCTTAACTCTGTGACAAAACCAATCGTAGATAATGCTGCTAGTGGTTCGTTTGTTGATCTTACATTCCCAGAGGCTTCAGAAATGCTTGAGAGAATGATGAAACAGAGTCGGGCATGGCATGCCAGGGACTTGGTGGTAGCAAGCCCCATTGTTTCTACTGGTTTGACTCTGAAACAATGCGGAAGAGACGAGGACCGTGATTAATACATGGATCACCTAAAAATGCAGATGGACTTGTTAACCAAGCATTTACTATCAGGTAAAACTGAGAAAGTAAAGGCTGTGGGATCGTAGAGCAAAGTGGAGTCTGACTCAGAAGAAGAGGCAAACTATGTAAATAATCAGGGGGGTTTCTGAGGCAATAGCCAAGGAAATCAAGGTTGGACTTATTATGACAAGGCTGGATATAAGAACCAAGAGCAAGGTAATTAGAGGAGCAATAATGATAGGAGCGGGTTATATGTCCCTCTTGGAAATCATGAGGTTGCTACAACAAGTTCTGAAAAGATGTCCTTGGAGGACATGATGGCTAAATTGTTAAAGAGAGTGGAGGCTACCAACTCAGTAGTGACTACCATGAAGACCGATCTGTCCTCTATAAGTCAGTTGGTAAACTCGCACTCTACTTCGATCAACTAGCTGGAACAATAAATGAGCCAACTCTCCGCAGAGCTGAACCAGAGAAAGAGTGGAACGTTACCTAGTGATGCAGTTCAGAATCCACAGAATGATGGCTCATGTATGGAGATTACCACTAGAAGTGGTAAGATATTACCTGGCCCTTCTGTGGAAAAAGGTGGAGTTGAAGATGTAACTGAAGTAGATAACGAACCCGTAGAAAATATCCAGTGGAGTCTAGGAAGCTAGATGGTTCTGATGATGATCCAGAATAAGGAAAAGAGAAGGAAAAGGAAGTAGTGGTGAAAACTCTCCTAATACCACCACCTCTCTTTCCTCAAAGATTGAAGAAGAAGGTTGAAACATGAAATTTAGTAAATTCATGGCAATGTTGAAGGAGTTAACAATAAATGTGCCTTTGGTTGAGGCACTCGAGCAAATGCCAGGGTATGCTAAATTCATAAAGGACCTTATGACAAAGAAAAGAGCGGTGAGATACGAATCGGAGGATAATCTCCATCATTGTAGCGCTATTTCTATGAGGTCCTTGGTGTAGAAGAAGAAAGACCCAAGAGCATTCACTATTCCTTGAATGATTGGGTCTCTGGAATTCGCTAAGGCCTTATATGATCTTGGAGCGAGCATTAATCTGATGCCATGGCTGTTTATAAAAGCTGGGTTTGGGAAATCCCACACCCACCAACATGTAACTCGTGATGGCGGATAGGTCAGTAAAATGACCTGTTGGTATTTTTTATGATGTGTTGGCATTCTGGATTGCGAGGTGGACTTCGAGGTGCCCATAATCTTAGGTCGACCTTTTCTCATAATTGAAAGTGTGTTGATTGATTTACGAGCTAATGAGCTCTTATTTAGGATGAATGATGAGGTGGTGCAACTTGATGTGTGCCAATCAATGAAGCAACATAAAGAAATAAGCGTGTTCTCAATTGTTGATGTATATAATGAGAATCAGCAGGAGGTGTCAATAGAGAAGAAAATTGTTGTTGAGCCTTTAGCTGCAGTTCTGATAAATTTTAATCGAGAAGGTTTCGAAGAGTATGAAGAAACTATTTGTGCTTTGTCAGGAATGGGTTCATACTCTTACGCTCCTAAGAAGCTAGATCTTTATCTTGCTAATCGACCAACACCACAGGCTAAGCCATCCATTGAAGAGCCACCAGTGTTGGAATTGAAGGAACTGCCAGGGCATTTAATGTACGTGTTTTTGGACAACGGAAACACGCTAACCATTATTATTGTAGTTGATTTGGGCGAGCAGCAGGTAGAAACACTTATTTTAGTACTTTAGAGGTACAAAAGAGCAATAGGATGGACTATCGCAGATTCTATTGGCATTCTCCCTAGCAACTGCACGCATAAAATACAACTTAAGGAATATTGTACTCCAACCATCGAGCACCAGTGCATCTTAACCCACCAATGCAAAAGGTGGTTAAGAATGAAATTATTAAGTAGTTGGATACAGTAGTGTAAACCATACCAAAGGCCATAAACCAACCATCCCAAACCAACCACCCAACTGTACCAAACCATACCAAAGGTCATAAACCAGGCCATAACTAAGAAGATTCCAAAATATAATATAATTAACCCCAAAATAAAATATGATGGAACAGTGAGAAATTATGTCCAATGATGTCATCCCGTTAGCTTATTCCAATGTTAAGACCAAAACCCATACAGATCCCACCCATTCGAACCCATAGCAGTACCACAAAGCCTCTAACCAAAAGAGTAGTAAAATCCAATTGGGACATGCCCCCACACATGGACAAAACCAATATCCAAAATAAAATTGAAGTGTCTAGAAATATCCATAACATAAAATGGAGACTTTCGTTCGAATGAAAGCTCATCACTTTAGTCCAAATGCTGATCTCCGAGACAATCACTATGTAGGAGGAGTAGAACAACCGGTTCCTACATAGCATGGGTATACACCGCCAGCCGACGGGTTAGTTGGTGAAGGCTAGCATGATATCAGGATAAGCATAAAGCAATGTCATTTATAAAGCCAAGTAAAACTATCCATGTGCACACAACCATACATATATATATATATATATATATATATATATATATATATATATAACTATGCCAGGAAAAGGGACAAGGTTTAGCATGCCATTAAAACCCTTATTTGGGTTGTGTATCTTGGCCGTACTAAACCACCCACGGGCTATATGGGTTCAGCTCCCCCCCTGAAAGGGACCCAGTGCATGAAGCTGCATGACCAGGGAAGAAAAACCTAAGATGACTAGTACATCCCCAAAATTATAATGTGACATCATGCACACGGTCACCAAAACTAACCTCACATCGGCAAATATGAGTTTCCAGGTTTGGTCCCTCTAGGACCTCTACCTTCCATGGCTTTGATGCATATCCTGCCATTATTGACTAATTAAAACCATTACCAAGCAACCAAGCAACCCATTTACCATTTATTAACCAAGGCCATTTAATGGTGGTATCGTCATACCGACCATACTTGCAAGTAGTATCCATATCCAGCCATATATAGTTTTAAGGGGACTTCCATGTGCCCTTCTATTTACCATATTAAACCACTTGGGGGATTCCATGTACTCTACAAGCATAACTATTTAGCCATTTACCTTTCCAAGCCATTTAAACCATGCATAATTCCTTTACCAAGTTTTAAAACAAGCAAGAATTCTATGAAAAGTACTCAATGCAATGAAAATATTACTATAGGCATTTTATAAAGCACATTAGGGGCATAATATAACCAAAACCAATTTTAATTACCATTGAACCATTCTCATGCAATCCAGTTATCCAAAACCACCATTAATGCACATAAAGCATAATTAAACCAATAGGAAAACCATAAGCAACCATTTAATATCAAAACCCCCAAATCATATTTGAAAACCAAAATCATACAATCAATGAAGTCATGTAAACATTCATAAAAACCATGCTTCTAGTTAGAATTTTCAATGAGGGAAAAGAGTAGGCCTTAAACCAAGATGATGATGGAAAGAAATCATCAAGACAAGCCCCAAATTAATCCTTTAGTTGAAACCCCAGCTTCCTTTGCCCAAAAGCTTTTGAGAGAATTATAGAGTGTTTAGAAGAGTTTCTAAGTATTAAGGAATGGAATAATAGGGTAAATAACCTCCCAAGTAGGTTAGAAGTCGTGGGACCTCATTAAGATAAGTGGGGAAATATCCAAAATATCCCCACTTAAATTGCACAAAATCTCGTCCCAGGGGTACGGCTAACTCTCACGAGTCGTACCCTCCAATATGATTAGTACCCTCAACTCGTATCCTAGCCTCAACCTTTGGATAAAACATTGTCCAACATACGACTCATCTAACCAAGTCGTATCCAAATCATACGATCAGTAACCTTCACCCGTATCCTTGGCAGATTAAACCCAAGAAAGATTTAGACACTGCCCATCATACGAGTCCATGGTATGATTCGTACCCTATCTTATGGCTCATAGTGAGCCACTCGTACTCAGATCTAACCTAAGTAACCAAGTCTAAGATTAAGTTAAGGAACCAAATGATCTGTAACCACCAATACGACTCGTACCCCTAAGTCATATTCATTCCAGTAACAAAAATTCATCCTACCAACCAACACTAGTCAGCATACGACTGGACCTTACCATTCGTACCCTAACATACAGCTCATATCCATGAGTCGTATTGGGTCCAGATACCAAAACTCCAGGAAATTTTCTAAATGTCAAAACCCAGGATGTTATAGTCTCCCCCACTAGGAACATTCGTCCTCGAATGATGAACAAGATAGGGGTAACCATACGCACGAGTCATTTGTGTTGATACCTAATTTTTGTCCTCCACATTTTGAATTAATTTTTGAATTTCTCAATTTTAAATAGTTTTAAAATATTTATTTTTAGTTATTTTGAAATAAATTTCAACCCTGCCTTTTGAATATATGTGAAATTAATATATTTTGTGTTTAATTATACATGATTATATAATTATCATTTGAAGAAAATGCTTTAGAATTTATTTGGAGTGAAAATTTGATCAAAGTACAAATATTCTATTTTTCTCAAGATCGATTAAAAATAAGAAATTGATGACATAATTAGTTTCTTAATTTTTATTTATTTATTATTATTATTATCTTTGAAAAAATTGTGTTTTATTTGATATTTATTTTGAAGTTATTAAAATTGAGAAATTCGTTAAATTAATTAAAAGTTAATTTCGTTTCAATTTCGTCCAATTAATTTAATTGTGATCATTCTTATTTATATGGAATGGTTACAATTTTTAATTGGATTCCCTAACCAACACATTTCCCTTTTAACCAAATTCCCCGCCCAGGCCCAGCAAACAACAACTTCCCAGCCCAATTACTCACCAGCTGACCCAATAGCAGTTTATCCCCACCAGCCCAACAACCATATCCGACCCGGCCCATTATACTTATAATTCCTCTCTTCCAGCGAACCTCATCAACAATATACCGGTTAACAACAGCGTGCAAAACCAACAACAATCCCAAAAAAAAAAACCCGATGTTCAACATGCCGGCAGCGCACGTACTACTCCCCACAGCTTCAACGCCAACGGCGTACAACCCGTGACAGCCACAGTCTTCAACGGCAAAATCCCACAGATGGCCCATTTACTGTTTTGTCCTTATGGTTCATCCATTCATGGGAAAATTTCAGGAACTTTCATCCTTTCAGTGTGTGATTCACTAATTTGAAAAAAAAAAAAAATTAATTTTCCTTTTGACCAACAAAGCCAAACGGCTCTCTTCCTCCTCTTTCCTACTGATTCTGAATCTGAAGTACAAAGACATTAATTGTTTTGTCGAATTGAAAAACTTCTCAAAAATTGAAACCCGCCTTTTGAAATCCGAAAACCCTAGCTATTTCCCCCCAAATTTCTCTTATAAATAGCTGCTAAGGAGAAGGGGGAAGGGGGATCTTTTTGGAGGTTCTCTTGGGGAAAAATTGAGGATTCTGGAGGTGCGCACCGTTAACCCTACGTAACGAAGTCGTCGGAATCTCGATAGCAAATCGAAATTTATGGTGGAAGTTCGTTCCGACGAGAGTTTGTAGTCCTAGTCGCTGCACTAAAATAGGTAAAAAGACTCATCTTTTCTTTTATTTTCTCTTCTTTCGTTTCAAATGACTGTGACGTGAACCTCACTGTATTCTTTGTGAGTTTGGATTTGTTTTTTTTTTGTTTGTTTGAAAGAGTTGGTCATAATGAGATTTTGGGATTTGATTGAGTTCTGCCTACATGAGGAGATAAAAATGAGTCTGTTTTTATGTGTTTTGTTGTTTTAAAGATAGATTATTTATGATATGATGCTCATGGAAAGAGTAAACAACTTCTGTTAGCGTGCTAAATGGAATTTGTGTTACTTCTAGTCGGCTAAATCTCCATATTAGTATTTTTGATCGCATAATTTTCTAGCATCCTTATTAGAAAGGAATTGATCTAGGCAGGCTCTTGGTCATACTTGATTTATTTGTTGACCTAGAAATTCGTCAAGAATTTCGAATACGTGAGGTAAAGCGGTATTGAAATACCTATTTTGAAAGTTAGTATTCCCTAAGTTAATAGTCTCGTATTAGGAATTAATCTCATACGGGTGCATTGTAAGCTTATTTTGGGTTGCTCCAGTTTTTGCTAACCTTTTCCCTTTTCCAAAGTTTTATTGAGTTAGCTTATGTTGTTTGGGTTTTCTGATAAATGATGGTATGATCGATAGTACACTAAGGCGTTTCAAGCATCCATGTCACTTTATTTGATGTGATTTATTATGTTTGTGTGGGCGTGTTCTATTCTTCTAAAAGAAAGGTATCATGAATATGTACTAAAACAAGTCGTTTAAAGATTAAATATTTTTAAAATGACATTTGTTATCTTCATGTAACTAAATAGTCTATTCGAATTAAATAACTTTCTTTAAACTCAAGAGACTAAATTTTCTTATAACTTTTAATTTTTCATAATTAATAAGAGTTTTTTAATTGATACTCTCTTAACATTTTTCTAAAGGTATTTTCTACAATATAATTGAATTTTATTTTTATAATAAATAATAATAAGAAAATAATCTCGTAATCTTTTCTTTCTCCACCATAGCAAAATCATTTCCTCTTAAGTACGGAAAGTTACAATTTAGTTCAATTCAAAATTATTTTCTCCTTTGAATAAATAGTTGTCATTTTTCAATGTTTAAATAAATAATTTTAATTTTGAAAAAAAAAATTAAGTCTTTGCGAAAACTAGCCACTTTTAGTTAATCAAATTAGTTCTCTTTGGTAAACCGTTTTAACGGATGCTCCTAAGTGCCTTAAAAACCTTCTTAGGGCGTTAATTAAACCCCTATCCAAAATCTCTAGTTTTAAAGGTTATTTCTGTTTTGAACCTTTGAAACTCTTTTAAACTTTTTCTATAAAAATCAAGTGGCGACTTTGTAAATTTTCTTAAAATTATTTCAAAATTTTCTCAATTTTTTCTTGAAATAGTTTTAAGATCAAAATCATTTTCTCGCCAAAATGAAACCCGAAAGAGATAAAACAATTTGCATTATCAAATATATTCTCAATCTTTAACAAAGTTTGAAAACAAAGAGGCAAAGATATTAATCTTTCCTTTAAGAAACTCAGAACATAAAAATGTGTTGAAGACACATACCTTTTGAATGAATCCCAAGAGTAGGAAATAGATATGGATATTTGGACTTCATGTCCTCCTCCGCTTCCCAAGTAGCTTCTTCCACCTTATGGTTCTGCCAAAGAACCTTCACTAAGGCCACATCCTTGGTTCGCAAATGATGAACCTGCCTATCCAAGATCTCAACCTGGACCTCTTCATAAGACAGAGAATCCGTGAGACCCAATCCTTCCAAAGGAACAACCAAAGAAGGATCATCAATGCACTTCCTCAACATTAAAACATGAAAGACCAGATGAACCAACATATCAAGGATTGAGCTTCCTCTTCTTTCTAAACCGCATTACTCCCTTCATGGGAGATACATTGAGGAAAACCTTATCCCCAACCTCAAACTCTAAGTCTCTATGCTTAATATCCTCATAGGACTTGTGGCGACTTTCGGCAGCTTAAGCCTATCCCGAATCACCTTCACCTTCTCCATAGCCTTGTAAACCAAGTCGGGACCAAACATGTTTGCCTCTCCAACCTCAAACCAACCAATAGAAGTTCTACACCTCCCATCATACAGTGCCTCAAAAGGGGCCTTACCAATACAGGAATGATAGCTATTGCTGTAAGCAAACTCCACCAAAGGTAGATGCTCAACCCAATTGTCACCATAATTAATAACACAACCCGAAGCATATCCTCCAATGTTTGAATAGTTCTCTCTGCTTGCCCATCCGTCTGTAGGTGGAAAGCAGTACTCAGACTCGTCTTAGTCCCCATCCCTATTTGAAAATATCGCTAGAAGTGAGATGTAAACTGTGTGCCACGATCAGAAATAATTGAAATAGGCACCCCATGCACCTTCACAATCTCCTGAAGATACAGCCTCACATAATCCTCCGTTGAGAAGGTAGCTACAATGAAAAAAATTGCGCAAACTTAGTCATCCTATCCACGATTACCCAAATCAAATCATATTGGCATTGTGGGTCCAATAATTATTAAAAATTAATTATAATTTTTTAAAAAAAATTATATAAAAATAGCATTGAGGAAATTACTAAAATATAATTCTAAAATTATTTAAAAAATAAAAACAAAATACTGATTATTTTTAAAATAAAAAATGGGATTAAGGATATAAATTATGAAAAAAATAATTATAAAATTAATTAAAAAATAAAAATAAAAAATAATTATTTTAAAAAATTATAAATTTTTTAAAAATGAAATAAATTATTAAAAAATTATTTAAAAAATAAAAAATTAATTATTAAAATAAATTATAAAACTTTTTAAAATGAAAATAAAAAATGGCATTGAGGATCCAAATTATGAAAAAATAATTATAAAATTATTTGAAAAATAAAAATAAAAAAAATATAAATGTTTTTAAAAAATTAAATAAATTATTAAAAAATTATTTTTTCTAAGAAAATAATTATTAAAAAAATTAAAAAAGGACAATAAAAAATGGCATTGAGGATATAAATTATGAAAAAATAATTATAAAATTATTTTAAAAAAAACTGATTATTTAAAATTAAAAAATCAAATAAATTATTAAAAAATTATTAAAAAATAAAAAATTAATTATTAAGAAAAATTATAAAACTTTTAAAAATGAAAATAAAAAATGGCATTGAGGATCCAAATTATGAAAAAATAATTATAAAATTATTAAAAAAATAAAAATAAAAAATTAATTATTAAAAATAAATTATAAAAATTTTTAAAAGATGAAAATAAAAAACAGAATTATTTTTAAATTCAATTTTATTTTAAAAAAAAAAATATTGGGGCCCTCTAATGCTTTTTGGGGCCTTTAATGTTTAAAAAAAAAATTGTTATTAAAAAATTTTTTGGGCCCTCAATGCACTTGGCATCTTTTTATTCGTAAATTAGTAAAAAAAAAATGTTCCTCACGCGCCTCCCATGTGTGCCACATAGGCCAAAAATGTCCAATTGCAACAAAATTCGGGGGGTTTAGGGGTCTGATAGGAACAAGTCTTAAAGCCCATTTGGATAAGCTAAACAAAAGCGGTTGAATTTAAGTGCTTTTGAAAGTGCTGAACTTATTTTAAAAATAAGCAGTTAAATGTTTGGATAAAAGTGTTGAAACATAAAAAAAGTTATTGATGTGTTTGGTAATAATGCTTTTAAGCACTTTTTTTTGTTAAAATGATTGAAATACCTTTATAGCTGTTAATATTATATAGAGTTGATTATTATTAATTTTTATTGTTAAAATGATTCAAATTAAAATAAATAAATATATATATATATATATATATATATATATATATATATACACACACATTAAAAATATATTTTCATGAATGACTATTAATTTGTGTGCTAAAAATATTTTTTTAAAGAGTTTAAAGTGTTGAATGTTCGTGTTTGAAAAATATTATTATATATTAATAAGGTGTTTTTTTTTAAATCAAAGCGAGGCTAATCAACCCATTTTTTTCACATTTTATATTTCATGATATTATGATTTGCTGGTATTTCACATTTTATATTTCATGATATTATGATTTGCTAGGGACACAAAGGCAATTTACTTGGTCAACTTAAATAAATTATAAGTTCTAAAAAAAAAAAAACTGGTAATTGGGTGCTTCTACATTTTGACTTAAAATAAGCCAAAATCAACTTATTTTAAGCAACTACAAATTTTTCCAAACATCAAACTAAGCAAAAAAGTGCTTATAAGTTGGCAATACCATACACCCACTTAGTTTAGGACTCTAAGTGAATTTTCGCAAAAAGTTTGAGTGCCTATCAATGTCTTTGATTAAGTTTTTTTAACGCACTTTTTTCACAATTGAATGTCCAGCATTTGCAAAGAAATGATGGGAATTTTTTGTTTGAAAAAAAAAAAAAAAGGAGTGAGAATGAGAAAAGCAGTTTAACTTTTTTTTTTTTTTTACATGAAAGAAGGGATGTGTTGACATTTTCGTACAGGAAATTGTAATGAGTAATGACGCAACCCAATATTGGCTTTATATAATGGAGGGTGCTAGTTTAATAGTGTGCTACCACTCTCACCTAACCCAAGTTTAATTAATTTGGAGATCAAACAATAAGAAAAATGACTAGTCGCCACTTCCTCCTTGCTGTTGCTTTCACTTTCTTTCTTTCATCTATTTCTGCAGATTCATCTGTAGGTCCCCCTATCTTCTCTGTTGATTTCATTTAACTTTGATATAATGCTTTTAGATCTCAATCTCTTTGTCACTATTCTGAAATCATATGATTAATTAGCTGATCCTACTTTTAAGATCGATCGAGTTTCATTTTTGGTGTTGACTTTATTATTGTAGCTTTTTGCTTTTTCACATATTCATCATTGATTGCAAATATCATATGTTACTTTTATGATTATCTCCCTTTTTATTGCTTAGATTCATATTGAACTCATGTTTTTACCTGCTCTTTTCATTCTCTAGTTGAAGCATATGATTGAGATCTGAATCTGTACTATTTCCGTAACTTTGAATTATGGATGCGTTTCACATTTTCTCAATCTGTACGCACTTATGTTGCACTCGTATTAATTATTACTACGGCCTTTGTTATTTTAACACTAATTTGAGCTTGTTTATGATAATTTATCTTGATTATCTATCTTATTAATTGTGATGGAAGATACCAACAACGATCTTTGTTACAACTGGATTCCAAAATGAAAAGCGTATCATGTAGTAGACGCATGAACCAAGGATATTTCTTTGTTGTTAGTATTTCTTACAATTTGTATCTCGTTTTAGTTTTAGTTGCTTTGTATCTTGATAGATTACTGTCACATCTTTTTCTTGCAAACAATCTTTTATTTCCTTCCTCGAGAAACTTCTCCACTCGACAAAATTAGGTGTAAGATGTGTGTATATACTATTATTGGTGTAATATATCATAATTATAATAAATTATGATTGAAATAATAAAATCAATAAAAAATAAAGAAAAGAAGACAATCTTCTTCTTGACTGAGATGCGGATAGCTCGCTCTCTGTAGGGAAATTCAAATTCACTGCGGCCTAATCTACACTGATCCAATAATATTAACTTGACTTGTCCCCTTCAAGATACAATAGTCAATCAATAATGAACAATTCAAACAACATCGAATTAGTTGAAGGGTCCAAAACTCCATAAAAATACCTTGCTTCAACATATTAAAACTTTTTTTGTATAGTGAATATAGTTGTAGACTTAAAAATTTTCTCTGTCTCAACTCTTTCTTTCACTGATATAGTTACTCTTTTTCATGTAGTAAATATAGTTGAAAACTTAGAATATTTTCTATGTCTCAACTATCTCTTTCACTACTACACGTAATAACTTATTATCTTATTCTTATTGAGCAACAAAGAAAAAACACCATTATTTATAGGTGAAGTATCCATTCTTGTATTGAATACGATAATCAACTCGCTTGAGAGAACAATTCGATGATGAATGAGGGATAGTAATGTGAGTAGATAAATAGTCTTGATGTTACATAAGTTCCATGAAATTAATGATCATAGAATTTCAAGAAGAGAAAAGACATAAAGTCACCCCTCAACTTGTTCGACTTTTTGAAAACGACACCTAAACTATACGGGCAACTTATTACCCCACGAAAATTACATATACCGTTGTAAATAGACCATTTTGACTAAAATTTTGCCTATGCGTGTAGACACGCATAGGACACGCGTAAATGCATAAAATTTGACTGAAATAATCAATTATAAGATGCCACATGTTATTTATTTCTCAATTATTTTAAAATTCTTTTTTCTCCACTCTAAAAACCCGATTCTCTTCTTCCTCCATTGATATAGCCATTGGCTTATTTTGAAGAAAAAAGTTTGTCCTTCTCAAACTTTTCTCAACAAAATCAACCTTAAAATATCTATTTCTTGATATTTGATTGTTGTGTCTATTTTGACTTTTAATTTTTATTTTTTTGTAGTTGTTACATATCCTCTTAAGAACTATAAAGCACCATTTCAATGGAATTTTGATCTCATCATTACGGCGATTTCGATTTTCAAAATTTTTTCCTACAACCAAAATCGCACCACAATAACACTAACCAAATTCTAGTAATCACCTTCTCCAAAATAAATTTCAATCTCCGCAAAGTCGTAAACCCCCCAAAAAAACACGAACAAAATTAACAATCGATCAACAAATACGTAAATCAATCAAATTATCAAGAAAAAACGAATGTAAAATGTTAGAAAAGAAGAACAAAATTGAAATTGAAAGAATTGAAAGTTTTAGGAATTATATACAAAATTTGAATAAAAAACTGAAGAAGAAAGAGGAGAAAAAATAATAAGAAAAAAGAAAAAAAGTAAAGTACAAAAAATATAAATAAAATATAAAATTAAATAAATTTAACACGTGTAAGATGCTGATTGGTACGTGATTATCCTTTTCTTCTTGCAATTGAGACTGAACGAAAATGTCCTATTTATAGGACTTTAAAATTGTTTAGGGGGTTAATAGATCTCCTGTATAGTTTACGTTTTTTTTTTGAAAATGTCAGACAAGTTGAGGGGTGACTTTATGTCTTTTCACTAATGACCATGAGGGTTATAAAAAAAAAAAAAAATTTCTTTTTTTTATGGTCATATAAGTTACAAAAATTAATAGTAATCTTTTACCATAATTTATACGCACTAACATATGCACAAGTGATTATAATCTCACAAGTCACAAGTGTCACTAATCATCTTTTACCATAAATTATACCCACTAACATATGTGTTTAATATATTATTTTAGTGATAAAATGCATATACACCAACACCTACCATCCACAAAATTCACTTGTGAGATTACAATAAGGGCGGCTCTACCCTTGAAAGTAATAGGCGACCGCCTTAGGTCTCCAAATTTAAGGAGCCTCATTTCATAGAAATAATAGATTATAGATTTTTTCTAAAAAAATATTAAGTACTTATTATTTATAGAAAAATAAATTATTTATATAAAAGAAAAGAATTATTAGAAGTTTGATATATCTCAAGAAAGATTCAATGCATTGATTATATTATTAATTTAAAATATTTATATAATTTTAAAAATAGACTTCAGTACAAAAAAAGTTTAATTTGTTCTCGAAAACTTAAGGTCTCCATTTGATTTTAGCCTTAGGCCACTAATGTGGTTGAGCCGTCCCTAATTACAATTAGCATGTTATTGTTATTTTTTACTACTTTCATCATATATAAATAAGGGACCAAAAAACTAAATTGACCCTTTGAAAGATGATGCCTTACGGATATTTTTGGCGATGCAGGAAGACTGTGTGTATACTCTGTATGTTCGAACTGGATCAATCATAAAAGGTGGAACTGACTCCAAAATCAGCGTTACACTCGGCGATGTTACTGGAAAATCAGTATGGATTCCAGATCTTGAGAAGTGGGGTTTAATGGGCCCGTATTATGATTACTATGAAAGAGGTAATGTGGACATCTTCACTGGTAGAGGCCAATGTCTTAGTCCACCAATTTGCAGGCTTAATGTTACTTCTGATGGTTCTGGAGACCATCATGGATGGTTCTTGGATTTCGTTGAGACCACTTTTACTGGGCCTCACAAGCAATGTAGTCAGAGCATATTCTATGTGGGACAATGGTTGGCTACTGATGCCCCTCCTTATGAGTTATCAGTTTCACTTGATGGCTGTAAAAAGAAGACAGGACTTGTTGAACATGCTAGGCGTTTTGTTGTGAGCAAGCCTACTAGGTCTGCTTCAGAATAAATTGGGCTGTTGAGATTCATCATTGAAGTTTGGTTAATTGAGAACTATTGCGTCTCTTGCAGTTTTATTGATACATGTTTTTGAATGTGTCCACCAGTTATAATGCCACGTTTTCCTCCTCGGTTGAAATAAATTTCTTGTTTGGGCCTTTATTTCTTGTTTGTTTGATTTGTGTCCCATCTTTGACTGATTTGCTCTTTGGTATTTGCAATGATTTAAACTTACGTTGAGAGGGATGTTTAAAGTCCTGAAATACTAACTAAACTAAGGTAGCAGAAAGTCACGAACTTATACTTTGAGTAAGCGCATACAACTAGGGGTGTCCGTTCGGTCGATTCGGTTTGATTGTTTAATATCGGTTTGGTTTATCGATTTTCAGATTGACAAAAATGACATCCGTAACCAAACCGAAATTAGGAGGGTTTTTACAAATTCGGTTCGGTTATTTTGAATTTTTATTTCGATTTTAAATATTAAAGTAGTTAGCCTCTCTTTTTCATAACTGAACATTTAAAATTGATGGGTTTGTTTAGAAAAAATATTTTTTTCAATTCTGTTTTTCATTCTCAAATATAAATAACTATAAATAACTAAACATGGATGAAACGAAATGAAATAATCATAAGTTTAACATAATACATAACGTCATTAATCATTACATATAATATAACCTTGCATAAATAGTCTACAAAACAACACAAAACTCATAAAAATAGTCCATGAAATAACA